>NC_136429.1:217690956-218290956 GCF_052849685.1 Lactuca virosa | reverse complement strand
TTAAACAAATATAGATTGAACACACGATGTAAATATGATCTGGTTTCAGCTCTATTATGCTTTCAACTGTTACAGAGAGTGTGTAGACAAGTTCGTACAAAGACTCTTATCTAACTCTAAGTAATGTCCCTATTTATAGGAAACATGAAAGCACACAAAAAATTACAAGGACTAAACAATACGCTTCGTTACATAAAATGCCTTGTAAAATAAACTTATGACTTCGACATATTACAATAGGTCTTCGACCCTTACATTCTCCCCCTTTGTAATAATGTCGACCATCTTCAGTTTAAAAGAATCTGTATAGCATACAACATCACCCTTCGGATTTCAGAGTACCAAGAAATAATCTTCTTCAACTCTTTCTTGTCCCCTTCGTTATTCTTCTTGCAACTATTCATACGAACAATGAAGTTCGTATACTGGGACGTTGTGTATCTCTCCACTTCGCAAGCTTGAAATAAGAATCTCTTGGCTTTTCCATTTTTGTCCTTCCCTGCGAAGACCATGCCAAAAGGCTTCAAGCATATTTCCCCATCAGCATACTTCTTTAACTCAGGTTGAGTCTTCGTTGTTTCCATGGGTACTTTCACTTCCAACCCCTTCGCAGTAGCTAACTCTACATCTGTTAGTGCCAAAAATTCATAGTAGTTATCTATGAATATTTTGATGTGGGCAAGACCAAGACGAAAAACATCTGGATCAGTCTCTCGAAGATACGAAGCATCTTTGTCTTTCAAAAGTATTGCAACTTGTATAAGATCATACAAGTTCATTAATGGAAAATCAGCTATCGAGAAATTGCATTCCTGACCATTCGCCCTTGCAACGTAAAATCGAAGGTTCTGCATCATGTCTTCGAAAAGAACATCCTTCTTAATACTGATCACCTTCTTTATCTTTACGAGTGACCAAATTTCCTCTGGAAGTTTCCCAAGAACAACATGAAACCTAAGCTTCATGTATGTGTAATCATCATCATTATCAAATTTCTCAACAATCTTGTACTGAGCCATGATGAACATCATTTCATTTATTGGGAAATCTAGTTGTCTCATATCAGTATTAACAACTGCATAGCTTTGATTCGGCTTCTTCTCAAAAGCATACATATGATTATATGCAACTCTTGCTTTAATTGTTTCGTAGTTGTAATGCTTCGCAGGATCACCCTTGTTCATTCCAGGTGGGTCACTTGCACGAAGACTTAAAATGCTTTGAACAACTCTTAATTTCTCTAGCTCAGCATCAGTTTCAGCTTTCTTCTCTTCTTTCGACTTTTCGACCAAAATTGTTTTCCCTTTGTCTTTGATCGAAGAACTATCAACAACTTCCTTAGGCTTCGAACTACTACCACCTTCCCCAATCAAAATTCCTTTAGAAATTGGTCTTGGAATTGGCTTTGTAGAAATTGGCATTGTTGTAACAACTGTCGAAGTAACAGGCCCAGCAGTTGAGATAATTGGCTTTGATACTGGAATTGTTGTTTGAAAAATCTTCCCAACAGTTTTCACAGCTTCATGCGAAACCTCACCAACTTTCGCATTACCAACCTTCTTTTCTCCCCCTTGCACCCATGTGACCACAGGTGGGGCACTGTTGGTAGAAGACTCGAAAACTTGGATAACGGAGCCAACTGTTTGTGCAACATAGCCTCGAACTGAGAAAACTTTTGAGACAAGAATTCTGGAGTTATGATCGAAGAGGGAACAAGTGTGGTGGACAAGTCTTTCAACTCCTTTAACAAAGAAGTAAGCTCCACAAAGCTTCGACTGTTATCCGTTGAAAGTTGAGTTACTTGAGAACTCAAGCTTTCATACAGCTTTACATATTTTGTGACAGCCTCACAAATAATATCCACTTTTTGATTGAGAGATGCATAGTCTTTCTGAGCACTAGCAATCTCTTTGATCATGTCTTCACAAAGTTCTTGAAGCTTTAGGTTGACATCTTCGCGTACTTGATTCACATCTTTAATAAACAAGACATGTCTTTCTTTAGCCACCCTTCGTAAATCTTGAACTTCACTCACAAAATTCGAAGATTGAGACTTCACTCGCAATTCGTTACACTTATCACTTTGATCCACCTTCTCCAAGATTTTAGATTCAGAATCTTGAAGCATGCCAGATACTTTACTAACCATCCTGTCTTTGAATGCTTTGAGCATCACATCAAGTTCCAAACTTGAAATAGATTGACTCCCCCCCCATGTCAGCTTGAGATTGAATAATGGAATTCATATTCTTATTCAAAATCTTAAATTGCTTCATCGTCATTAACATGTTGTCAGGAAAAGTTTCTTCTTCTTCGTCAAAGTCCATCTCTTCAAATGTTCCTCCAAAACCCCCTTCGTCAACATCAGTATCCTCAGTAGTTTGAAGTGGATCAGTGGTTTGCGATGAGAACAAATTAGTGATGGGTTGGGTAAGAATGGTTTGAAAGGTGGGTGAGTTTTTAGTGTTCGAGATAGGAACAATGAATGGAGGTAAAGAAACAAAAGTAGCAGAAGATGCAGGAATACCTTGAGTAGAAACAACAAGTTCTTTATTCGTATTTCCTTCACCCATATTCACATTTACATCCGTATCAGATACGTGTGTATTGATGTCTGAAGTTCGAACCTCCTCAAACACTGATTCAGTTAACAAAACTTCGGGTGGTGTGACCGTAGTCTTCTCAGGAATAGATGTTGATTGGAGAATAGTAGCTTCAGGAGTTTCAGGAACTTTCTCCCCTTCGGATGATTCTGCTTGAAGAACCATTTTTCTTTTCTTTAACTTCTTCTTTGAAATATGAGTAGCAACATCTTCAGCTCTTCGTTTCTTGGAAGAAGGAGAAACAGGAGCTGGAACCTCGCGAATGAGAATGCCTTGGTGATTCAGATATGGTTTACGAACCATAGAAGAAGACTTAAACGAACCATCTGAAAGCTTTCGTGATCGACGAGACTTTTTCTTAACTCTTCGAAAAATACCTAATTTTGAAGAGATTGTTTCTTTTTCTTGAGTATCAACAACAGGCTCGACCGGCTCAACCACAACAGTCGAAACTTGTGCATCTAGCTTTGTCTGTTTCAGTGGTGATTTCTTTTTATTTGGCTCCTGTACTGGTTTCTCAGGAGTAATTGTTGCATCCTTCTTTGACTTGCGAGACTTCTTCGAAGGACCAGCTGTTTCTTTTGGCAACAACTTCCCAGACCCATCATCAGGATTGATGGTTTCTAAGTACTCCATAAGAACCAAATTCGTTGGATCAACACGTTGTAACATTGCATCTAGAATTCTTGCAATGTGTGTAAAAATTTCAGCATCATCCGTAACCTCCTTCGGAAATTGATACTTGATGAATTCAGCAATCTCCTCATCAGTAGGCACCGCAATTCCCTCTTTGGCATAAAAATATCGAAGAATTAAACTCCAATACCTAGCACACGAAATTCCTTGAACAACATTCGTGTTTTCTACACTCTTTTGAAATTCCTTCCATAGTTGTGTAGAATAATCCATAGTGATGTCATAATACAACCCAACTACCATCGCATACACCTCCATTCGACCTTTGTCCAAACCTACACTACGACCAGTCAAGAAGCGTAGAAAGATTCCGAAGAGGAAACTCCAAACAGTTGGAAGTCCAGACTTCTTGAAATCACTGATCTTGGTGAGTGGGGGTTGATAACCCATCTCATTAAACATGTGGATGATTTGAGCAGAAGAAAGATCAGTATAGATTGGAGAATTAGGGATATCAAGAATCTGACAAAAAATATTCTTTGACAATCGGATCTTCTTGTCATTCACCAGTTGAAAAGTGATGATATTCATTGCTTTACTGTACGTAGCAGTGGATCCTGCTTGAGAAAGCCATGAAAGTGGAACTACAAAAGAATTGAACATGGCAGTGGAAAGAACAAAACTCTTCAATGCGACTACCAACATCTTCAATTCGTCTGGATAAAGAGAAACATCATCTTCAACTTGATAATTCGTGCCTTGAATCTTCATTATTGGTTGGGAAGTAACATCTTCAGTGTTTTGGGATTGAACAATGACATCAGCAGAATTGGCCATGATTAGGGTTTGTTGAAGCTTTGAAGAACAATCGTAAATTTTCAGAGAAATTGGAAAATTTTCGTTTGTAAGCGTAAACTGATAACACCCTTTGATTCCCCTTTTTATATGTAACCATAGTGTTTGAATTTGAAGCGGGACTGGCATTAAATGAGATCCGACATGACACCTTGAATCTCGCACCATTATGTCGATAAAGTAGCCATGCGTCAAAAAGTAGTTGTCACATCACCTAGAAACCCGGACTGAATACAGAACGTCTTTTCAAACAGTCTGATCGTTTATCTCAATTGAATTGTAACCGTCACCTTTCTTCGGATGGAGGTAAGGCTCGTTCACTTTTGGGATAAAAAGCAAAGTCATGTGCCAGATGTTTAAAATCATCAGCCTGAGTTGGTATTACTCAGAACCTCAAGGATTTCGTGAGTGCAGTGTGCCAAAGAAAAGGTAAGAAGCAAATTAACAAAAATTTGGATCTGTGATGTCTAAAAAAATTCAACACAAAAGCAGATAAACCCCAGGCAAAGGTTACTTCGTTAATTATCAAGAGAGATAATCAACTGCTTGTGTATGTTCCCGTGAATTTCAATCGAATACTTATAGAGAAGTATCGAAGGGCTTCTTTTATAAGGCTTCATGGGTAGTTTACAATTCTGTTACATATCAACCTTAACATAAGGTGAGTAATTGTAACCGATATTACTTGTTTTACCGGTGTAGTCAGTGACAAGTATGCTTTGAATTATTTTGAAAGTAACTTCGAAAGCAAATGAAACTCACACGAAAATCATATTCATGAAAGAATTAATACTGAATCCTGTTGGGTAACAAACATCGTGGGCTTCGATAGTTTGATCAAGATCCCTCATAAGAAATTAATATGATTTGGAGTTTCGAAAAGTGGTACTGAAACAAATGTTTCGTCAAAACTGGAACATAGTTCCCCGTCAATTCCTTACGAAGATAGAATGTTGGGTTTCACTTTCATCACGGCCTCATGATGTCAGATCATTAACACAGAATTTTGATATGTTTAAATCTTGATGGGTCGAATCAAAGATCTCTTGGACATATGTCTTCGTGTGTGAAAGTGTAAGAAATTTGTTGATGAAAAAGATTGGTTCACGAAAACACTTGTACCTCTGTTATGATTGGACCAAACAGACAACTCTTAACTCATTTGACAAGAGTAAGGTAGCTCATTTGACTAACGTGAATATGAGCCGGACTTGGGAAGAAATTTTCGTAAGAAAAATTTCATTAAGGCTTTCCTAAACACACATTGAGTCTATGGAGGCTTGGGTCGACATGTTGCATCATGCTTCTAGGGACAGTCTAACTAGTACAAAGTTGTCGAAATTGTACCTTCCCAAAGAAACATAAGCATGACCCTTGTATAACCTTCATGAAATCTGTAGATACAAAAGATAAAAAACAAAATAACAAAAATCTTTTTGATGTTTTTGATTTTTCTTAAAGAAACAATTAACAAACAAAGAAAATCTTTTTGGATTTTGTGAGTTTTCGAAAATAAAATGACAAAACATAAATAAAATCTTTTTGTAGTTTTTGATTTTTCGAAAATAAAATGACAAAACAAAAAAAATCTTTTTGTAGTTTTTTGGTTTTTGAAAATAAAACTAAGATACAAAAGAAATTTGGAAATCTAACGAAAAGTGTTACACCAAACCAAAATGCTCAATGTAACGAAGTCGAAGCATGTCGAAGCGTTGACTATGAACAGTAACCTCTGAATGGTTAATACTATCAGCCTCTGAATGAATCATGATGACCTCTGAATCAACATATTTATATAACACTTCGTTGTTATACAATCGAAATCATTCCTGGAACTGAACTTGTTTCGATCATTCCCAATCCTGTCAAAATTCTAATAAATGATTTTTCATCCAAAGCTTTTGTAAAAATATCAGCAAGATGATCTGTTGTTTTTACAAAATGGACTTCTATATTGTCATCTTCCACATGATCTTTGATAAAGTGATAATGAAGAGCAATAGGTTTTGTTTTCGAATGTTGTACTGGATTATGACAAATGCGTATAGCACTTTGTGAATCACAATACAATGGAATCTTTTTCATATTCACGGCATAATCTCTCAACTGACTCTGAATCCAAATAATTTGTGAAGTACAAGCAGCAGCTGCAACATATCAGCTTCAGCAGTAGAAATCGAAACACACGTCTGCTTCTTCGACTGCCAACTAACCAACTTGCCATCCAAAAATTGACAACCACCACTTGTGCTTTTTCGATCCGAAGTACACCCTCCAAGATCTGCATCTGAAAATGCCTGAATGAAAAACACTGTTTTCGAAGGATACCACAATCCTAACGAAATTGTTCCCTTGAGATAACGAAAGATATTCTTCACAGCAATTAAATGTGGTTCTCGAGGATTTGCTTGATACCTAGCACAATTACATACAGAAAACATGATATCAGGTCTACTTGTAGTAAGATAAAGCAATGAACCTATCATTCTCCTGTATAAGGTAAGATCAACCGCAGGCGTTTCTAACGAAGGGTATAGCCTTGTTCCAACTGTCATTGGTACTCTTAACTTCGTGCTATTTGTCATTCCAAATTTTTTGAGCAAATTCCTTGTATACTTTTCTTGATTGATGAAAATGCCTTCTCTGCTTTGATAAATGTTTAAGCCAAGAAAATTATTGATTTTACCCATCATGCTCATTTCGAATTGGCTTTTCATCAAATTTTCGAATTCACTAGACAAAGCAGGGTCAGTAGAGCCAAAAATAATATTGTCAACATAAATTTGAACAAGCATTAGATGATTCCCAACTTTCTTTCGAAATAATGTTGGGTCAACTGGTCCTTGTTTAAATTTCGACTGTTTTAAGAAGCTGGTAAGAGTTGCATACCATGATCTTGGTGCTTGTTTAAACCCATAAACTGCTTTATCTAAAATGTACACATGATCAGGATGCATTTCATTTACGAAACATGGAGCTTGTTCAACGTACACAGTTTCTTCAAGTTCACCATTGAGAAAAGCACATTTTACATCCATTTGATAGACATCGAAATCCTTATGAGCTGCATAAGCTAGAAATATTCGAACAACCTCGAGTCTTGCAACAGGGGCAAAGGTTTTTTCATAATCAATCCCTTCTTGTTGCGGATATCCTTTTACAACTAGTCGTGCCTTATTTCGTACAATATTTCCATCCTTGTCGGTTTTGTTTTTGAAAATCCATTTTAACCCGACAATCGAAACATTTTCAGGTTTAGGAATTAATCGTCAAACCTTGTTTCTATCGAATTCAGCCAGTTCAGATTGCATTGCAACAACCCAATCTGAGTGTTCCATTGCAACCTTAACTGTTTTTGGTTCAATTTTCGAGATGAAAACATTGAACATGCAAAATTCTTGATGAGTATTTAATACCTCATTTTTTGCACGAATTTGAGCTCTTGTTAATACACCATCTTGAGGATTCCCAATGACTTGATCTTTCGGGTGAGTCCTTGTCCATTTCTCTAACGGTGGATATGTCGGATCAAATTCCAAAGGTGCATCTTCATACATCACTTCATTTTCAGATCCTACAACAGAAACATTATCATTTAGATCATGAAAATCATCATTTTGATTAATATTTATTGTATTAGTTTCCTCATTTTCCTCCTCAACACGATTATCATTTTGATGCTCCCCCTCAACTAGATGCTCCCCCTCAACAACTTCATCCATTCTCCCATTCTCCCCCTCAACAACTTCATCCATTCTCCCATTCTCCCCCTCGAAAGAATGCTCCCCCTCAACCAGAGTATTCGAATCCAAGTGCTCTCCTTCCACTGGATAATTATGCATACTTTCGCCAACTCCTGGAGAATTCATTGTTGAATTAACATCTACAATATTTTGAGGAATTTCCAAGTCATCAGTATGCTTCGAAGATTCAGAGTGATGATTATCATTCGCATGAACTTCAACATCCACAGCCCTGTCAGGAATACCAAAAATTAAATCATAATCAAAGTGAGATGAATTTGATTCTTCAGTTTCATCAGATGATTCATTAACAATTGGTTTTTGTTCAAATTGTTTTTCAACTTGTTTGACAAAATAATCATCAAAAGTAAGATTGAATGTCTATTCGACTTTTCTTGTGGACTTATTTAACACTCTGTATGCAACCGAATTGTGTGAATATCCCAAAAATATGCCTTCGTCAGCCTTAGCTTGAAATTTTAAAAGGCTATCTTTAAGATTCACTATAAAACACCTGCAACCAAAAACATGAAAGAATTTGACATTACGTTTTCGGGTATTGATAATTTCATACGGAGTGATATTGAATCGACGATGAATGAAAGATCGATTTTCAGTGAAACATGTTGTCGAAACTGTTTCAGCCCATAGATATTGAGGAATATTCGCATATGTCAACATAGTTCTCGCTGCTTCGCAAAGTGACCTATTTTGTCTTTCAACAACACCATTTTGCTGAGGTGTATAGGGCGAAGAGAAGTTATGCGAAATTCCTTTTTCTGTTAAGTACGAATCCAACACTTTGTTCTTAAACTCAGATCCATTGTCACTTTTGATCTTTCGAACATTTTTTTCAAACTCATCTCAATCTTCTTTATAAACTCGATCATTGTTTGAGCAACCTCATATTTTAACCTGAGAAAATATACCCAAGTAAATCGTGAAAAATCATCAACAATAACCAAAATGTACCGTTTCTTGTTGAGTGTTTCAACAATTGATGGTCTACAAAGGTCAATGTGAAGAAGTTCCAACGGTTCCATAATTTTCGAATCTATCACAATTGGATGTCCTTTCCTGTGTTGTTTCCTTTGTTCACAAGCTGCACACAAGGTATCATTGTCAAATTTTAGTACACGTAAACCTCGAACAAGATCATCAACAACCAATTTATTCAAATTTCGAAAGTTTAAATGCGATAAACGTCGATGCCATAGCCAGCTGATGTCAGAGGAAGCTTTCGAAAGTAAGCACACTGAGGGTTTGCCAATGATTGGTTTGATATCAAGAGTAAACATGTCACCATGTCGTTTGGATTTGAGCAAAACTTCGTTAGTTTCAACATTCGAAATGATGCTGCCTTCTTCGTTAAACACCACTTGATTGCCAGTGCCCACAACAAGTTGTGAAACACTTATCAAGTTATGTTCAAGACCTTCGACATAAGCAACACGATTAACAATGAATTTTCCATTCGTGACTTTGCCATATCCTTTCACCTGGCACATATGATTATTGCCAAACTTCACAACTCCTGCATTTTCCAAGCTTCGAAAATCTCTCAGATTTTCCTTTCGTCCTGTCATGTGACGTGAGAAACCACTATCGATATACAATTTCTCATCATATTGCTCGTCACGTAGTACCTGCGATCAATGAAAGAATTTAGGTGTAACGCCCGGGTTTCAGGGCTAAGCATTTTTAGATGATGTAATAGTCTAGGTCAACTATTGTAACTCTTTTGATGTAATAAAGATGAAATATTTGAGTATTTTGTGAATTTATATGCTTATTATTTAATTATAAATGTATAATTAATAAAGAATAAAAATAAGCGTCAAAATTAAAATGTGAGATAAGCCCGATATCTTTACATAAAGTTGTAATGGTCGAAACAAGGATTCCAGAGATATAAAGAACGCCGAAATCCGAGTTATAACGAAGAAGTTATGACCCGTCGAAGTTTCGTAATGGAACCGACACGATACCGGGAAGCGTAAATAGTGAATTTACGATAAAGCGATTTTTAGCCTTAGCGATCTAAACGAAAGTCGTAGAAAACGTTAAACCGAGAGCGTCCATAAAAAGAACGCCCAAATCTGACTTCGTATGAGGAAGTTATGATTTTTCGAAGTTTCGGCTTAGCAGTGTACAGCCCGAAGTTCGAATATTAGATCGAGCGGTTTTTAGCCGACACAACCTAAACGAGAATCGAAGATCTCGTTAATAGTAGCGTAACGATAAAAAAACAGATGAAAACAGACGTCGGATGAAGAAGTTATGAATTTTTAACGGACCAATCATGTCCCGGCCTGTTAAAAATATAAATTTAAAATAAATTCAAAATTAGCCGACGGAGTCTAAACGAAAGTTGTAGAGTACGTTCCCACCTACGCGTGGATATAAAGAACGTCAAAAACGGAGCTCGTATGCGAAAGTTATGATTTTTAGAAGTCGGGAAGCAAAATTGCGAATCTGCGAGAAAGGAGATGACGTGGCCGCATCTGAGCCGTTGCTTGTTGCCCAAGGCTTCGCTTCGGATGGATGACACGTCGCCTCGTATACGCGCCGCGTCCGAAGTTGGGTACGCCCAACGTACCTTTAGCCTTATCCTTCCGAGTCCGAGTGCGAGCCAGCTGTACGCGAGCTGGAGCCTTATCCGATCTACGCCCCGCGTAGCCAAGGATTACGCCCAGCGTAGTCCGAGGCCGCGCAGGCTATAAAAGGGGGGCGAGGGTTTCCGGATTTTTCACTCATTTCTTCATTCCTTTCTCTCTCTACTTTCTCTCACTACCCATTTTAACCCCCTAAACCCTAGGGAAAATCCCTAGCACCCTAAGGAAGCCCCGAGGCTCCCGGAGTCCCGAGAAAAAGGGTCTTTCGGTTCGGAAACGCTGCTCTGAGCAAAACCCGATTTTCTTTAAAATCCGCTGTAAGTGAGCTACGCCTACGCAATTTTTAATATAACTTTTAAATAATTATAGTAATGTTATTAGGTCCTTAAAATAATTATTTGGGCTATTATTATGGGTTATATTGGGTGTTATTTAACGCTTATATAATAAATAATAATAGCTAGACTATTAATTATTCACGATTAACGTTAAAACTAAACCCTAGTGGTATTGATACTAGGTTTTGGTCAAGGAAAATTTTTTTTGAGATAACGAAGCGTTGTTCAAGTACCGAGTCACCACCTAATCAGGTGAGTGCATAGTTACTTTCATCTTACACATAGATATGAAGTATTTTATATAAATTACGTGCTATGTGTGCATATTATCTGAATATTTGCTGTCTATGTTGGATGAATGATTTTATACACGTTTTTCGTTATTTAAATTGTATATGTATTTTATATCTACAAAAATGTTGGGGTAAAACATTGGTAGATGTAATAAGACGATGTGTGATAAAATGATGAGAGGCCTCGATGTTGTTGGTGATCTAGTCATCTAGCGGAGTATAGATGACGACCACGAACTCTTCTAGACAGTCCAGTGGAACGCTAGCAGGCTCGCAACCTGTAGGTGTTTGTGAACGAAGTGTTCACCGGTGTACTCCATCCCCCTCATGGTTGCCTTTAGGACATTTATTGCTGAGGAACCCCCTTATCAGTAGTGTCCATCCCGATGATGATCCTTAGGCTAGGTCCCTTATGATAGGTGTTTAGGGACGTAAAGTGAGGATAACGGGAACGGGTAATCGGGTTATTGTTGGTTGATGAAATTAATAAACTTATTTATTGTGGGTTAAAAACCCTATGTGCTCACCAGGCTCCCAAGCCTGACCCACTCAGTTTCATGTATTACAGGTAGTGGCGCTCGAGCATAGATGTGATGTTTTGGATGAGGGATTACGGATATAGGCCCGTAGATATGAAATAATGTAGTAAGGCTTATATTGTACTGTTTATGCTTTTGATCTGTATCAAACATGACATCCCGAGTCTTTAAATGAAATACATTTCCTTGGAAATGCTTTTGATAAATCTTTATCATATTTTGTTTTGGGACAAATTCCGCAACACTTTTATTTAAAATGTTACTCTGATTTTCAAACAAGCATAAACAAAATCGGTCTTTTCTGGCCGTGAAAATGGGGATGTCACATTAGGTACCCAATGCTGTTTGGGTCCTTGGAAATTAGTTTTGAAAACATAATGAAATGAAGAACTTTTAACCCAATCACAAACTTTAGTTTTGAGACTATCAATTAAGTCCACATCACTAGGTAAAGGAATAGAAACATAAGTTTTTGTTAGTTTGGGATTGTCACTGACACATGCCTTCGTCTTTTTAGATTGTGTAAGATCATGTTTTTCTTTCGAAATCGGTTGCCAAGTTTTTACCGAAACATTCGAATGTTTTGAAGATGAGCTTTCAGTTGACGAAGAATTCACATAATTCTCATAGGATTCGTGAATTTGTTGTTGAGAATATTTCCTTGATTGATATTTTTGTCCTTTTCCTTCAAGCCAATGATCAATGTTTTTGTCACGAGACAACCCTTTTGTGTACGAAACTTTTAAGGTTTGTTTCCCTGTCGGATTTGGAAAATTCGGTTTTTGTGGGAAGAAATCAACATTTGATTTAGGTCGAACTGTCATTGCATATCGACTTCCATCATTGTTTCCAACACTTACATTTTGAGAAAATCGATTTTGAGATTTTCGTTTTTGAGAAAACCTTGTTTGTTGATTAGAAGAAAATCGTTGTGTTGATGGTTGATTTTGAACACTCTTTGAGGTATTTTTGTTATCTTTTGAAAATGATGAGTTTTAAACTTTCGAAGAATTTGTTTTTGGATGAAATTCAGATTTAAATTTATTTGTTTGAGCGGGATTTATCTTTTGATCTGAATGAATTACTGAATGTGAAGACTTGTTCTCAACAGATTTAGTCTGTGTGTTTTCAGTTGTTTTCAATGTCAAATTATTTTGTTGTTTTCGAAGCTCCATGGTTTGCCAAAAAATCTTCTTACGAGCTTGTCTTTTTGAAATTGCATTTTCTTTTGAAAACTTGTCAATTTGTTCTTTAAATTCTTTGGAATTCAATTTGACAACAATTTCATTTTCCACAACAACCTCTTTTGTAACTTCTTTCACAATTTTCGATTTTTCAACCCATATGCGTTGTGGTTTTTGTCTTTGAAAAACATATGAATTCTTTGTTAGATTATTTTCGACAGTGCTTTGATTTGAAAAGAATCCTTCGTTTGTTGTTTTCTTGTTGTCATCTTCGACCATTTTGTTGAATTCGGGTTTAATGTTCTCAACATTTCCAGTAGTGACAAACACTTGATTTGGAAATACAACATCATCAGTACACTTGAAATTTGGATACACCACTTGATTTGTTTCCAAATAATGGGCTCCTTTTTCAGACAACACTTTATCGAAGTTTTCAGTGTTCCCAAACACTTGATCAACAACAACACGGGGAATTTCCGTTTCTTTCAAATCTTTGTTTGATGAGACCTTTTTATGTGAATCGTCATCATCATTTTCATCATCACTGCTATCCGTTTGACTATCTCGGATATCTACAAACTCAGAATCACAAACTTTCGAAGTTGAAGGTTTTTCAGTGTCAATCTTAACCATCAAATCCTTAAGTTTTTCTTTTCCTTTAGATTTTGATGCAACATTAATGACAGACAACTGAGAACAATCAACATCCTCAATTTCACTAATTTCGCTAATATTGTCAGAATTATCTTCAATATCGGCAAATTTAGATTGAGAATCAGATGTTGAATTCTCAGTCTTTTTCAAAATTTTGATTTGTTCTGATTTTGTCAAAGTATCATTCACAATGTTAACTAATTCATTTGAATCAAGACATTCATCAATTTTGACAATTCCATAAGCATATCTATCATCAGGAATTTTGTCAAACTCAGCAATATTTTTCTCACAATCATACGAAATATTATCAACCTTCGCTCTTTCATATGCTAGAAAAGGTAATAATTTCCTATGTTGTTCCTTGCTAATATCACACGAATGATGCAATGAGTTAATTTTCCATATAGACGTTTAGCAGAATTGCAGTAGATATTTCGTTGAGCTAATAATAGTTTTACATCACTAGACAACGAATCTCGATCACACATAATGTTTGTTATTTGCAATTCTAAACATTCTATCTTGACAACTTTCGAATCTAACTTCTTCTGTGTCTCTAACAACTGATTGCTTAATTTCTTAGCTTCATTGCTAGCAGAAACAACCAAATTATCAAAATAAGCAACAGTATCATCAAAAGCAACAATTTCAGAATCATATGCACTTAAAGGAATATTCAAAGATTGAAGAATATTACATACCTTCGTTGTCATTGGAGACTTATCAGAAGACTTTGACACAAAGCATCGGCCCGTTACCTCTTCGTCCGAATCTTGCTCCAGCTTCGCATACATGGCCCCATGCGTAGGATTACGCATTTCCTCATCATCGGAGCCCGAAGACCAAATTTAATATGTGCCATCATTCTCCTGTTCACCTTGAGCCACCAAAGACAAATTTTTCGCCTTCGTACGCACCTCTTCCAACGTCTCCACATAATATGCCTCATCCTTTACTCTATTCTTTTTCTCATCCTTCTTTCGAAGCATGCAATCATTTGCTCGATGATTGGCTCCATTGCAATAATGACAATCCATACCAGAATCTCCTTTCAGTTTCTTCTCTTTCTTCTCCTCAGCACCCTTCCCATCATTCTTCTCATACTTCTTCGTCTCTTCTCCTGCAGCCTTGTTCACGAAACTTCCTTTTCCCTTACTTTGTTTCATCTTTGAATTAAACTGTTTCTTGAAAAACTTTTTGACTCGATTGTTTGAGTAAAAAGCAATTGCCTCATCATCCGAATTCATGATAAACCCTCTTCATCATCAGAATCACCTTTTTCGACTGCTTCCTTTTCAGACACTTTAGAGACAAGTGCTAATGGACCTCCCAGACTAAGCTTCGACTCTTCTGCCATTTCGTTCACTTCACTTTCGTGAGTTTTCAGTTGATTGTACAAATCATTCAAAGAATATGTGTCGAAACTCTGTTGATTTTTCACCATCATGCTAACACTCCTCCATTCTTTACGGAGTCCCATAACAAAGGTGAGATTGAATTCCATGGAAGACCTCGTGATTCCATAACGACTGCATTTGTAAATCAGCTCGTTCTGCCTATCATAGTAACTTTCAATCGTTTCACCGTCTTTTTGCTTGAAATCCTTCAATTCAATCAAACATTGCTTAACTGAATTGATTTTCGTCTTCTCGCTACCTTGAAACTTTTCTTTGAGATTATTCCAGATGTCTTTTGCAGTTGTACAACTTCTGACATAGTTATACACAATTGGAGGCAATGCACCACGTAACTCCCTTATGCATCATTTTTCAAGTTTCTTCATTCGAACATTTTGATCTTCCACACTCGTAGTACCAGACGACGATCCAATTGGTTGAAGATTCGTCGGAAGAGTAACATTCCCTGAGATGCAAGACCAAAGATCTTCATCGATTCCATTCAAGTAATCTTGCATACGATCAGACCACTGATCATAGTATTCCGAAATGAGCATAGGAATCTTAGTTGAAGATCCTAGCAGATGAGAGTATGAAGTGATCGAGTTGAGATTGAAGTTCGCCATTGATGTACGGAAGAAAATTTTTGAGAATTTTTGAGAAATCAAAGAGAATTTGAAAGCAAATTGTTGAATTGAACAGAAATATGAAGTAGAATACTCGATTCAACAAATCAGTTGCAGAATCAAATCACAACCGAAGATCTAGAATGCTTTTTCACGTCAAAAGGTGCGGAACTTTTTGAACCAGAAATTTGATTCAAAAACCTTTTGAATCAGAGTGAAAATTAGATCTCAGATCGTGATTCCTGCTCTGATACCAATTGATGAAGTGTGTAATCAAGTATGAATCAAATCAGAGTTAAACAAATGTAGATTGAACACACAATGTAAATATGATCTGGTTTCAGCTTTATTATGCTTTCAACTGTTACAGAGAGTGTGTAGACAAGTTCGTACAAAGACTCTTATCTAACTCTAAGTAATGTCCCTATTTATAGGAAACATGAAAGCACACAAAACATTACAAGGACTAAACAATACGCTTTGCTACATAAAATGCCTTGTAAAATAAACTTATGACTTCGACATATTACAACAGGTCTTCGACCCTTACAACCAGTCGCTGGAAGCGCCGCTGTTGCACCACTGCCGTCGCAGCTCAACGCAGGTGGGTGATTTGGGTCGTTTTTCGAGCAAGGATGAGTGTTTGTGCTACTACTACGGCTGTACGTATTGTGTATGTGTCGTGGGTGGCTTAGTTTGGCCGGAAATCGCAAGAACAGCCACCGTGAGGTGGTGGCTGCCACCACATGTCACCGTCGGCCACCACTAGGGTGGCTGTGTGTGTGTTTTAGCTTAGTGGTGTGTGTGTTATTGGTATTTTGCTTTGTATTGTAACATCCATATATTTTACGCCAAATTCAAACATTTTCAACCATAAATGAAAGTCAAATAGTATTGTTTAGAAAATGTTTTCAAATCAATATCCATCAGAGTGTCCCAAAATCATAACATAAGGATGAGGAGCGGTACGGTCACGCCTTCGCCTTGCCACGATCTCCTGAAGTACCTGAAACAATAAACTGAAAACTGTAAACCCGAGGGCTTAGTGAGCTACCCCCAAAATACCAATACCACACTGACAATACCATATCAGTAACAATCAATCAATCAATCATGCATACTGGGCCATCGGCCTGACTGGACCGCCCTACTGGGCCTACAGTCTATCTGAACCTATCCAAGCATACTGGGCCATCGGCCTGACTGGACCGCCCTACTGGACCTACAGTCTATCTGAATCTATCCCTGCATACTGGGCCATCGGCCTAACTGGACCGCCCTACTGGGCCTACAGTCTATCTGAATCTATCCCGAGCCTTCGGCATGACTGGTCCGCCTCGTGGCCTGCAGTCTCCCCGGACCGCTCATAAGGTATGTTGGCCTACAGCACAAAGTAGGACCGCCTCAACCCAACCAACAAGCAAATAACCATGTACACATAACTATCATATACTGCATATAAGAGCATCAAACATATCTGTCACACTGATCATCACCCATTGAATCCTCTCGTAACTAGAGTCCGACCTAACAGGTCACTAGCATACCAATCCTTACGGATCATAAAGCATAACACACTATCTATTATGATTCCGATCTAGCAGATCAAATCCATATGTAGCATACCATAACAACCGATCTAACCGATCTCTAGCATAGCAACCATCCTAAACCAGGATGAAATCTAACATAGCAACCATCCTAAACCAGGATGAAATCGAGCATAACAATAACATAACAACCATCCTAAACCAGGATGTAAATCATAAAGGGTCGGCCTTGGTGTCGTAGACCCTATTGATATAGTGAGGATAACTCACCTCGCAGATGTCGACTCGAAAGGTAAACTCCAACTCTCGGTTCACTTGACATAGGTTCCACCACCTATAATCATAGTACATTATACTCATAAGTCCTTAACCTTATAAGGTACTCCATAACCCACCAGTCAACCCCTGGTCAAAGTCAAAGTCCTCAGTCAAGGTCAACAGTCCATGTCCACTTGGAATAAACAATGTCGGGTAATGCTCGCGCATCTCCGCTTCAGGCTCCCATGTCCACTCGGATCTCCTCCGATGTTCCCACTGTACCTTTACCAAAGGTATTTCCTTGTTCCGAAGAATCTTCTTCTTCCTTTCCAAAATAGCCACAGGCCTCTCCACATAGTTCAGGCGCTCATCGAACTGAATGTCATCCAACGATACTACTGCCTCCTGGTCCATAATGCATTTTCGCAATTGCGAAACATGGAATGTGCTGTGGATCCGGCTAAGCTCCTCCGGAAGCTCTAGCCTATAAGCCACCCTGCCAACCCTGGCAACAACCCTGAACGGCCCAATGTAACGGGGACCCAATTTTCCCCTCTTTCTGAAGCGGATCACTCCCTTCCAGGGTGAGACCTTCAGGAGAACCATGTCACCCACCTGAAATTCCAGTTCAGATCGGCGTCGGTCGGCATAACTTTTCTGCCGACTCTGAGCAGTCTGCAGTCGTTGTCTAATCTGCTGTATCATCTCGGTAGTTTGCAGAACTACCTCTGTCCGACCCATTACCCTGTGCCCAACCTTGCCCCAGCAGACTGGGGTTCTACACTTCCGCCCATACAACAGCTCGAAAGGCGGGGTGTCAATACTGGAATGATAGATGTTGTTGTACGCGAACGCTGCAAGCGGTAGGTGGGAATCCCAACTCCCACCAAAATCAATGACGCACGCCCTCAACATATCCTCGAGGGTCTGTATCGTCCGCTCACTCTTCCCATCAGTCTGCGGATGGAACGCTGTACTAAAGTGCAGCCTCGTACCTAGTTCCTCGTGGAACTTCTGCCAAAAACGGGAAGTAAATCGGACATCCCGGTCGGAAACTATGGAAACTGGAACCCCATGGCGAGAGACAATCTCGCGGACGTACAGGTCGGCCAACTTCTCCGCCAACGAACTCTCCCGTATAGCTAGGAAATGGGCTCTCTTGGTCAATCGATCCACGATGACCCATATATCATCGAACCCCTTTGTCGTCTTTGGCAACTTCCTGATGAAATCCATCGCGATTCGTTCCCATTTCCACATGGGAATCTCCAGGGGCTGCAGCTTACCATGCGGCCTCTGGTGCTCGGCCTTGACCATCCTACAAGTCAAGCACCTCTCAACAAACCAAGCGATATCTCGCTTCATGCCCGGCCACCAATAACTCGAACTCAGATCACGGTACATCTTGGTGGCTCCCGGATGAATAGAGAAGCGAGACTTATGAGCCTCCTCCATCACTGTCTGCCGGACCCCTCCGGACATCGGAACCCAAACCCGACCGTAACGGGTCAACAAACCGCAGCTATCCTGAACAAACCGGGCACTTTCGCCCTTAATCCTCTCTAACTTCCAGTTCTCTGGTCTCATGCCCTCAACCTGAGCATCCCTGATCAAACCCACCAACGGGGAATCCACCACTATCCTCATACACCTGGCTGGGGTCGAGGACCCAGCTGACTTGCGGCTCAGAGCATCCGCAACCACGTTCGCTTTACCAGGATGGTAAAGGATCTCGCAATCGTAGTCCTTGACTACATCCAGCCACCTGCGCTGCCTCATATTCAGGTTGGGCTGATCCATAATGTGTCTCAAACTCTTGTGATCCGTGTATATGGTACACCGGACCCCGTACAGATAGTGCCTCCAAATCTTGAGAGCGAAGACCACCGCTCCCAACTCAAGATCATGCGTGGGGTATCTCGTCTCATGCGGCTTTAGCTGCAGCGATGCATAAGCTACCACTCGTCCCCTCTGCATGAGGACTGCCCCTAAGCCTGTGATGGACGCATCACAAAATACCACAAAATCCTCCACTCCCTCGGGGAGTGTCAACACCGGCGCCTCGCATAACCGCTGCTGGAGGGTCTCAAACGCCCTCTGCTGCTCAGGGCCCCACCGGAAATCCACCCCCTTCCTCGTTAGACGAGTGAGGGGTACGACAACCTTGGAGAAATCACGAATGAATCTCCGATAATACCCTGCTAAACCCAAGAAACTCCTGATGTCTGAGGGAGATCTCGGAGTCTCCCACTGCATAACCGCCTCCACCTTGGCCGGATCGACCAAAATCCCCTCCTGGTTAACGAGATGTCTGAGAAACTGAACCTCTCGCAACCAAAACTCGCACTTCGAGAACTTGGCATACAGTCGTTCTCGTCGCAGTACATCTAACAGCTCCCTGAGATGCTCCTCATGCTGCTCTCGTGTCTTGGAATATACCAAGATATCATCTATAAACACAATGACCGAGCGATCGAGCATCGGTCTGCAGACTCGGTTCATCAGATCCATGAACACTGCTGGCGCGTTGGTGTGCCCAAACGGCATCACCACGAACTCGTAATGACCATAACGAGTCTGAAACGCGGTCTTCTCCACGTCTTCCTCCCTCACCCTGACCTGGTGGTATCCTGATCTCAAATCAATCTTGGAAAACCAAGATGCACCCTGCAGCTGATCAAAAAGATCGTCTATCCTCGGAAGCGGATAACGGTTCTTCACCGTTAACTTGTTCAGCTCCCTATAGTCAATGCACATCCTGTGCGAACCGTCCTGCTTCCTGACGAAAAGGATCGGTGCTCCCCAGGGTGAACTACTCGGACGAATAAACTGCTTACCCAGCAGCTCCTGCAACTGAAATGACAACTCCTGCATCTCTGGCGGTGCCAGTCGGTACGGCGCCTTAGCGATAGGGGCCGCACCCGGCACTAGATCAATCTTAAACTCAACCTGCCTCTCCGGAGGCACTCCGGGTAACTCCTCCAGAAACACATCAGCAAACTCTCTAACCACCGGAACCTCTGGAACTGAGAGCTGCTCCTTAACCCGCGTATCTACCACATACGCCAAATAACCGGCACACCCGTGCTGTATATACTGTCGAGCCCTGGCTGCCGAACAAAACCTTGATCCCAACCTGGTACCCTCGCCATATACTACCAGTTCTCCCCCACTTGGGGTTCGAACCACCACCCGCTGCCTCTCACAGTCGATCAAGGCACCGAAACGGCTAAGCCAATCCATCCCTACAATCACGCATACATCCCCCCATGGGGATAGGAATCAAATATATCGGGAAGGACACCCCGAAAATCTCCAACTCGCATCCCCGGTAAGCCGAAGAAGCAGAAACCCCCTGCTCGTTGGCGATCGAAACTCGCAACGGACACTCAAGATCACCTATCGGCACACTGAACCCTCTAGAGAAGGTCTGAGATACAAACGACCGACTCGCCCCCGAGTCAAATAATACCAAAGCGGGCAAAGAATTCACTAAAAATGTACCTAACCACAGGTACAATCAATAAGCATAACACCAATACAATAACTGAGACAGAGAATAAAAACATACCAGCAACCACATCCGGTGCTGCCTTGGCCTCCTCGGCCGTGAGCTGGAAGGCGCGACCCTGACCCTTCGGAGGCTCCACTCTGACTGGCCTCCCATCTCCACTCCTCCCAGTAGCTGGCGTGGGACCCTGCGCCGACTTGGAGGCGAGCTGCGGACACTTGGTCTTCATATGACCAACCTGATGACAATGGTAACAAATCCTTATATCTACTGGAGGGGCGGACTGACGACAGTCCCTGGCATAGTGCCCCTCCTTGCCACATTTGTGGCACCCCCCTCCTGCTCTACACACTCCCGAATGAACCCTGCCACACTTTCCACAAGTGCGGCTCTGCTGACCCCCAGACCGTGCATCAATGGTCTTAGACCGCTTAGGCGCCGGCTGAGACTGTGCTGGTGCCTGATGCTGCTTCTTCAGCTGCAGCTCTATCTCCAACTCACGCCGCCTCGCGGCTTCCTGTAGATCCAGGAGGGTCTCACAACGTTGTGTAGCCACAAACTGCCGTATATCCGTCTTGAGCATACTCAGATAACGAGTCATCTGGGACTGTTCTGACGCGAACTCCGGGCAAAACATAGCCCTCTCAGTGAACCTCGGGGTAATCTCCATCACAGACTCCCCATCCTGTCTCAATGTCAAAAACTCCTGAGCAAGCTGCTCCCGTTCCACGCGCGGAACGTAGCGGGTGCGAAACATATCCCGGAACTGCTCCCAAGTAACAGCAGCCCGCTGATCATCAGAATATGAACCCGTCGTCAATCTCCACCAGTCCTTTGCCCCGAGCCTAAGCAGGTTCAAAGCACACCTGACCTTCTGGTCAGCAGGACATGAGCACGTGAAGAAACAGCCCTCCACGTCAGACAACCACCGCATAGCTCTAATCGCATCCTGCGTACCGTCAAATGTCGGGGGCTTCGTATTGTCGAAGTCCCGGTACTGGAAAGCCCTACCGGCTCCTCCTCCAACCCTTGCCGCAGTTACAGCCGAAGTGGCTGCAGCGGCTGCTGTCTATGCCAGAGCTGCATATCGCTCATCAAAATACTCGACCATCGCGGTCTTGATCGACCCAAACATCTCTGGTAGCTGCGCTCGGAAAGCCGCAGCGACCTCATCGTGCAGAATCTCCCGGATCCTGGCATCCAGCTCCTCAGTCCCCATCTGAACCACGGGCTCAGGTGCTACAGGCACTTCTGGCCCTCCGTCCTCCTGTCCCGACCCTGATCCGGATCCCGATCCTGATCCGGACCCAGCAGCAAAACGTCTCGTCACCACCATACTGAAAGATACGTTCAAGACATCAGATACACAACATAATATCGGGAGACCAAAACTCACAAATCGTAGGGGTTGTGACTTCCTTGCTACGCGTATGGGTCCTGTGCTTCCAGTAGTACGGGCCCATACTACCTTCCACACCTACCCATATTTGTCTCAAGTATCACCACAACTCCCTAATACTATACTCAACATAATGTGCGCTCAACCCTCACTACTAGGGGACATCGCCTATCTCACAACTGATCCCACAGTTCTGCCCAACTCACACCTCCATGGAACTTCCATCAGCCCCTGCAGCGCTAGTGTATGCTAGCCGCACATAACGCTGGACCCGATAGACTTTCGAATATCCAATCCCACCCTAAGGTTGAATCAGACATTCTCAGGCTATAAGATCTGAACTATACACAGCCGTGATGCATACACTAAACATCTACATTTATGATGTCAATCCCATATACAAGAAACCCTAGGCTAATAGGTATCATATAATCAGGAAAATCTATCATGCGATTCCTGAAGATCCCTAGCCTAGCACTAGCATGTTGTTCTAACATTTCAGAATATCAAATAACTGTATGGTATCTTGGGGTTTACTTACAGGCTCCGGCTGATCGTACCCTCTGCATCCTCCATCCTTTCTTTTGAAAACCATTTTAAAACTTACTTTCCAAAAATCTCCTTGATTTGAGACTGGATTCACACGAGTGTTCCTCCAATTCACTCAAACCAAGGCTCTGATACCAACTTGTAACATCCATAAATTTTACGCCAAATTCAAACATTTACAACCATAAATGAAAGTCAAATAGTATTGTTTAGAAAATGTTTTCAAATCAATATCCATCAGAGTGTCCCAAAATCATAACATAAGGATGAGGAGCGGTACGGTCACGCCTTCGCCTTGCCACGATCTCCTGAAGTACCTGAAACAATAAACTGAAAACTGTAAGCCCGAGGGCTTAGTGAGCTACCCCCAAAATACCAATACCACACTAACAATACCATATCAGTAACAATCAATCAATCAATCATGCATACTGGGCCATCGGCCTGACTGGACCGCCCTACTGGGCCTACAGTCTATCTGAACCTATCCAAGCATACTGGGCCATCGGCCTGACTGGACCGCCCTACTGGGCCTACAGTCTATCTGAATCTATCCCTGCATACTGGGCCATCGGCCTAACTGGACCGCCCTACTGGGCCTACAGTCTATCTGAATCTATCCCGAGCCTTCGGCATGACTGGTCCGCCTCGTGGCCTGCAGTCTCCTCGGACCGCTCATAAGGTATGCTGACCTACAGCACAAAGCAGGACCGCCTCAACCCAACCAACAAGCAAATAACCATGTACACATAACTATCATATACTGCATATAAGAGCATCAAACATATCTGTCACACTGATCATCACCCATTGAATCCTCTCGTAACTAGAGTCCGACCTAACAGGTCACTAGCATACCAATCCTTACGGATCATAAAGCATAACACACTATCTATCATGATTCCGATCTAGCAGATCAAATCCATATGTAGCATACCATAACAACCAATCTAACCGATCTCTAGCATAGCAACCATCCTAAACCAGGATGAAATCTAACATAGCAACCATCCTAAACCAGGATGAAATCGAGCATAACAATAACATAGCAACCATCCTAAACCAGGATGTAAATCATAAAGGGTCGGCCTTGGTGCCGTAGACCTTATTGATATAGTGAGGATAACTCACCTCGCAGATGTCGACTCGAAAGGTAAACTCCAACTCTCGGTTCACTTGACATAGGTTCCACCACCTATAATCATAATACATTATACTCATAAGTCCTTAACCTTATAAGGTACTCCATAACCCACCAGTCAACCCCTGGTCAAAGTCAAAGTCCTCAGTCAAGGTCAACAGTCCATGTTGACCCCAACTCGCCGAGTTCCTCGAAGCACATTCCACTCGCCGAGTCATCGGGGTGACTCGTCGAGTTCCTTCGATTCCCGTTCAAACTCTAAGCCCACCCGTCGAGTTCCCTCCTTGCCACTCGACGGGTACACACGCATACATATCCTAGGGAAAACTCATCCGACTCGCCGAGTTGTTCTTCAACTCGTCGAGTCTTATGGTGATCTTCATCGGACTCGCCGACTTGTTCATCCAACTCGTCGAGTTCACGGCCATCTTCATGTGACTCGCCGAGTCAACCTTGCGACTCGCCGAGTCCATTCATTCCTTTTTCCATACAGACTTGTTTTAAGCCATGCAGCGGCTCCAAATCACAGATCCAAGCTTCTAGGGCATGCTTTTCACGTAAAGTTGCAAACTTTACGTGTATGCATGACTAATAAGGCTCTTAATGCCAAAACTAAGTTCTTAATGGGGCTTTATGCACAAGGAGGGCCTCATTCTCGCCCAAAATCCGAGCTTTATGACTCTAGAACCCAAGAAGGTTACAGATCTGAAGTTACAACTTCAGATCTAGCTCATATCCCACATTACCATCTCAACCAAACCATAAAAACCCTAGATCTCAACCAAAAGAGGACTAGAAGGAAAAAGGAGAAAAGGTGACGACTTGATACCTCCAAATGATGCTATTTGAGGTAGATTTCTGATTTCCCACACTTCCTTGCTCCTAGCCTTTTGTTTCCCCAAGCTCCTCTCCTCAAAAGATCTCCTCTCCAAAGCCTTACACACACAAGAATGAACACCACACGAATTAGGGTTTTCTGAGCTGTCAAGGACTGTAAAGAGGCCAAAGGAGGCTTATGTTTCCTTAAATAGGGTGCAAAACCCCGGGATTTAGGGTTTCATCTGCCAGCTCCTACTCGCCGAGTCCCAATATGGACTCGTCGAGTAGGTCACTTAACATGCGATCCCACCCCGCTGCTACTCGACGAGTATGTCAACCGACTCGTCGAGTAGAGCTCCATCCAATAACTCTTATTTAAATGATACCTGAGAATCGGGGCGTTACAACTCTCCCCCACTTGAACTAGACTTCGCCCTCGAAGTCCGTCGGAATAAACAATGTCGGGTAATGCTCGCGCATCTCCGCTTCCGACTCCCATGTCCACTCGGATCCTCTCCGATGTTCCCACTGTACCTTTACCAAAGGTATTTCCTTGTTCCGAAGAATCTTCTTCTTCCTTTCCAAAATAGCCACAGGCCTCTCCACATAGTTCAGGCGCTCATCGACCTGAATGTCATCCAACGATACTACTGCCTCCTGGTCCATAATGCATTTTCGCAATTGCGAAACATGGAATGTGCTGTGGATCCGGCTAAGCTCCTCCGGAAGCTCTAGCCTATAAGCCACCCTGCCAACCCAGGCAACAACCCTGAACGGCCCAATGTAACGGGGACCCAATTTTCCCCTCTTCCTGAAGCGGATCACTCCCTTCCAGGGTGAAACCTTCAGGAGAACCATGTCACCCACCTGAAATTCCAGTTCAGATCGTCGTCGGTCGGCATAACTTTTCTGCCGACTCTGGGCGGTCTGCAGTCGCTGTCTAATCTACTGTATCATCTCGGTAGTTTGCAGAACTACCTTTGTCCGACCCATTACCATGTGCCCAACCTTGCCCCAGCAGATTGGGGTTCTACACTTCCGCCCATACAACAGCTCGAAAGGCGGGGTGCCAATACTGGAATGATAGCTGTTGTTGTAGGCGAACTCTGTAAGCGGTAGGTGGGAATCCCAACTCCCACCGAAATCAATGACGCACGCCCTCAACATATCCTCGAGGGTTTGTATGGTCCGCTCACTCTGCCCATCAGTCTGCGGATGGAACGCTGTACTAAAGTGCAACCTCGTACCTAGTTCCTCGTGGAACTTCTGCCAGAAACGGGAAGTAAATCGGACATCCAGGTCGGAAACTATGGAAACTGGAACCCCATGGCGAGAGACAATCTCGCGGACGTACAGGTCGGCCAACTTCTCTGCCGACGAACTCTCCCGTATAGCTAGGAAATGGGCACTCTTGGTCAATCGATCCACGATGACCCATATAGCATCGAACCCCTTTGTCGTCTTTGGCAACTTCCTGATGAAATCCATCGCGATTCGTTCCCATTTCCACATGGGAATCTCCAGGGGCTGCAGCTTACCATGCGGCCTCTGGTGCTCGGCCTTGACCATCCTACAGGTCAAGCACCTCTCAACAAACCAAGCGATATCTCGCTTCATGCCCAGCCACCAATAACTCGAACTCAGATCACGGTACATCTTGGTGGCTCCCGGATGAATAGAGAAGCGAGACTTATGAGCCTCCTCCATCACTGTCTGTCGGACCCCTCCGGACATCGGAACCCAAACCCGACCGTAACAGGTCAACAAACCGCGGCTATCCTGAACAAACCGGGCGCTTTCGCCCTTAATCCTCTCCAACTTCCAGTTCTCTGGTCTCATGCCCTCAACCTGAGCATCCCTGATCAAACCCACCAATGGGGAATCCACCGCTATCCTCATACACCTGGCTGGGGTCGAGGACCCAGCTGACTTGCGGCTCAGAGCATCCGCAACCACGTTCGTTTTACCAGGATGGTAAAGGATCTCGCAATCGTAGTCCTTGACTACATCCAGCCACCTGCGCTGCCTCATATTCAGGTTGGGCTGATCCATAATGTGTCTCAAACTCTTGTGATCCATGTATATGGTACAACGGACCCCGTACAGATAGTGCCTCCAAATCTTGAGAGCGAAGACCACCGCTCCCAACTCAAGATCGTGCGTGGGGTATCTCGTTTCATGCGGCTTTAGCTGCCACGATGCATAAGCTACCACTCGTCCCCTCTGCATGAGGACTGCCCCTAATCCTGTGATGGACGCATCACAAAATACCACAAAATCCTCCACTCCCTCGGGGAGTGTCAACACCGGCGCCTCGCATAACCGCTGTCGGAGGGTCTCAAACGCCCTCTGCTGCTCAGGGCCCCACCGGAAATCCACCCCCTTCCTCGTTAGACGAGTGAGGGGTACGACAACCTTGGAGAAATCACGAATGAATCTCCGATAATACCCTGCTAAACCCAAGAAACTCCTGATGTCTGAGGGAGATCTCGGAGTCTCCCACTGCATAACCGCCTCCACCTTGGCCGGATCGACCAAAATCCCCTCCTGGTTAACGAGATGTCCGAGAAACTGAACCTCTCGCAACCAAAACTCGCACTTCGAGAACTTGGCATACAGTCGTTCTCGTCGCAGTACCTCTAACAGCTCCCTGAGATGCTCCTCATCCTACTCTCGGGTCTTGGAATATACCAAGATATCATCTATAAACACAATGATCGAGCGATCGAGCATCGGTCTGCAGACTCGGTTCATCAGATCCATGAACACTGCTGGCGCGTTGGTGAGCCCAAACGGCATCACCACGAACTCGTAATGACCATAACGAGTCCGGAACGCGGTCTTCTCCACGTCTTCCTCCCTCACCCTGACCTGGTGGTATCCTGATCTCAAATCAATCTTGGAAAAACAAGATGCACCCTGCAGGTGATCAAAAAGATCGTCTATCCTCGGAAGCGGATAACGGTTCTCCACCGTTAACTTGTTCAGCTCCCTATAGTCAATGCACATCCTGTGCGAACCGTCCTGCTTCCTGACGAAAAGGATCGGTGCTCCCCAGGGTGAACTACTCGGACGAATAAACTGCTTACCCAGCAGCTCCTGCAACTGAAATGACAACTCCTGCATCTCTGGCGGTGCCAGTCGGTACGGCACCTTAGCGATAGGGGCCGCACCCGGCACTAGATCAATCCTAAACTCAACCTGCCTCTCCGGAGGCACTCCGGGTAACTCCTCCGGAAACACATCAGCAAACTCTCTAACCACCGGAACCTCTGGACTTGAGAGCTGCTCCCTAACCCGCGTATCTACCACATACGCCAAATAACCGGCACACCCGTGCTGTATATACTGTTGAGCCCTGGCCGCCGAACAAAACCCTGATCCCAACCTGGTACCCTCGCCATATACTACCAGTTCTCCCCCACTTGGGGTTCGAACCACCACCCTCTGCCTCTCACAGTCGATCATGGCACCGAAACGGCTAAGCCAATCCACCCCTACAATCACGCATACATCCCCCCATGGGGATAGGAATCAAATCTATCGGGAAGGACACCCCGAAAATCTCCAACTCGCATCCCCGGTAAACCGAAGAAGCAGAAACCCCGTGCTCGTTGGCGATTGAAACTCGCAACGGACACTCAAGATCACCTATCGGCACACTGAACCCTCTAGAGAAGGTCTGAGATACAAACGACCGACTCGCCCCCGAGTCAAATAATACCAAAGCGGGCAAAGAATTCACTAAAAACGTACCTAACCACGGGTACAATCAATAAGCATAACACCAATACAATAACTGAGACAAAGAATAAAAACGTACCAGCAACCACATCCGGTGCTGCCTTGGCCTCCTCGGCCGTGAGCTGGAAGGCGCGACCCTGACCCTTCGGAGGCTCCACCCTGACTGGCCTCCCATCTCCACTCCTCCTAGTAGTTGGCGTGGGACCCTGCGCCGACTTGGCGGCGAGCTGCGGACAGTTGGTCTTCACATGACCAACCTGATGACAATGGTAACAAATCCTTATATCTGCTGGAGGGGCGGACTGACGGCAGTCCCTGGCATAGTGCCCCTCCTTGCCACATTTGTGACACCCCCCTCCTGCTCTACACACTCCCGAATGAACCCTGCCACACTTTCCACAAGTGCGGCTCTGCTGACCCCCAGACCGTGCATCAGCGGTCTTAGACCGCTTAGGCGCCGGCTGAGTTTGTGCCGGTGCCTGATGCTGCTCCTTCAGCTACAGCTCTATCTCCAACTCACGCCGCCTCGCAGCTTCCTGTAGATCCAGGAGGGTCTCACAACGCTGTGTAGCCACAAACTGTCGTATATCCGTCTTGAGCATACTCAGATAACGAGTCATCTGGGACTGCTCTGACGCGAACTCCGGGCAAAACATAGCCCTCTCAGTGAACCTCGGGGTAATCTCCATCACAGACTCCCCATCCTGTCTCAATGTCAAAAATTCCTGAGCAAGCCGCTCCCGTTCCACGCGCGGAACGTAGCGGGTGCGAAACATATCCCGGAACTGCTCCCAAGTAACAGCAGCCCGCTGATCATCAGAATATGAACCCGTCGTCAATCTCCACCAGTCCTTTGCCCCGAGCCTAAGCAGGTTCAAAGCACACCTGACCTTCTGGTCAGCAGGACATGAGCACGTGAAGAAACAACCCTCCACGTCAGACAACCACCGCATAGCTCTAATCGCATCCTGCGTACCGTCAAATGTCGGGGGCTTCGTATTGTCGAAGTCCCAGTACTGGAAAGCCCTACCGGCTCCTCCTCCAACCCCTGCCGCAGTTACAGCCGAAGTGGCTGCAGCGGCTGCTGTCTATGCCAGAGCTGCATATCGCTCATCAAAATACTCGACCATCGCGGTCTTGATCGACCCAAACATCTCTGGTAGCTGCGCTCGGAAAGCCGCAGCGACCTCATCGTGCAGAATCTCACGGATCTTGGCATCCAGCTCCTCAGTCCCCATCTGAACCACGGGCTCAGGTGCTACAGGCACTTCTGGCCCTCCGTCCCCCTGTCCCGACCCTGATCCAGATCCCGATCCTGATCCATAACATAACAACAACCGATCTAACCGATCTCTAGCATAGCAACCATCCTAAACCAGGATGAAATCTAACATAGCAACCATCCTAAACCAGGATGAAATCGAGAATAACAATAACATAGCAACCATCCTAAACCAGGATGTAAATCATAAAGGGTCGGCCTTGGTGCCGTAGACCCTATTGATATAGTGAGGATAACTCACCTCACAGATGTCGACTCGAAAGGTAAACTCCAACTCTCGGTTCACTTGACATAGGTTCCACCACCTATAATCATAGTACATTATACTCATAAGTCCTTAACCTTATAAGGTACTCCATAACCCACCAGTCAACCCCTGGTCAAAGTCAAAGTCCTCAGTCAAGGTCAACAGTCCATGTTGACCCCAACTCACCGAGTTCCTCGAAGCACATTCCACTCGCCGAGTCATCGGGGTGACTCGTCGAGTTCCTTCGATTCCCGTTCAAACTCTAAGCCCACCCGTCGAGTTCCCTCCTTGCCACTCGACGGGTACACACGCATACATATCCCAGGGAAAACTCATCCGACTCGCCGAGTTGTTCTTCAACTCGTCGAGTCTTATGGTGATCTTCATCGGACTCGCCGACTTGTTCATCCAACTCGTCGAGTTCACGACCATCTTCATGTGACTCGCCGAGTCAACCTTGCGACTCGCCGAGTCCATTCAGTCCTTTTTCCATACAGACTTGTTTTGAGCCATGCAGCGGCTCCAAATCACAGATCCAAGCTTCTAGGGCATGCTTTTCACGTAAAGTTGCAAACTTTACGTGCATGCATGGCTAATAAGGCTCTTAATGCCAAAACTAAGTTCTTAATGGGGCTTTATGCACAAGGAGGGCCTCATTCTCGCCCAAAATCCGAGCTTCATGACTCTAGAACCCAAGAAGGTTACAGATCTGAAGTTACAACTTCAGATCTAGCTCATATCCCACATTACCATCTCAACCAAACCATAAAAACCCTAGATCTCAACCAAAAGAGGACTAGAAGGAAAAATGAGAAAAGGTGACGACTTGATACCTCCAAATGATGCTATTTGAGGTAGATTTCTGATTTCCCACACTTCCTTGCTCCTAGCCTTTTGTTTCCCCAAGCTCCTCTCCTCAAAAGATCTCCTCTCCAAAGCCTTACACACACAAGAATGAACACCACACGAATTAGGGTTTTCTGAGCTCTCAAGGACTGCAAAGAGGCCAAAGGAGGCTTATGTTTCCTTAAATAGGGTGCAAAACCCCGAGATTTAGGGTTTCATCTGCCAGCTCCTACTCGCCGAGTCCCAATATGGACTCGTCGAGTAGGTCACTTAACATGGGATCCCACTCCGCTGCTACTCGACGAGTAGGGCAACCGACTCGTCGAGTAGAGCTCCATCCAATAACTCTTATTTAAATGATACCTGAGAATCGGGGCGTTACAATTCTCCCCCACTTGAACTAGACTTCGCCCTCGAAGTCCGTCGGAATAAACAATGTCGGGTAATGCTCGCGCATCTCCGCTTCCGGCTCCCATGTCCACTCGGATCCCCTCCGATGTTCCCACTGTACCTTTACCAAAGGTATTTCCTTGTTCCGAAGAATCTTCTTCTTCCTTTCCAAAATAGCCACAGACCTCTCCACATAGTTCAGGCGCTCATCGACCTGAATGTCATCCAACGATACTACTGCCTCCTGGTCCATAATGCATTTTCGCAATTGCGAAACATGGAATGTGTTGTGGATCCGGCTAAGCTTCTCCGGAAGCTCTAGCCTATAAGCCACCCTGCCAACCCTGGCAACAACCCTAAACGGCCCAATGTAACGGGGACCCAATTTTCCCCTCTTCCTGATGCGGATCACTCCCTTCCAGGGTGAGACCTTCAGGAAAACCATGTCACCCACCTGAAATTCCAGCTCAGATCAGCGTCGGTCGGCATAAGTTTTCTGCCGACTCTGAGCGGTCTGCAGTCGCTGTCTAATCTGTTGTATCATCTCGGTAGTTTGCAGAACTACCTCTGTCCGACCCATTACCCTGTGCCCAACCTCGCCCCAGCAGACTGGGGTTCTACACTTCCGCCCATACAACAGCTCGAAAGGCGGGGTGCCAATACTGGAATGATAGCTGTTGTTGTAGGCGAACTCTGCAAGAGGTAGGTGGGAATCCCAACTCCCACCGAAATCAATGACGCACGCCCTCAACATATCCTCGAGGGTCTGTATGGTCCGCTCACTCTTCCCATCAGTCTGCGGATGGAACGCTGTACTAAAGTGCAGCCTCGTACCTAGTTCCTCGTGGAACTTCTGCCAAAAACGGGAAGTAAATCGGACATCCCGGTCGGAAACTATGGAAACTGGAACCCCATGGCGAGAGACAATCTCGCGGACGTACAGGTCGGCCAACTTCTCCACCGATACCGGTTGAAAGATACCGAAGGGGTCGTCTGAACCCATGCATGCCTAGCAGTATGTTTATGTTATGTTATTATGTGGTAGTGGTAGGGGTGAAATAGTCCTCGTTATCCGGTTGAAAGAGACCGAAGGGGAGGCCAGCGCCCAGATATGCTAGGCAGTTATCCGGTTGAAAGAGACCGAAGGAGAGGCCAGCACCCAGATATGCTAGGCAGTTATCCGGTTGAAAGAGACCGAAGGGGAGGCCAACACCCAGATATGCTAGGCAGTTATCCGGTTGAAAGAGACCGAATGGGAGGCCAGCACCCAGATATGCTTGGCTATGTATATTATTATATGGTATGTGGTATGATGGGGGAACTCACTAAGCTTTGTGCTTACGGTTTTCAGTTTTGGTTTCAGGTACTTCTTTTTCAAAGGAAAAGAGCTGGCTCGATCGCAACGCATCACACTATATTTCCGCACATGGGATCTTGTGGATTACACTCTGATATTGTTTGATGATAACATGTTTTGATTATTTCTACTTTGGTTTTTGACACAAGATGTTATTATGGATGTTTTATTACTTATGGTTTTATAATAAATTAATTAAAAATGAAATTTTCAGCCTTGAATTTTGGGATGTTACAAGTTGGTATCAGAGCCTTGGTTTGAGGGATTCGGACACACTCTCGAGTGCATCTGGACTCAAACTAAGGACTTGGTATGGAAATTTTCAAAAGGAAAATCATTTTCTAAAAAGAATTTTGAAAAGAACAAGGTGTGATGCGTGCAATCAGCCGAGCTCAAGTAAGTTTTCCCCAAGATACCCATACATGTTATGTTATGATATGATATGATATGGTTATGAGAACTGCATGCTAGATTAGGGCTGAGGATCTAGGAGGATCCCCTATATGCCTATTGTATGTGCTTGTAGACTTGCATGCTAGTACTGACCAGTAAGTGATAGGATAGCCTATTTAGGTTATGCCTGATTGTATAAGCCTTTTGATATGCATGTACAAATTCCTGATTAGAGGATATAATGGTTTGATTGGAATATGATGGTTAGATTTTCCATTGTCTGAATGCTGCTTGCTTTGTGCTTTGTGGGACTTTTAGTAATGTGAGCTAACTATTTAGTGAATATGCTAAGTCACATGTGGCACAGGCTGGATAATCTTAGAGTGATAGATTTGACCCTATTGCGCAGCTCTTGTTTGAGTCCAACCGTTATAGGGATGGGTCTTTTACTCGAAGGATTATCTGATCTCTGTTGCATGTGGCTATATTCATGAGGTAGCTAGTTGACATTACTGGGAATCTTTCAGCAGTTGAGGACTGGGTGAGTTCGGGAACCTAGGAAAGCCTAGGAGATGTTTCAGTGGGTTAGTAGTAAGGTTCAGTGAGACTCGGGTGTACCAGTTTGAGGAAGTGACTTGGAGGATTCGGGAGGATTGCTAAGGAAAGTATGGATAGGTGTGGAAGGTAGTATTGGACCCGTACTACTTAAAGCACGGGATCCATACTCGAATCGATGAGAGTCTTGGAGAATATAAGAAGCTTTTGGGAGGAGTTTGTGACCCGGTTTGGGGACAAAGGATGTTCCAGTTGTTGCAGCTTAGCCATGGGTAAGTGAGCTAGTGAGCGTGACAGGGTGTTAGACCCTGAAGGACATGATTTCCAAGAGGTTGCAAATGCGAGATCGATTTGGAGCACTTTGAGAAGAGAGGTTCGTGCTAGGTGAGTATAGTAGAGGGTCCCAGGAAGAGACCCATGATTTCAGATCATCGGGAGAAAGGCCAGCAGGGCCTGAGTCAGTGCAGCACGTGCGGGAAAGTGCACAAGGGAGTTGTCGTTCCAAGGGTTTAGGTTGCTACAGGTGTGGCAGGGTTGATCATGTCAGCTGGAGGTGACTCGGATTCCTCCAGATATTGCGGGTATGTCATCTTTTACTACTACTAGATGGATGTTGGGGATACGTATCGCTTTGGAATTGTGAATGAGTTTGGATAAGTCAGATCTCGGGTTGGTTTTCTGTTAGTGGCTGGGTTATCAAGGATCATATATACCATCCTTCATGCTGAAAAGTCCTTGATGAGCCCACAGAGGGATGTACCGTTATCATTCCGGATCTTTCCCGGGATCTATGCAGTAGTATTATTTAGAGGATACTCAGTCAGGGTTAGAGTGATAGTTCTGCAGTGAAGTCAGCGTTCAGGGGTTCTATCATTGTTCAGGTGTGGTCGACAATTGTCTATGGATGAACTTTGGAGTTCAAGGCACTACCGTGGCTAGGACAAAACTGGTAACATGAAGAGGGTATTGTTACTTGCGGTTGTTAGATGCATAAGTGGTTGGTCATCGGATGTTCAAGAGAATTGTATTTTTGCATGGGCTGTGGGAACAGGGACTCGTCAGTCAGAGTGAAGATTAGATTTCAGTGGTGCTGCGAGATTGGATGTGGGAACAGGGACTCGTCAGTCAGAGTGAAGATTAGAGTCTCTAGTTGTCAGCATGGGAGGTGGATTGAGGTGTCAGACTGGACCAGATTTAAAGAGTACTCTTCACAATTTCAGAGGATGGACGATCTTAAGGTTTAACTGGTAATTGATCGTTAGCATTGGTAAGCACAGGTTGTCATCAGTGGGATATTAGAAAGCGAGAAGGATTGGGAATCCTTCAATTCTCGCGTGCCGTGAAGACTTAGTTGGATCTAAGTGGGGGAGAGACTTTTTATTAAGTTCTCCAAATGTGAGTTCTGATTGCGCGAGGTGCAATCTCTTGGGCACCTTGTAAACCAGAAGGATATTCCAGTCGATCCGGCCAAGATAGATGCTGTGATGCAGTGGGAGATTCTGAGGTCTCCAACCAAGATTCAGAGTTTCTTGGGTCTAGTGGGTTATTACTGGAGATTTATACGAGACTTCTCTGAGATTGCGGTTCCTTTGACCCGACTGACCAAGAAGTCGGTGGCCTTTCGTTGGGGGCCTGAGCAGCAGACAGCCTTCGAGACTCTCAGACAGCAGGTTTTAGGAACCAGATTAGGGCTTCAGTTAAGACTCAAGTTCGGTTGAGTGTAGGTCAAGTGCGTGTTCGACCCGGTTTGGAAAGTGTTGTAAGACTACGGGGGTAGCCGTAGCATTCACTAGCGATCAGGTAGTATGGAAAGTGTTGTAAGACTACGGGGGTAGCCGTAGCATTCACTAGCGATCAGGTTATATGGAAAGTGTTGTAAGACTGCGGGGGTAGCCGTAGCATTCACTAGCAATCAGGTAGTATGGAAAGTATTGTAAGTCTGTGGGTGTAGCTGTAGCATTCACTAGTAGTCAGATAGTATCAGAGTGTTGTAAGTCTGCGGGTGTAGCTGTAGCATTCACTAGCAGCCTGATAGTGATAGAGTGTTGTGAGACTGCGGGTGTAGCCGTAGCAATCACTAGGTTGGTAGATGGCATGAGCGTGTTGTTAGAACGCGGAAGGAACAGTAGTACCCAACAGTTCGGGTGCAGCAGTGAGGATATGGAAATCCACAGATTGGATTTCGGAATTACCCAGATGGATTAGATCTGGTTGAGCCAGTGATAAGACTGTAGGAGTGCCGCTACAGTTATGGGATCAGGGAAGCAATGGACTGTATAAGATTGCTTGTGATATAAGGCTACCATCGGTTAGGTGGCAATCACTTTTAGCGTTGGATTTGATGATGATAGGATTCGACGCATGGACCCGATCGGTTAGATCAGAAAGTTGTTAGAGTCGCAGTTGCATGATAACTAGTGGAAACTAGTTCCAGAGAAGGATTTCGTTCAGAAGTCGTGTGAGGCGACTAAGTGGGAGTCCTTTGGCTCCGCAGCTGGGTCGGAACCCGGTATTTCAGATGATTGGTGAATGAATTGAGACCATGGAGGTCTCGTTAGATTTTGGAAAGCAGCCATGTGGCAACATACTGCTTCAGGCAGTTCAGTGTTCGAGCAGTTTCTGCGTTTGGGCAGTGTTAGTATTTGTGTTTTAGGTTGCAAGTACGCACGGATAGCTGGTTTATTGGGGAGTGACAAGTCACTCACAACAGGATTAGTTGAGCCTTGGCCAAGTGTAAGTGATTTGCAGGGATAATTAGGTCTGTGAACCTGTTTTATAGTGGGAACCTCGAGCTATCAGAAGTTGAGTAGCCTGTTGAGGGATAAACGGACTGGATTCAATGATAACGATTCAGTATGAATGGTCTGTCGGGGGTTCGCACCATCTCGAGACAACATATTGCAGACCGAGTAGATGTTGTCTTGTTGCGAGGAACTCGTTCACCTGCGTTTTTTAGGGCTTTTGCGAAGATTGGTCACGGCTACCCTAGGAGGGCTAGGGTGTGCCCAGGATGGTGACCATGTTACTAGAAGTGGTTGGGTGTGTAAGGAATGGTAAGGAATGATTTCGAGGACGAAATATAATTTAAGTGGGGGAGAGTTGTAACACCCTGTTTATTTAATAAATAAATAAACGTATTAAATGAATAAATAAATAAATTAATAAACTGATAAAAGCCCTAAAATTAATAATTATATAGCAAGGTGTTGGTCTCGAGGAGTTAACTGTCATAATTTTAGAAGGCGGGGATTAAAGTGTAAAATCCGGACTTAATTTGTAAGTATTATTGAAGGCAGGGATTAAATGGGAATTTTTGGGACTTCATTTGAAGAGATTTTGGAGGATAGGGGGTTGTTTGGTAAATTTTGTACCTAAGTTGTAATGGATTTTAATGTTGAGGGTTTAAATGGTAATTTATAGACTTCTTTGAAGGGATTTTATGGAGGAGGGGTCGGAACTGTCATTATGGCAAAGATATGATGAGGGACCGGGTATATAGCTTTACTTCCCGTCAAACCCTAACCCTAAGCCCCTTATGTTGTAGCTGCCACCCCCCTTATACCTCCCATCCCCAGCCGCCGTTACATAACCCCGGAGTCGGTCGCCATCTGGGTCAGCAGGACTTCAGCAGTGTGAGGTGAGTTACCTTCCAGTAGAAGTGGGTTTAAGGCCACAATGTCGGCCCACTAGTAGGAGTTGTTTGTTAGATAATTGTCTTTGTGATAATTATCTAGTATGCTCTTATCTGTTATGTTTGTGTGCTAGGATGCTATGTGATACATGTTAGTAGTTGTAGGGGTGAAATAGTCCCCAGATACCGGTTGAAAGATACCGAAGGGGTCGTCTGAACCCATGCATGCCTAGCAGTATGTTTATGTTATGTTATTATGTGGTAGTGGTAGGGGTGAAATAGTCCTCGTTATCCGATTGAAAGAGACCGAAGGGGAGGCCAACACCCAGATATGCTAGGCAGTTATCCGGTTGAAAGAGACCGAAGAGGAGGCCAGCACCCAGATATGCTAGGCAGTAGGGGTGAGCATGGTGCGGTTTGGTGCGGTTTTAGGGCCAAACCGAACCGCAAACCGCAAGGTGCGGTTTTTGAATTCTAGAAACCGTTGGGTGCGGTTTTTCAATGGTTCGGTTTTGCGGTTTTTTAGTGCGGTTTCGGTTTGTACCGGTTCGGTGTCGGTTTTAAACCGAGTCAAACATATGGTGCGGTTTTTTTATGTTCACCGGTATAATTTTTTTAACCGTGATGTCTATTTGAAGATTTATGATTGTATGACATAGTGTCATTTCGTTTCCTCACATTTAGAAGCTGTAATTTTGAGTTTTTTTATGTTGTTTACTTGATCACTTCATTTGCAACCCATATTCCCAAGCTCATTTTTTTATTCAATTTGCGTTTAGAAGTTACAAGTTTGCAAGTTGTAGCCCACATTATGTTTACACTTTACACATAATCATTAATTCACTAACACAAAGTGACAAACTCACATATTAAACCTAATACCTAATTACTAATTACCGTCAAGTTCAATATATAATATATGTATAGATTATAATTTATTAGTTTTTTAAATAATATATATAATTGTATAATATAAATTAGTGGTTTATTTTATTCTTAATAAGTTTGCGGTGCGGTTCGGTTCTGGTGGTCCGGTTTCTAAATAAAAACCGCACCGCACCAATAAATTCGGTTTTTCAAAAAAATAAAATCCGCACCATCGGTTTTTGCGTCGGTTTCGGTTTTTCGGTTGCGGTTTATTACGGTTTTTGCGGTTTTTATTTTATCGGTTCGGTTTTTGCTCACCCCTACTAGGCAGTTATCCGGTTGAAAGAGACCGAAGGGGAGGCCGGCACCCAGATACGCTTGGCTATGTATGTTACTGTATGGTATGTGTATGATGGGGGAACTCACTAAACTTTGTGCTTACGGTTTTCATTTTTGGTTTCAGGTACTTCTTTTTCAAAGGAAAGGAGTCGGCTCGATCGCAACGCATCACACTATATTTCCGCACATGGGATCTTGGGGATTACACTCTGATATTGTTTTATGATAACATGTTTTGATTATTTCTACTTTGGTTTTTGACACGAGATGTTATTATGGATGTTTTATTACTTATGGTTTTATAATAACTTAATTAAAAATGAAATTTTCAGCCTTGAATTTTGGGATGTTACAACATTTTTGAGGCTAAAATCTCTTCTGGAGAAGTTGGGTCTCAGATCTCAAGGATTTTGTGCTTTATAGTTAAGCCCTTGAGTTTTCAAGCCTTGTGGATGGGTTTTTGAGCCTTTGGAGTAGCCCCAAAGGATAAAGTTGGAAACTTTATCCTTTTAAACACATTTGGAGTTTAGATCTGAGCCTTAGAGTCCCTGGAATTGAAGAATCAGTTGTATGTGTTAAGCTAAGGAAAACTCGGCGAGTTGTCTATTCAACTCGACGAGTTGGCTAGGGTTTTCCTGATTTTTCTGAGTAGTGCAGAAACTCGATGAGTTCATAGGTGCACTCGACGAGTTGGGTCAACATGGACTGTTGACCTTAACCGTTGACTTCGACTTTGACCATGGTTGACCAAGTTGGACTTTTGAGGGCATTTTGGGTATTTTAGGATTTTGATTGGATTGGTCATGATGGTTGTAGGCATTGATTCGGGAGCTGAGATTCGGAGTCAGACCTTATCAGTTCTGTACTACTTGTGAGGTGAGTGTTCCTCACTATACTTGTTGGGTCGAAGGCACCAAGGCCGACCCTTTTGGATTGTTAAACTGATTATTGCATGATTGAGTATTGTTGTGATATGTTGGAATTGTATCCTGGTAGATAGGATGATGCTATGCTTAGTAATATGTAAGATCTGCATGGTTGTCTGTTGACTGGTTATGTGTTTAATTGTTATGTATATGTCGACATGTTATGTGTGGTTGGGTTGAGGCGGTCCTGCTTTGTGCTGAAGGACCATAGACACAGGGCGTCCCGGATAGACCGAAGGCCAGTGGGTCGTACCAGTCAGGCCGAAGGCCCGGAGAATGTTCCAGATAGGCTGAAGGCCCGAGGTAGCGTACCAGTCATGCTGAAGGTTCTGTGAGCGTACCAGTCATACTGAAGGTCGGTGGGGCATTCCAGTCAGACTGAATGCTCTGTATGCATGTTGTTTGTTGTATTATTCTGGTTTTGTGATGTGTTGGTATTTTGTGGAAGACTCATTAAGCTTTAGGCTTACAGTTTTGGATTATGTTTTAGGTACCTCAGATGATCGCGGGAAGGCGAAGGCTTGATCGTGCACCTCCTCGTGTTTTGTGTTATGATTTTTGGGAAAACTCTGATGTGAAACTTATTTTGAAAACAAATTGTAATAAATGATGGTTTTGTGGTTGTTTAAAAAGTTTAAAATTTTCAAGAATTTTTCGAATGTTACAGATCGAGCACAAAAAACATGTACTTCGTTGTTCGTATAATTTTTTGACTTAAAAGATTCATTTTATCACAAAAAGTTTGATACTAAACAAAAATCAATTAAGTATTTGGCTCAGTTGGTTTTCATGGATACATCTATGCATTCATGGTTTTGATGTATATATCAAATATATTTCTTGATGGTAGATGTAACGCCCTAAATTTGAACCCAAATTTTTCGATTAAAACTTAAAAGTATTTATTTAATTCACAGCTACAAGATCTTAAAGCATTTATCAGAGTATCATTAAAAGTTATCAAGTACACAAGTCCCCTATTGATCGATGCAATCGAGTTGTGCCTCTCCATTAATATGAAAAACTGAAACATGTAAACCACAAATCGTAAGCACAAAGCTTAGTGAGTCCCCTAAAAAACCACACACCGCACAACACCAATAAACAATTATGGGTTATCAGCAACCCTGGGGACTATCAGCCATCCCAGTGGGCTAACAGCACGCCCGGTGGGTTATCAGTAACCCTCGAGACTATCAGCAGTCTCAACAACATAACATAATAATAACAACTAAACCCAACTAGTCATCACAAATACAACTATTCTACCACACAGGCTTATACAAACATGCGAGAGTCACAAAGACAACTAGCATCCTACATACATAATTTAGTGAGTCGGCATTGGTGCCTTCGACTCATGAGCACCGGGAGAAGACCCACATGAATCGAAGAACCTTGAGACACTATGACACGATCCCTTTTCTGCACTACTCGCACTCGTGATTCCACTAATACCAGAACCAAATAAAATCTTAATTAATAACCCAAAACCCTCAAGTTTGACCCTTGGTCAAAATTCAACGGTCAACGGAAGTCAAAGTCAACAAGTCAACTTTAGGATGAGTACGCCGAACGTACTCAGCTCGTACGCATGGCGTACTCACCATCCAGAATCAGGACCCCATACGAGTACGTACAGCGTGCCCGAAGGTACGCCCGGTGTACTCGACCAAAAGTCACTTTTCCATTACGTGCTTAATCTCTTAAGTCCTTTCGTCCAACACTTAGATCTAGTCCCAAAACATCATTCTAAGTCATGAAGTTTCCACCTTTATGACTTTCCATGTCTAGAAAAGGTCAAAAAGACAAAACCTTAACTTATTAATCCAATAAGACATCATGACACCTTCATGGAAGGTATAGAAGGATCAAGATCACATTTTTATGGATCCTAAAAGCTCCATAATGGATAAAGTTTCCAACTTTCTCTATTAGAATGGTCCAAACCACCAAGATATAGCCTTTAAGCATCAATGGGACCAAAAGTGCATCTTTTTCAACTTAATCCATTAAGTCCAAGTCTCCAACCTCCAGATCTGAATCACAATGATGTTTAGATGGATAAATTTTTCAACTTTATCCATAACAAGGTCACAAACTTTCAAGATCCAAACTTTATGCACTAAAATGACCAAAAGCTCATAACATCCAAAACTAGCTAGATCTAACAAATGCATCATCAAGATTCAAACTTTATGCCTCTAGAAGATAGATTAAGGTGAACAAAGTCCAGATCTACAAGCTCCAATGCAACCAACACTTCTCCAATAAGTTCCTTCTTCTCCAAGGCTCACCATGCATACTCCAAAGCACTTAAAACATCTTCTTTTAGCTCACATGGCTCAACTAGGTTTAGGGTTTCATGGAAGGGGTGTTGGAGGGGTGGAGGACGAGAATGGAGTGGGTTTGGGGGAGTTAAGGAGCTTAAATAGGGCTCAAACCACGAAAATAGGGTTTAGGCACTGATCGCGTACGCCCAACGTACTCCTGGTACGCCCAACATACTCAGGGTGCCTCAGTACGCCCATCGTACTCCCCTCTGTACGCCCAGCGTACTCAGCTTAACCCCAAACCGACCAAACTTCAAACGGTCATAACTTCTTCGTTCTAACTCCGATTTTGACGTTCTTTATATCCACAGAAAGGTATTGAGGCTACAACCCTATCTAATTACTTTTGACTTAAAACACATCGAACTAAAATCCATAATTCATAAAAGAAGTCTGAAACACTACTTTCCCATTTTACCCTTTGACTCCAAAGCTCAAACCAAACTATTGGATCACATATCTACATTACCCATATCCAAATGGGCCTAAACCTCTTTTCCCCCAAATCCCGAAGCCTTAAGATACTTGATCTTCGGGTCATGACCTCGAATTGTGAAACGACTCAAAATAGGGTGTTACAGTAGACAAATATCTACCGTAATTATTTTAATTCAAATTTTACTAATAGGAACAATGAATCTATATTTCTTGGGTGTTTAAGAAATCCCATCAGAACTGTGAATGCCTAATGGTTTTTTGGATGCACATCTACAATAATGCAACATGTTATTTGCTAGTAAATATATATTATGATGGTTGGGTTTCTTCAACATCTACGCAATCCATCATATTATTTTTCTTTTTCTATTAATGATTTTGTAAGCACATCATGCTTTTAAATATTAATTACAATATTTCTTTTTATAAAGTAAAGTTACTTAAATAACTGATACGTTAAGAAAATCAAAATTTATATTTAGTACTAGGAACATGAAGAATACGGTCATTTATAATAAAAATAATTTAAATAACATGATATAATATTCTAAAAGCGGTCTTGATAACAATGTTGGGATTGGTTGATACCAAGGTTCTAAATAACGTGAGACGTGGCTTGGCAACAAGGTCAAAGTTAGTCATGATGAGCCTTTGCGAACCATGACTTTTTTCAAGGCGTGACTATTTTAGATACATTAAAAAAGATAAATCATATAATTATTGTAATTTGTCAAATATATCAAGTTTTTAGAAGTGTTATATTAATATTAAATATAAAAAAGTTAACAAAAACTCAATTATTTGAGGCCCGATCAGAAAAAAAACAAAAAAAACCCACGCTTTGAAAAATACTCGCGCCATAGCGCATTAAGGCACGCATTGACACGTTATTTGGGCACCACGCTTAACAAACCAGCCTTGGACGTTTTCGTAACGACTACACCACGTCTCACGCCCTGGCGCGCTTTTTAGAAACATGGTTGATACCAAAAAGCAGTTAAAGAATCAAACACACCGGAAAAAAAAGTATATTTAAAATATTTAATCCTTAATAACAGATCCAATTATAAATATAAAATAAATATGTTAATATATTCCAAACATATCACTGAAAAATAAATAAGTTAAATCAATGAAGTATACTAAACGACAAGAAATGTATAAATTGAAAAGGGAGAAACAAAACCTAAAGAGTTTACATATTTTCATGCATTCTAAATAACCAAGTGTGGAAATAATGTTCTTGTATAAGCGAAACATTTCAATTAACCATTAATTTAAGTTGTATAATGTAACACCAATTTTCCATATTGGATCAGAGTATGGCATAAAGGAGTCAAATGCATGATTTTTGGGAAAAATCATGTGTCACAACGTGACCATATGGAGGTCACGACGTGACCAAACAAATGAAGAACGCGTATCTGGAGGTTAGTCATGGCGTGACATGTGTATGGTTACGATGTGACAATCGATGCAGCCCAAGCCGATGATGTTTTAGAGTTTCCTTCGAAATTTAAGCACCCTAAACTCGGATTTAGGGTTCATTTCTTAGCCTCCATCTCTTTCAAACCTTAGAAACCCTAACCCTAGTCCATCTTGGTGGTTTTGGCTCATTTTTGTGGTTTTGGTGCTCTTTAAAGGAAGTAGAAGGAGAATTAATGCAAGGATCAAGAAAGCAATATTTTCTCATATTTGATATCACCTTATGGACCATTTATAAGGATTTAAGCTTCTACCCTAATGGTTTATTCTCTTAGATCTAAGTTGTTTTAGTCCCTTTTGGTTCATGGTTTTGATTTGAGTGAATGGATGGAATAAAGTTGGCAACTTTATAGTCCTCCAGAGTCCCTAGAGCATTATATCTTATGGATCTAAGGATTTTTTGTGGATTGTGAACCTTGCATGAGTTTAATGTCAGTTTCTTGACTTTTGATCTAGGTTGGGTAGAGGACATGCATGTCCATAAAGTTGTCATTTTTATGAACCACTAGACTCTCTTAAAGCTTTATGGAATGTTGGAGTTGGAGACTTAATGGATTAAGGACTCAAACCATTAATATTTTGTCTCAGACAGTCGTCACATCGTGACATGGAGAGTGTCACAACGTGACGATGAAGGATCCCTCTATTATCTTGTCATGTTGTGTTCACGACGCGACCAAGGGTGGTTCATGTCGTGGTGCCTGCTAAGTGAGTTGTGCGTAGCCGAATTAGCTGAGTTGGGCGAGATCGAGTTTGGAATCGGGTTGAGTGCGTTCTTACGACGTGAGGGTCGATTGTTAGCATTGTTGACTATTTACTTTGACTTTGACCGTTGACTTTTGGTATGGTTGACTTTTGGTCAATTTGTTGGATTTTGGGTATAAGTTAATGCTGGACCTTGTATTATTTTATAGGTGTGTTGTAGCACTGGTTATGTGGCATTGAGTTGTTGTTTAGCTGAATTCGTGAGTCAGGTGAGTCTTCTCACTATACTGTGTAGGATACTAATTGTCTTTGTGACTTTTGCATTTGTATGTTGGGCTGGGCCCATTGATATGTTGGGATGGACCCATTGCATTGTTGGGCTGGGCCCATTGCATTGTTAGTTTGGGCCAATTGATATATTGGGTTGGCACCATTGCATTTTCGGGTTGGGCCCAATGATATGTTGGGTTGGACCCGTTGGTATGTCGGGATAGGCCCGTTGATATGTTGGGATGGGCCCACTGTATGGTATGTTGTATTTTATGGAACTCGCTAAGCTTTGTCCTTATGGTTTTGTGGTTTAAATGTTTTCAGGTACTTCCATTTCAAGAGGGAAGGTCCCGACTTGACTACACAACATCCCGTGATGGCTTTTTTCCACTTTGATTATTTTTTATTTACACTCATGTTTGAAAAATACATTTTTACCTTGTTGGTTTTGGAATATATGGTTGTATAACTTGATGGTTTAAAAATGAAATTTTTTTATTGGAATTTTTGGGACGTTACAAATTGGTATCAGAGCCTTGGTTTGAGGGATTCGGGCACACTATCGGGTGTGCTGAGGAATTGATAATCTTTTCAAAAAAATACAAAGAAAGGGGGTGTGATTCATGCAATCAGTCGAGCTTAAGTAAGTGATTCCAAGAATACCCATACATGTGGATATGCTATATGCATTATAGAATGTTTTGCATGCTAGAGGTTAGCATAATGATATGTTCATGGTTGCATGATAGAATGCCTATTATGAGAGATGCCTATTAGGAGGGATGCTTTTTGATGTTTTGTGGGCTATAGAGTTCTACTGCTCGAATTATGCTTGTTTTGTGCTTTGTAGGACTCATATTGATGTGAGTTAACTATTAAATGAATATGTTAAGTTACGTATACACCAAGTTTTAGTGATGTTCTAATTTCAAGACGTATGGCCGGAATTTGATCAAGTGATGGTGTTGGGCTTCAAAGGAATAGGGTATAGGACCTTTTCGGATGTTGGTGATGTTGGATTAAGTGATTAAAGCCCTCGATTTGTACCTTGAAGCAAAGGGTAAAATTGGAAATGTGATATCTCTGGTTTCTAGCATAAATTAAGGATTTTAGTTCAATATGTTTTTAGTCAAAAGTAACTAGATAAGATTGTGGGGCTCTTTAATACCTTTTCGTGCATATAAAGAACACCGAAAATGGAGTTGAAATGAAGAAGTTATGGATATTTGAAGTTGAAATGGAAGTTGGGGATTTTTCCCTACGCATGGTGTAAATGCTGAAATCAACTCGTGATTTTAATGAGCTATGCATGGTGTAGTTGCTGCTGACAAAACCCTAACCCTAAGGTTTTGGGCCATATTTAAGGGCTCTAACTTCTTGGAATCCTTCCCATTACCATCCTCCATCATCTCAAATCGCTCCTTTGAAACCCTAGCCAACAATTGTGATTTTGGAAGCATTAGTGTGATTTTTTGGCACATTCTTGAAGAAGGAGTCCATTGGAGAAATAAGTGTGAGCTCCAAGCTTTGTAGATCCAGACTTTGCACTTCATCACCAATCTCCAGAAGGTACAAAGCTTGAATCTTGGTGTTCCATTTGTCAGATCTAAGTAGCTCATGAGTTTTATGTTTTTTGTCCCTTAATCTTGGTTCTTGTGAGTATGGGTTACTCCTGACCATTTGAGTGCCTCCTTCTGTTGTTTTAAGGATTCTGAGTCATGAAAATGAGATATTTGGCACTATCATCCATCCATGCATGAGTTTTTAGGCAATAAATAACTTTATGGACCTAGGTTTTGGTATTGTGCTCCTTGTGACAATGCAAATGGTACTTTTTGGGCGATTTGACTTTTGGACTTAGTATTGGAAGGGCAAAATGGTATTTTTCCTAATGGAGGTTTAATTGTGAGCCTATACCTTTCGTGGGCTAGTCATTTCCTTGATTGCTAATTAGGGTTTTATTGTGGATATGTTTAGCAAGAGGAGGCTTGATATCGTCGGCTCAAGTGGGTAGTTTATCTTGTCTTCGGGATTGAGGTGAGTTTTCCTTACTATACTCGTGAGTCGAAGGCACTAATGCTGAACCACTACATTTGTTATGTATCCTTATGTATAGGATGTTGTTATGCTTTAGTGATCTGTTAGATTGGTAGATCTCTATGATTACCTATACTTGTTGGTTATTGTTTATATGTTGCATATGTCGACATAGTGTGGTTGGGTTGAGGCCTTATTGCTTTGTGCGGTAGGCCAACAAACCCATGAGTAATCCAGTTGGGAGATTGTGGACCCAAAGGCAATCCAGTCGAGATATTGTGGGCCAGGGCAATCCAGTCGGGAGACTATCGGCCAAGGGCAATCCAGTTGGGAGACTGTGAGCCCAGGGGCAATCTAGTTTTATATTGTGGGCCCGGTGTGCATGCATTGTTGTGTGGGGTATTTTAGGGGAACACGCTAAGCTTCGTGCATACCCATTTGTTTGAAATTGATTTTCAAGTACCATTGGTGATTTTGGGAAGGCGAAGGCATGATCGTACACATCCTCCTGTTGATTTATACCTGAGAGATTATTTGATACTCTGACTCTATGGATTTGATTTGAAAACAATGATTGATTATCTGGTGGTTTTATGAAAATGTTTTTAATAAAAATGAAAATTTTTTGCATGGTTTTTTGGATGATACAAGTTGATATCAAAGCCTTGGTTTGAGTGAATTGGATGAACACTTGTGTGATTCCATAGTCAAACTATGGATCTGCAAAATAATTTTCATAATTAACTTCAAAATAACTGAAGGAAAGGATGCGATGTGCACAATTAGCCGGAACTCAAGAAACGTTATTCCCCAAGATACCCACACTTTTTTATGTGTTTTGGTGATATGTTAGAAATGTATGCTAAAATTTAGAATAAGGATCTGCTCAGGGTTACGTGATAGAATGCCTATTAGGATAAATGTCTATTAAGGAATATGCATTTTGATGCCTTGTTGTCTGTAGAGTTTTAGTGCTCGAATGTTGCTTGCTTTGTGATTTGTAGGACTCATATTGATGTGATTCAACTATTAAATGAATATGTTAAGTTACATGCTACAAAGGTTAACTAATTTTAGAATGATTGATTCAGCCCTATTACGCAACTCTCGTCTGAGTCTAACTGTTGTAGGGTTGGGTCTTTTAGTCGAAAGATTATTTAAGTTTTGTTGCATGTAATTGTATTCATGTAGTAGTTAGTTGAAATTAATAGGGGTCTTTCATCAGCTGATGGCATGGTGAGGTGGGGATCCTAGGAGAGCCTAAAAGTGCTTTAGTGCGGGTAGTACGTTGTTTAGCAGGTATTGGGAGTATTATTATGAGTAGGTGACTTAGAGGACTCGGGATGATTCTTAAGGAAAGTATGGATATGTGTGAAAGGTAGTATTGGGCCCGTACTACTGGGTAGGTGACTTAGAGCACATGATCCATACTCAAATCGAGGAAAGTCACAGGGATTCTAAGGAGGTGGTTGAGGGTAGATAGCATGGTTTGATACCATGATTCGCTACAGTATTTCTGTATGTGACTGCTTTTTGGTTATGGATGTTCAAAATGAAGATGAGCTTCATATTTAATCGGGCCTTAGAGGCCATGACAGTTTGGATATGAAGGATACAGATCTATACGAGTTATTTGGTTTTAAGGTGTCAATACCTTGTTTAGAGTAGTGCCAGTTTGAGTCGAGGGAATCATGAAGAAAGTGAATGTGATACTTCCAACCTCCTGCGTTTAAGGGGGGGGGGGGGGGGGAAGGGATCGAATTTGTGTCAGTCGATGGAAATAAGAAAAGGAGGGTATTCATCGCATCCGTTTCTACCACAAGAGGGTATCATTCGATTTGTGGTGAATCGTTTCGGTCTTTCAGAAAAGGAATGTTCGAGACTCGAATGTTCTTTTGATTTGGTGGCCTAGGTGAGGACCATGTCGCGAGTCGGATATGTGACATGGTTTTAAGAAGACCGGGGTATCCAGGGAGGATCGAGATGTTCTAATTCGGAACGGAGATTCCTATTGGTATGCTGAGTTTTTTGGAGCTATTGATTGAACATCTATAATGGATCCTTAAAACTCCATAGGAAGATAAGGTTGTGGATAAAGTCCTCTAGTGCAAGTTTTGGTTGTCTGAAACTCTGTTCGTAAGGTGCCTCGTAATTCCTATGGTATTTTGATCGATTTCGTTAAGATCGAGGCGACAATGGTGGGAAGAGTTTCCAAGGTCTCAATATGAGGTTCAAGGTTTCTTCATGATTGTTTGGTCATTATTCTAAGGATATTCATATGCCATTTTGCATACCGAGAGCTGTGTTTATAGGTTTTTTTTAATGAACCGGTTTAGGCTTTGACGTGGAAGACGTCTGCCAATGAGGGAGAAAGCCATAAGTGGAGGAGGACTGAGTGTTTTGCTTGAAAGATCAGTAGCCAGATTGATTTTGATGGTTCTGGCACAATGGGTCTACGGAAGTTGCAGTGTAATTCCATTGGATTTTTGGTATTCAAAAGTGTTGAGATCTTTTATGGTGGTGAGGATTAAGGGATTGGTCAGAACGCGAGTGCAGGGTGAGTTGTTGTCAGATTCATGCTTTCAGGGTTGAGCGTGCACTCCTTGCATCGGAAGCTTCTATACAAAGATCTCGTTGTATCCGGTTGTCCCTTCTGGGACAACGAAATAGAGTTAAGAGGAGTGTGTGTCGCTCAAGTTGAATGCGAGTTGAAGGGTTGGTTAGCTCGTTGAACTGATCGCTATCATTATTAAGGGTAGAGCTATTGTTTATTTGTCAACCTATTTCAGGGTGTGGTGGATGCACTTTCACATGGGTTGGAAAAGAGTTTTCCTTCAAATGGGAAGTTTGGTTCAATAAGTAGATTAATTGTAGGGTTGGAAAAGAGCCAAATTGGTCTCGTTTTTGTTAGCATTCGGGTTAATTATGGAGTTTTCCTTCAAATGGGACGTTTGGTTCAATAAGTTGATTAATTGTAGGATTTGCTCGATTATTTAAGAGTGGGATATTACTTTGAGCTGGTTTTATAGTTGGGATGTTATTTAATATGAATTGTGATCACAAGTTGGAAATCTTAGGGTGTTGTTGCTATGGATTGTGGATATATATTGAAAATTTTGAAGTCGTTAGGGAGTGGCTGATTCCAAGTGGGGGAGAACCGCTTGGGAGTATCGAAAGTATTTTCAATTGTAGATCAACTTGGACTTTCGTATCTATGGACAAGAGGATAGTTGGTTTCTGGTTATGGTATGAACCGAAACTCACACAAGGAATAGTGTTCATCGGTCTGTTGTAATCAATAACTCAAAGGTTAAGGATTCATGTTATCTCGTTCGGGGACATGAAGCAGAGGTAGGGGCGTATTTTGGATCCGTGGCTAGTTTCAGGTTGAGGGTTGTGTTAGGACCTCTCTGCCTGTTCTTGTCTGATGAAGACTTTGGGGTTTAAATCACGACTCGAATGCCTGATAGGATCCAATAGGCTGGGGGTTCGGCTCGTATTGATATTTTGTTATGTATTCTTGTGGGTAGTTGGCAAGACGATGGTTTAGTCCCATGACAGTTTTGGAAGTGTTGTAAGACTGCGGGGTAGTCGTAGCATTCACTAGGTTGGTAGACGGTTTTGGAAGTGTGGTAAGTCTACGACTTGGCTCGTAGCATTCTATAGGGTGAGTTAGGTTGTACTAGGAATGGTTGTAGGAATGTGGAAAGGTGGCGTATTATAGTATGGTATGGCTCCTGTGGTTTGGTAAGTGATAAGTAGGACATTGACTGGATTCCCGCAAGTCGATGGGATGATGGACGTATATCTATAGGCCCACCGAGTGCTGGTCGGGAATCTTCATGACTAAGATTGGGTGATGGCAAGAACGGTGAGGAACTGTGAGCTTCTAATTCTAATGGTTGGATGGTGTCACAACGTGTCATGGACCCTCGTGGATTTCACTTATGTGTTGTGGCGGTAGTTATGTCGTGGAGATCCGCATGGTGTAATTCGGTTGGTCTTTGGCATAATTGGGTATTTTCAACAGTATGCGAATACTTGTTGATGGCTCAGTAGCCGATGGGTATGGGTCGGGTTTTGGAAGGATTTTGACTTGTTGGAAAAGTCACGATTATTTATCTGAAGTTCCTCGTAGAGTTCCTTAGTGGATCTTTATTTATTGTTGCAAGATCGGTTTCTAGTGAGTTGAGTTGCAAATGGTAGAGTTCGTTGTAGGAATCCTGTTAGAATTGCTAGTTAAATTGTACCTCTGAGCACATGGGAGTATGTATGCTGCCCAATATTTTCTTCAGAATTGACCACTGATACGCTCGTGGGAGCGGTGGGATGGTGATGACTTTGCAGGAAGTCAAGTGTGTATCTGAGAACTTTTAGGTGGTTTCTGAGCTTGGGTTGGGTTGACATTCTTGATCGAAATATTGTGAATATTGTTATAATCGGTTTAGTGGTGTTGCTGGTCAGAGACTTGGGATAAGTATGACGAGTGGATGATCATCAATCAGTTTGTTTGTCCCTGGAAATTTTAGGTTGATGGATTCCCGATTCTATGAAGTATAAGTCAGTTCAGTCGTAGCTTCGAGACGTTTCTGGTTGGAGTGGTTAGCTATGAGAGGGGTCGTATTTGGGGGGGGAGAGATGGTAATTGCAGTTGAATGTTTTCAAGTGTTTGGATTGTTGTTGGCATCAGTTGGGTTCTGCACAATCTCTCTAGTTTTCAAATTGTATGTGTTAATTGTTCTGGTCAAAAATCAATTGAGTGAATATCAACCAAATTGAATTAGAGGCTGTGGTGTTGTAGGTAAAGTAATTATCGAAATTAGAACAAGACTGCACAAGTGATTTACAAGGAAAGCCCTTGATCCTTCCTAGGATCTCCAGCACAAAACCTTGGAATGTGATAATGATCACCTGCCTTGTTTATTTGTATTAATTGAAAGATGGATTAGATAAATTAAAGTAAGTAAACGAGTACAAGTATTGTTGTGAGTCTAGGTGTCTGTAGCGTGTGAAGTACATGTGTATTTATAGTCTAGTCTAAGTAACAATAAGTCTGATATTTCCGGGATCCCCTCAAATAAAGATGAACACATTGGTTTGACTTGGTATTCCTGGGTCTTTTGCATGATTAAAACGTTTTTTTGTTGAGAATGAGTCATATGTTGACTAATTCTGCACATGTGATAAAATGACTAGAAATATATCCGTTAAAAATGTTAGGAAATAATAATAATGATATTGGTCAGGATCCTGAGATAGGTTCGGGATCCTGAGAGTTGTTTTAGATCCGGGATCCTGAATAGGGCTGAGGATCTTGGCCCTAACAATTTCCCCGAAATTATACATGCGAAATATTTAAGTTGATTTTTGAATATTTAAATGTATAATTTCATTTAAATGAAGAGAAGGTTTTTGAAATTCAAACCCTAACGAATATAATTTTATATGTTTAACCCTCATGATGGCATGGTTAAATCAATCCTCTCTCTCCTGTTACCCAGATAAATAGGGGTAAATAGTGACAGATTCATTTACTTGTTCTTGATTGTCACCGACTATCCTAAAGGTATCATTCTTCTGCATTCTCTTTAATTTTTGCAATATTTTAATCATGGGTAAATCACAAGGATTTTCGCGCAAGAGTGTCCCAAAGAAACCGCCGTTTACGTTCCTGTAGTGCCGAAAAATTAGCCAATAAAAGCGTGGCAGCTCATCAATGACTGTCATAAACCGTTATAACAAGCACGCGATGTCAGGGAAATTCAAAAGTCACGCCATGGTTTGAATTTTCATTTATGGGACAAGGGTGTTTAGGAATCTCCACTTTCGGAATCATTGATCTTCTCTCCAGATTTGCAGAAGCGGGAACACTATCCATCGGAGTTACGACCAAGATGCGATCCTCTGAATTAAAGCGAACAAACGAAACAGTAACCAGACATTGTAAAATCACAAGGATTTTCGTGCAATAGTGTACCAAAGAAAAAGAAATAAAGCAAATTTAATATGTGGGATTTTGTGATATCAGACATTTTGATATGAAAAGCTGGTGGATCCCGGACAACGATCTCTTCCTTCTGAGTCAAGAGAGACTTCGAAGTGCTTGTGTGGTATCCCGTTGAATTACAATCACCAGTTTGTTGAGAAACTATGAAAGACTTCTTTTATTAAGGCTAAAAGGGTGGTTTCAGCTTCAAACAAATTCCGAAACTTAATATAAGTCCGAAAATATGAAAGAAGTAATTGTTTGACCAGTGTAGCCATAAAAACAAGTAAGCTTTGGATATTCTTTTAAAGTAGCTGGATATAATGGAAATCTAAAAAAAACTGGATCTTTTGGGAAGAAATGACTTGGTTCGAGAACATTTCATTAAGATCACACAATAAAAAAATAATATTTCAAACTTGTAAAGGTACGAACCAAATGGTTTTATTCGTCAATTCAGTTGGTAAGATAACTAGAACAACGATTTGGGTTTCACTCGAAATCATGGTGAAAATGATTTTAAGATCATAAACGCAGATGTTTTATAACCTAAACCTCAGTGGTAAAACCTGAGAGTCTTAAGGGTTATGATACAGAATAATAGATTGGTAGTCGAATGGTTGGGAGTTTCACGAAAATCATGTTAACAATGATTTTGCGATCATTACCTAGAGTTTTTGTAGCCCTATATCGAAACTGGTTTTGTTCCGATAGTCAAGGCAACTACATGAAAGACATGATAAGATATGGTAGAAAGAAGTGATAAAGTCAACCGTCAATTCCTTGTTGCAGACTAAAATTCACTAAAGAATTTACCATCAAGTCTTTGAAAATAAAATATTTTTGGTGTTTTTGATTTTTTTAGAACACAAAAAGAAGAAAATATTTTTGATATTTTTGAATTTTTGAAATGAAAATACATAAATAAAGAAAATATTTTTGGAGTTTTGATTTTCTAAAAAGAATAAAACAAAAATAAATAAAATATTTTTGGAATTTTGATTTTTTGAAAAGAATAAAACAAAAATTAATAAAAAGAACAAAAGACTTACAAAGATAGAAAATTCCGAAATCAGAATGAACAATTACTTCAGAACCATTCCGAAGTCTGGAACAATTCGGAAATGAACAGTTGATTCTGACAGCTTCCGAAGATCGGAACCATTCAAAACGTGAACAGTAAATTCCGATAGCTTCCGAAGATCGGAACGTGAACAGTAACTCTGACGATTACGAAGCGGATTTCAGAACTGAGTCAACTTCAATCATTCCCAACCCTTGTAGAATTCAATTAAATGATACTTTTGGTAATGCCTTCGTGAATATATCAGCTAACTGATCTGAGGAACGAACAAAGTGAACTTCCACATTCCCATCTTCAACGTGATCCTTAAAAATGGTATCTCCGTGCTATATGCTTTGTCTTGGAATGTTGCACTGGATTGTGGCAGATTTTTACGGCACTTTCGGAATCAAAGTATAGTGGAATTCGTTTCATATTGATTCCATAGTCACTTAGCTGGTTTTGAATCCACACCACTTGGGATGTACATGATGTTGTTGCAATGTATTCTGCTTCAGCTGTAGATAAGGATACACATGTTTGCTTCTTAGATTGCCAACTAACGAGCTTGCCATCCAGAAACTGACATCCACCTGATGTGCTTTTCCGATCAAGACCACATCCTCCTAAGTCAACATCAGAGTATGCTTGCACAAAGAATCCATAATTGGATGGATACCATAGACCAAGAGAAATAGTTTGTTTCAGATACAATAAGATGTTCTTAACTGCCAACATGTGAGGTTCTCGAGGATTCTCTTGAAACCTGGCACAGTAACAAACAACAAACATTATGTCAGGACGACTAGATGTCAGATACAATAGAGATCCGATCATCTGACGAAACAAGGTGATATCCGTTGTTGGTTTATCAAAAGAATGAGTGAGCTTCGTTTCGAACGCCATAGGGACTTTGACTTGTCACACCCCGGAACCGGAACGACGGAAACGTCCGGGGGTTGGGTGACTTCATCTTGTAATATCATCACAGTGTATATAATTGAAACAAACAACATCATCATCACACATAAAATAATACAACCATCATTGTTTACATAAGTGTGTTGGTTTACATATTACATTCCAAAATAATAAGTGTAAGATGATAACAAAAGTACAACAAAATCCATGTGTTCTTGGTGACCAACCCGCTTAACGATTTCCTGAGAATACAAGTTATTTTGAAAATGGTCAACATATATAATGTTGGTGAGTTCATAAGCATATTTGTATGAAAAGTTTGTATCACTTGGAAAACACCAGCAAATCCGATATTTTCTGTAAAAATGGTTTGGAAGTTTTGTGTCAAATCTTGTATTAAAGCATGTGGGTTTTTGTTTTGAAAATGTGTAAAGAGAGTATTCAAGGAACACCCTATATTTTCTATTGTAAGTAGAAGGTAATGTATAATGTAAGTTTCCCAGAAAATCTGATATTTTCTGCTTGTAAACGTGTTGTGGTCTTAAACCCTAAGACCGTAAAATGGTGTTTGTATAGTATTGTAACTGCAGAAATGTATATGTATTCCGTAAATTTTACAGTGGAGTTAATTTCTATGTGAGTCGTTATAACCATGCTTGATATGACTGATCTGCTTGTCATGACGTTTTTCAGGCGTCACTTGTTTAAGGTAAGAAATTGGTCACCCTAGACTGGCCTAGTCTAGCTGTAGCGAACAGCTTAGGTGCGGGGCTGTCAACCCCGTATAGATCTATACACAAACTCCCGCTCTCCCTCCAGGAGACTCTGGTTATAACTACAGGACTGAAGGTTGTACACTAGGTAGGTACGAATGAAAGAACGTCTCACAATAACCTTAACAATGTTTACGCGAATATTGTAACACACTATTTAATGTTTTAAATAACGTTTTCCGTGTATGTATTTAGGTTACAAGGCCCAATGTACATGAAATGAGTATCCAAGGTCCGTCGAGCATGTAGATGGGTTAACAAGGCCCAATAAACATGTAAGAAGTATACAGGACTTATCAAGCATGTAAATGGGTCACTAAGGCCCAATAACATGTATTGAAAGTATCAGGCCCAATAAGCATGTAACTGGGTCACTAAGGCCCAATAAACATGTAACGAATGTATCATACACAATAAGCATGTAAATGGACCACAAATGCCCAATAACATGAAAATGGGTAAACAAGGCCCAATAAAAATGAGAACGACGTAATTAGCCCGTTTGTTATTATATTGCTTGTTTTAGCTCAAATATTTACCAAAATGACATAATAGGCCCCCTTTTTGTAAAAATGACATTCTTGGCCCATTAAGCCTAAAATTTTACAATTAAGGCACATTTTTGGTAAAAATGACACTTTAGGCCCATTAAGACCGAAAGTTTACTTTTAAGGGCTTATTTTGTATAAAAGGACTTTTTCAACCCACTTTTGATAGAAATAACGTTTTTGACCCAAATTTAATAGAAATTACATTTTCAGCCCATTTAACCAAAAGTTAACATTTTTGGCCCATGTTTGTTTTAAAATAACAATTTAATCCATAAAAAGTCAATAATTACCTTTTTAGGCCCATGAAACCGTGAGTTGCTAAATAAGACCCATTTTTGTGAAAATTGACATATTTAGCCCATTAAACCGTGAAGGCCCAACTATAAGCCCATTTGTGAAAATTAACACTTTTTGGCCCTTTTAAAACCATGAATCTCATAAAGACCCATTTTTATTTAAAAAATGACTCTTTTGGTCCTTTCCAAAACCGTGAGTTAACATAAAGACCTCACTTTTTGTTTATTTGTCAAAAGTGACCCCTTATACGGTTTTGTTTAGTTTTCAAACATCCTTAGCATGTTTAATCCTTTCCACTTCATACTAAGTCACATAAGATGGTTTAGTTTACAAACATCACCAAGTTTAGTAGATATTTCGAGTTTAGTGAAGATCTAGCAAGTTTTCATAACATAATCACAACATATAACATGAAAACACACATATACATGCATAAATACATAGATCTAACTCAAAGCAACTTGTATCCTCCCCCAAAACATAATAAAAACAGAAACAAGGGGGTATGAACTCACCTTGGTGAGAAGATTGAAGGAGATTTCGGCCTAGCTTGCTTCTTGAGGAGATTTTTCGGACTTAGAGTGTTTCAAGAAGCAAGAATCACGAAATGGAGTGTAAATTAGTGAAGGACTTATCATAAAATGAAGTTGAACACCTTTATTAGAAGGTAGCTTACCAAGAATGATGATCTTTGATGAAGTGTTCTTGATCACACACACAAGCACACACGAATTTGGAGAGGAAGGATGAGTGAACTCTTTGTAGATTTAGAGAGAAATGGGAGTTGAAGTATGTTAAAATGAAGATGGTGGTGGAGGCTTCTATGGACGATAATTATGAAGAGAAGAGAGAGAGAGAGTGAGAAGACCTTGCATAGAAGTATGAGATTGCTTTGTTGTATGATGTGTATTGTGCATGGATATTCACCATGTAACGGTGAGGTGTCTCCATGATATTAATTCACACAAACTTTTTTTTTCGAGAATAGGAGAGGGAAAGGAATTTAGATGTTGGGCTTAAATTTCATGGACCCATTAGGAATTTTTCGATTTATTTAGGCCCACATGAGAGTTTACGGCCCAAAATGACAAAGGAAATGGGTTTTCGACCCAATGAAGTTTCACAATAATGTTTACGGCCCATTAAGGCCCATGAAGAGTTTTGTGGCCCAAAAATCAATTACTTAGTGAATGTGGTCCAATTAGGTCCCAAATGAGGTATCTTAACCTAAATAATCAAGTTGTGGGTTTATTGGCCAATTAGGCCCAATAAATGATTCCTGGCCCAAAAAGATGTTTGCACTGGGAAATTAGGGTTACAACCCAAAGTAGGGTGAATATAGTGCATTGAACTAGGTTTAGGGCTTCACGAGTGAGTTTTGATGTGAATAGTTGTTTTTGAAATGAATAACATGTATGGCATCAATCTTAAAGTTACAAGATGCATCAAGAGTTGATCATACATAGATAGAATTTCCTAGCCAAAAATGTTAGTTATGACATCATCCCCCCGTTAGAGGGAATTTCGTCCCGAAATTCTTTTGAAAGTTATTCTTGGGAGCTAGAGAAAAGGTGAGGGTACTTTTGCATCATTTGGTCTTCGCGTTCCCATGTGAATTCCGGTCCGTGCTTGGCGTTCCATCGAACCTTCACAATCAGAATGCGGCTTTGTTTTGTACGCTTCACTACCCTATCCATTATCTCAACTGTCTATTCGACGAACAAGAGATCCTCGTTTACTTCGATCTCATCCAGGGGAACGACGAGGGTTTCATCTGATAAGCACTTTTTCAGATTCGACACGTGGAACACGGGGTGTACATTGCTGAGCTCCGCATGTAGCTGCAGCTTATAAGCCACTGGACCAATTCGGGAAAGAATCTCGAATGGTCCGATGTATCACGGGTTTAGTTTTCCTCGCCTCCCAAAACGGATCATCCCTTTCCATGGAGAGACCTTCAATAGCACCCGATCTCCGACTTGAAATTCCATAGGCTTTCGCCGTTTATCAGCATAGCTCTTTTGTCGGTATCGCGTTGCTTGGAGTCGTGCCTTGATTAGAACTATCTTATCTGTCGTTTCCCGAATAATTTCGGGTCCTGTAAGAGTGTTGTTCGGTGTTTTCCCTCTTGCCAACTGGGTGTCTCCCACCTCAGCCCAACAAAGAGGCGATCTGCATTTGCGGCCATACAAAGCCTCAAATGAGCAACCTTAATGCTCGTGTGATAGCTGTTATTGTACGAGAACTCAATTAAGGGCAAGTGGGTATCCCATGATTTACCAAAATTAATCACACAGGCTCGAAGCATACCTTCAAGCGTTTGAATGGTTTGCTCGCTTTGGCCGTCGGTTTGAGGGTGGAAAGCAGTGCTCATGTCTAGTTGTGTTCCCATTGCTTTCTGGAGCGACTGCCAAAATCGTGAAGTAAATCTACTATCTCGATCCGAGATAATAGATATAGGCACCCCATGGAGTCTCACAACTTCTTTTATATAGATTCGTGTTAATCTATCCATTTTGTACGTCTCCTTTATTGGTAGGAAATGGGCGGATTTGGTTAACCTATCGACAATCACCCAGATAGCATCCAATCCGTCCGCTTTCTTGGGTAATTTGGTTATGAAATCCATGGTAATCCTTTCCCATTTCCACTCAGGTATTACTGGCTATTGTAACAATCCCGAGGGCTTCTGATATTCCACTTTAACCTGGGCACAAGTGAGACACTTGCCCACGTAAGTGGCAATTTCTGCTTTCATGTTTGGCCACCAATAATGTTGTTTAAGGTCCAGGTACATCTTATCGGAACCTGAATGGACAAAGTATCACGTCTTTTGAGCTTCGTTCATGACTACGTCTCTGAACCCTCCAAATTTCGGGACCCAAATTCGACTCATGAAATTGTAGGCTCCGTCCTCCTTGATTTCCAGATTCTTCTCCATCCCACGCAACGCTTCGTTTTCAGCATTTTCCATTTTCAAGGACTCTAATTGAGCTTCCTTGATTTGTGAGGTCAGGTGGGACTGGATGGTTATGATTAATGTTCTTACTCGACGACCCGAGTATTCTTTCATGCTTAAGGCATCGGACACCACGTTAGCCTTGCCTAGGTGATACTTGATCTCACATTCATAGTCATTTAGCAGCTCAACCCACATTCGTTGCCTCATGTTCAGCTCCTCTTGATTTAGAATGTGCTGGAGGCTTTTGTGGTCCGTGAAAATGGTGCACTTTGTACCATAAAGGTAGCGCCTCCAAATTTTCAGGGCGAAGACCACAACTCCCAACTCTAGATCATGGGTGGTGTATGAAACATCCCAAAAATACCAGCTAAAAATTTCATTTTTAAATTAGGTTAATTCATAAAAACATCGTTACAAAACATTCATAATATTAATTTATGTCTGAGAACCGGTAACATCATAGTAAAATATTCAGAGTACATCCCAGAAAATCCATAGTGCGGAAAACATGAGAGTGTGTGATATGCCGCTACCGCGTCGGCTCCTGTCCCCTAGCTGAAGAGGTACCTGAAAACAAAACTATAAAACATAAGCACGAAGCTTAGTGAGTTCCCCCATAATGCCACATACCATGCAATCATATAACGAACAGCTAAGAGATACGGGCCTCGCCCACACCCATAGAGATACGGGCCTCGCCCACACTCTACTAGCTAGGAGATACGGGCCTCGCCCACACTCTGCTATCCATGGAGATACGGGCCTCGCCCACACTCCGCTACTAAACCATAACATACAAGTATCACACGGACAACCAGTATAAGCAATTCTATCACACTTGCATATATCACAATCAAACTCAGCTATGAGATACGGGCTCCGCCCACACTCCGATACTAACATATCGTCTATACGGGCCGGCCTTGGTGCCTTAGACCCGTCCCTACTGGAAGGAAAATCACCTCGAGAGTAGCTGCTGAAAACCTGCTCAGACTACGCCTGGCTGCCGCACCGGTAATCCCTCCGGCTATAAATCCGTAAACAAGGATTAGGTACTCATAAATACCCCTAAGGTCAAATGACCGATCAAAGTCAACTCCTTGGTCAAAGTCAACCTTCTGATTGACTGGACTCGCCGAGTCCATATGGCGACTCGCCGAGTCCTTCTATGTCTAGCCCGACTCTGACTCATCGGGTCCCTGTTTCCACTCACCGAGTCAGCCTGACTCGCTAGACGGGGACATCTAACAAACCCGCGACTGGACTCGCCGAGTCCAAGGGGGTTACTCGTCGAGTCCGACGAACAGATCTCACAAATCGCTCCAATCTTCCATCAGAACATCAACCTTGGAGATTTGGAGATTCTGGGACTATAGCTACACGTTAAATTGCTAATTCCACGTGCGACTACGAAGGGTTGGACCTCCTACACTTAAACCCTTCTTATCCTAGTGACAGTTCATATGACTCGCCGAGTTTGAAGAACACTCGCCGAGTTCAAGGCTATATTCAAGGGACTCGTCGAGTTTGAAGAACGACACGCCGAGTACCAGGCAATCTTCATAGGACTCGCCGAGTTGTTTATCCAACTCGCCGAGTCTAAGGCCATATTCTCGGAACTCGCCGAGTGCACTTTGGCACTCGCCGAGTACCCTTCGACTCTTCACCCATTCTGGACAAAACTGAGACATGCAATGGTTCCAAACCATAAATCTAAGCTCCTAGGGTATAAACACACGGAGTTTGGGAGGTTTAAGGTCTTGCAATCCACATATAAGGGACGAAAAGGGAATCTATTATACTAAAGATCAAGAAGGAGCTTTCTTACCTGGTTAGGAGCTTCTCCCAGGGTAGATTTCAGATCTACCACACTTCCTTGCACCCTCCAACTTCCTCCTTCTTCTCTTAAGCTTCAAACTTCCTTCACCAAGACAAAATCACTCACAAGGATCAAAATGGGCTAGGGTTTCGCTCTACAGTTCTTCTAGAAGAGAATGGGACGAAATGGGTGTTTTAGAATGGGTAAAATAGGGTGCAATGTCTGAAATAGAGTTTCATTAGACAGGTGGACTCACCGAGTCCATGCATCGACTCGCCGAGTTCACCGCTCAAATCCCGTGTCTACCCTGCTGCTACTCGGCGAGTCGGGACGCAGACTCGCCGAGTTCGTGGCAAAATTAGGATAAAAACTTAAATAAAATCATACCATGAACTCGGTGTTACAAATCTCCCCCACTTATTTTAGACTTCGTCCTCGAAGTCTGCCGCTCCCTTCCGGAATAGCTCCGGATAATGCTCCATCATCTCATCCGCGGGCTCCCAAGTCCATTCCGAGCCCTTCCGATGCTGCCATTGCACCTTCACCAGCTCCACCCTTTTGTTCCTCAGTTCCTTCGACTTCCGGTCTAGGATAGCCACAGGCCGCTCGATATAATTCAGGCTGTCATCAACCTGGATGTCCTCCAAAGGTACCACTGTTGAATCGTCCACCAGGCACTTCCGCAGCTGGGAGACGTGGAAAGTGTTGTGGATCTGACTGAGTTCGGCTGGCAGGTCCAGCCGATATGCCACCTTGCCCACTCAGGCTGCAACCCTAAACGGTCCAATATACCTGGGACCCAACTTGCCCCGTTTCCTGAATCGGATGACGCCCTTCCACGGCGACACTTTCAGGAGAACCATATCCCCGACCTGGAACTCCAGGTCTGATCGGCGCTTATCGGCATAACTCTTCTGCCGACTCTGAGCAGTCTGAAGCCTGCTCCGGACCTGCTGAATCTTCTCTGTCGTCTTGAGCACTACTTCGGTGCTCCCCATGACTCTCTGTCCAACCTCGCCCCAACATATCGGGGTCCTGCACTTCCTCCCATACAACATCTCTAAGGGAGAGCGGTCAATACTCGCATGATAGCTGTTGTTATATGAAAACTCGGCTAAAGGAAGATAGGTATCCCAGCTACCACCAAAGTCTAAAACACACGCCCGCAACATATCCTCCAGAGTCTGGATGGTCCGCTCGCTCTGGCCGTCCGTCTGCGGGTGAAAGGTTGTACTAAAATGCAGACGAGTACCCAGCTCGTCATGAAACTTCTTCCAGAACCTGGAAGTGAACCGCACATCCCTATCTGAAATCACTGAAACTGGCACCCCGTGCCGTGCCACCACCTCTCTGATGTAAATATCGGCCAATTTCTCGGCCGAGATGCTCTCCTAAATCGGGATAAAGTGGGCGCTCTTGGTCAATCGATCGACGATGACCCATATCGAATCCACTCCCCGCGCGGTCCTGGGAAGCTTGGTGATGAAATCCATCGTGATGTCTTCCCATTTCCACAACGGAATATCCAACGGCTGCATCTTGCCGTGTGGTCTCTGGTGTTCGGCCTTGACCTTCCTGCAGGTCAGGCACCGCTCAACGTACCATGCTACATCCCGCTTCATGCAGGGCCACCAATAGTCCAGACGAAGATCCCTATACATCTTCGTTGCCCCTGGATGAATGGAGAACCGGGATTTGTGCGCCTCCTCCATCAGAACCTGGCGTACGCCTCCGAGGTATGGAACCCACACCCTGCGGTGTAATGTCAATAATCCCCTGCTGTCATGGTCGAAGGAGGAAACCTGTCCCACAATCCGCTCACTCTTCCGATGTTCCTCCTTTATAGCCTCCTGCTGAGCCTCCCGGATCCGCTCCAAAAGCGGAGTCACCACTGTCATCCGCATGCAAATATCCCTGATCGGCGCCGCCTTGCGGCTAAGCGCATCGGCCACCACGTTGGCCTTCCCCGGGTGATAAAGGATTTCACAATCATAATCTTTTACCACATCAAGCCACCGACGCTGCCTCATATTCAGATTTGGCTGGTCCATGAGGTACCTCAAACTCTTGTGGTCCGTGTAAATCGTACAGCGAACCCCATAGAGGTAATGACGCCAAATCTTGAGGGCGAACACAACAGCCCCCAACTCCAAATCATGCGTCGGGTAGTTCGCCTCGTGAGGCTTCAGCTGCCTCGACGCGTAGGCGATGACATGCCCTCTCTGCATCAATACCGCGCCCAAACCTAAGATGGACGCATCGCAGTATACAACAAAATCCTCTATACCCTCTGGCAAGGCTAAGATTGGCGCCTCGCACAATCTCTGTCTCAATGTCTCGAATGCTGCCTGCTGCTCAGGCCCCCAACGAAAGACCACAGCCTTCCTCGTTAACCTGGTCAGGGGTAATGCTATCTTGGAGAAATCCTGGAAGAATCTCCGATAGTAGCCAGCTAATCCTAGGAAACTCCGAATCTCAGATGGAGACTTCGGAACCTCCCATCTCATCACGGCCTCCACCTTGGCCGGATCCACCGAAATCCCGTTCTGGTTGACAAGGTGCCCAAGAAACTGCACCTCGCGCAACCAGAACTCACACTTGGAGAACTTAGCATACAAGTTCTCCCTTCTCAAGGTCTCCAAAACCTCCCGCAAATGCTCGTCATGCTGCTCTCGTGTCTTGGAGTAAACCAAGATATCATCAATAAATACTATCACCGACCGGTCTAACATCGGTCTACACACGCGGTTCATGAGGTCCATGAACGCGGCAGGAGCATTGGTGAGCCCGAAAGGCATCACCACGAACTCATAGTGGCCATAACGTGTCCGAAATGTAATCTTCTGCACATCCTTCTCTCTGACCCTCACCTGGTGATACCCTGAACGCAAATCTATCTTGGAGAACCAAGATGCTCCCTGAAGCTGGTCAAAGAGGTCGTCAATCCTCGGGAGTGGGTAGCGGTTCTTCACCGTTACCTTATTCAGCTCCCTATAATCGATACACATCCGATGCGACCCGTCCTTCTTCTTCACAAACAGAATCGGGGCTCCACAGGGTGAACTGCTCAGTCGAATGAAACCCCTGTCTAACAGCTCCTGAAGCTGTGTAGACAACTCCTGCATCTCAGGAGGAGCCAACCGATACGGTGCCTTGGCTATCGGAGCCGCACCAGGGACTAGGTCGATCCTGAACTCCACCTGTCGCTCCGGAGGTATCCCAGGCAGCTCCTCGGGGAATACATCCGCGAACTCTCGTACTACGGGCACATCGCCCACCGTCGCCTTACCCGCCTCCCGGGTGTCCATGACATATGCGACATATCCTGCGCAACCCTGCTGAAGGTAACGCCTTGCCCTCGCTGCCGAACAGAAGGCTGGCCCTCGCTGTGATCTCTCACCCTGAATTACTAACTCTCCCCCACTTGGGGCTCTGACTCGTACTAACTGTTGCGCACAATCTATCACTGCCCCATTGGGACTAAGCCAATCCATACCAATAATGACCTTGTTTCCCCGCAATGGAATGGGAACTAGGTCAACCAAATACCGCTCTTCGAACAACCTTAACACACAATCTCGGAAGACCCCTGATGCTCGCACCGACCGGTCGTCTGCAATCTCGACCTCTAAAGGGCAATCCAACATGCCCGAGGACTCAGGAAACTTCTTGCTAAGTGCAAGAGAAACAAAGGATCGTGTAGCCCCCGAATCGAACAACACCTGGACTGGAATACCGTTCACATGGAACGATCCTAAACGTATATACACAGAGCACATATCAATATCATAAATCTCATATAAATAGGTCAGAGGGAAAGAATCATACCCGTCACCACATCGGGTGCAGCGCGTGCCTCCTCGGCTGTCAGCTGAAATGCCCGGCTCCTCACCACCGGAGCCTCTGCCTTGCCCTGCCGGCCATCTGTAATCCGCAGGGTCGCTGGAGCTGGCGCCTGTACTGGCGCTGCTGCTGTCAACTGGGGGCAGTTGGCCCTCTTGTGGCCCCTCTGGTTGCAGTGGAAACACAGCAACTCAGATGTCTGAATAACCGGAGCAGGGGCAGTACAATCCCTGCTGAAGTGTCCCGTCTTGCCGCACCTGTAGCAGCCTGTCGACCCTGATCTACACGCTCCCTCGTGCGACCTGTCGCACTTCCTGCAGCGGCCCGGTCCTAAATGGCCTTTCGGCCTACCATCTGATCCCTTGGGCTTCTTTCCCGAAGCCCCTACCGTCTGTCCCTCCTCTGTCTTCCTCTTTCGGATGTGCTCCAGATCTATCTCCCTCTCCCTCGCCCTAGCAATCATAGAATCCAGGGTAGGGCAAGCTGAAAAACTGACATGCTCCCGAATGTCGGCTCGCAGCATGTCATGGTAGCGGGTCCTCCTCATATCCTCATCACCTGCATACTAGGGCACCAGTAACGCCCTCTCCCGGAACTTGGCAGTGATCTCCGCCACTGTCTATGTCGTCTGCCTCATATCCAAGAACTCCCGTGCCAACTGCTGGAGCTCCACCGCAGGCGCGAACTCCGCCCTAAATCGTGTCACAAAGTCCGGCCATGTCATAGCCTCTATGGCCGCGGCTCCCAAAGAGTCACAAACCGACTCCCACCAATCTCTAGCTCTGTCATGTAGACACCCCGCTGCAAATCGTACCTTCGACCCCTCGGGGCAGAAGCTGATCAGCTGTGCAGACTCAAGGTCTGCAATCCATCGTCTGGCAGCAATGGGGTCCTTCGCCCCATGGAAATCTGATGCACCACTGCCCCTGAAGTCCTTAAAGGACAGTGTGCGTGGTCCTGACTGGCTAGCCGCCATATCACTCCTGAACGCCCTGAGACGATCCTCCATCATCTCTACAATACCCTCCTTGATCGACCCGAAGATGATGGGAGTCGACTCAAGGATGCCCCTGGTAATCTCTGACGCGATGAACTCACGTAGACCCTCATCAATTGGTTCGGACCCTGAACCCGAACCCGATCCCGATCCCGAGCCTCCCGCTCCCTGTCGTGTGGTCACCATACTGAAAAACATAGCATAACCACCATCAAACGATATTCCACTAACGAGGCTCACATACATACCACTAGTCCCCGGTCTCGCCTCGGCCCTTTTTGAATCGAGTACGAATCCTCCGCTTTCAGTAGTACGGGCCCATACTACCTTCCACGTCTATCCGTACTTTCCTCAAGAATTGCCTCAACTCAACCAAGTCCTTTCTACTAATACTGCGGTTCTCGTGCTACTCTCGCCCTAGGCTTACCCTAAGTAATCGCCATCCCACTCTCTGCCATCAGCTGCATAAGAAGTCCCTGCTTTCTTTCCCTAACTAGCTTGCGAATACTATTACATATTACTCAGACTAGATAATTATTCGAATGAGAGGCCCTACCCTACAACGGTTGGACTCAAACAAGAGCTGCGAAATAGGGCTAGACCCAACCTTCTGAAATTATTTAATCCTTGCAATATGTAACTTAGCATATTCGTTCGCTAGTTAGTGAAAGACGACTAGAACTCCTAATAGCACAAAGCAAGCAGCATTCGGGCATTGAGTACACATAATCAAGTATATACTACTCTGGCTATCATACTGACTGATCTGTACTAGTATGCAATTCTCAAAAAGCCGAAACACATAAAGCAGGCACATAAGGCATCACTCCTAGATCCTTAGTCATATTCTAGCATGCTGTTCTACTGAAACTGAACTGATAATCATAACGTAAACTTGTATGGGCACTTTGGGGAAAACTTACTTGAGCTCGGCCGGTCGCGCACATCACACACCTTTTTCTTTTTAGAAATCCCTTTTACTTAGTCTTTAGAAAATCATTTCTTTATAAAAATCTTTTAATCCCTCGATTTGAGTCCAGACACCCCCGAAGGTGTGTCCGAATCCCTCAAACCAAGGCTCTGATACCAACTTGAAACATCCCAAAAATACCAGCTAAAAATTTCATTTTTAAATTAGGTTAATTCATAAAAACATCGTTACAAAACATTCATAATATTAATTTATGTCTGAGAACCGGTAACATCATAGTAAAATATTCAGAGTACATCCCAGAAAATCCATAGTGCGGAAAACATGAGAGTGTGTGATATGCCGCTACCGCGCCGGCTCCTGTCCCCTAGCTGAAGAGGTACCTGAAAACAAAACTATAAAACGTAAGCACGAAGCTTAGTGAGTTCCCCCATAATGCCACATACCATGCAATCATATAACGAACAGCTAAGAGATACGGGCCTCGCCCACACCCATAGAGATACGGGCCTCGCCCACACTCTACTAGCTAGGAGATACGGGCCTCGCCCACACTCTACTATCCATGGAGATACGGGCCTCGCCCACACTCCGCCACTAAACCATAACATACAAGTATCACACAGACAACCAGTATAAGCAATTCTATCACACTTGCATATATCACAATCAAACTCAGCTATGAGATACGGGCTCCGCCCACACTCCGATACTAACATATCGTCTATACGGGCCGGCCTTGGTGCCTTAGACCCATCCTTACTGGAAGGAAACTCACCTCGAGAGTAGCTACTGAAAACCTGCTCAGACTACGCCTGGCTGCCGCACCGGTAATCCCTCCGGCTATAAATCCGTAAACAAGGATTAGGTACTCATAAATACCCCTAAGGTCAAATGACCGGTCAAAGTCAACTCCTTGGTCAAAGTCAACCTTCTGATTGACTGGACTCGCCGAGTCCATATGGCGACTCGCCGAGTCCTTCTATGTCTAGCCCGACTCTGACTCATCGGGTCCCTGTTTCCACTCACCGAGTCAGCCTGACTCGCTAGACGGGGACATCTAACAAACCCGCGACTGGACTCGCCGAGTCCAAGGGGGTTACTCGCCGAGTCCGACAAACAGATCTCACAAATCGCTCCAATCTTCCATCAGAACATCAACCTTGGAGATTTGGAGATTCTGGGACTATAGCTACACGTTAAATTGCTAATTCCACGTGCGACTACGAAGGGTTGGACCTCCTACACTTAAACCCTTCTTATCCTAGTGACAGTTCATATGACTCGCCGAGTTTGAAGAACACTCGCCGAGTTCAAGGCTATATTCAAGGGACTCGCCGAGTTTGAAGAACGACACGCCGAGTACCAGGCAATCTTCATAGGACTCGCCGAGTTGTTTATCCAACTCGCCGAGTCTAAGGCCATCTTCTCGGAACTCGCCGAGTGCACTTTGGCACTCGCCGAGTACCCTTCGACTCTTCACCCATTCTGGCCAAAACTGAGACATGCAATGGTTCCAAACCATAAATCTAAGCTCCTAGGGTATAAACACACGGAGTTTGGGAGGTTTAAGGTCTTGCAATCCACATATAAGGGACGAAAAGGGAATATATTATACTAAAGATCAAGAAGGAGCTTTCTTACCTGGTTAGGAGCTTCTCCCAGGGTAGATTTCGGATCTACCACACTTCCTTGCACCCTCCAACTTCCTCCTTCTTCTCTTAAGCTTCAAACTTCCTTCACCAAGACAAAATCACTCACAAGGATCAAAATGGGCTAGGGTTTCGCTCTACAGTTCTTCTGGAAGAGAATGGGACAAAATGGGTGTTTTAGAATGGGTAAAATAGGGTGCAATGTCTAAAATAGAGTTTCATTAGACAGGTGGACTCGCCGAGTCCATGCATCGACTCGCCGAGTTCACCGCTCAAATCCCGTGTCTACCCTGCTGCTACTCGGCGAGTCGGGACGCAGACTCGCCGAGTTCATGGCAAAATTAGGATAAAAACTTAAATAAAATCATACCATGAACTCGGTGTTACAGTGTAATTTACCTCGTGGGTCTTCAATTGTCTGGACGTGTATGCTATTACTTTTCCACGCTGCATCACGACACAGCCTAACCCTTGATTTGAAGCGTCACAATACACCACAATATCATCCGTTCCCTCTGGTAGAGACAGTACTAGAGCACTGCAGAGGGCTCGCTTCAGAGTTTTAAAAGCAGCTTCTTGTTTGTCAGTCCAGTTGAAGGGTACGCCCTTTTGTGTAAGAGTGGTGAGGGGCTTGGAAATCTTGGAGAAATTCTGAATAAACCTTCGGTAGTAGCCTGCAAGGCCCAAGAATTGCCAGATTTCTGTTGGTGTTTTCGGAATCGTCCAGCATTCAATAGCATTGATCTTGGAAGGATCCACATGAATTCCTTCCTCGCTGACTACATGACCCAAGAAGTTTACATTGCGGATCCAGAACTCGCATTTGGTGAGTTTTGCATATAGCCTTTCAGCTCTTAGAGTTTCCAAGATCTGGCGTAGGTGCTAACCGTGCTCATCTTTACTTCGAGAGTATATGAGTATGTCATCAATGAAAACAATTACAAAATTATCGAGGAATGGGTGGCAGACTCGATTCATGAGGTCCATAAATGTTGCGGGGGGCATTTTTCAGACCGAAAGGCATAACAACGAATTTGAAATGGCCATATCGGGTTCAGAAAGCAGTTTTGGGGGTATCTTCTTCCCGAACTCGCAACTGGTTATAACCGGACCTTAGATCTATTTTAGAAAAATAACTGGCTCCTTGAAGTTGGTCAAATAGATCATCAATCCGAGGGAGTGGATATCGATTTTTGATAGTGAGTTTGTTCAACTCCCGATAGTCGATGCACATTCTGAAGGATCCGTCCTTCTTCTTGACAAACAAGACCGGAGCTCCCCAGGGTGAAAAGCTCGGCCTGATGAATCCTTTGTTTAGAAGTTCGCTTAATTGACTGGATAACTCCTGCATTTCGGTGGGAGCTAACCTGTAGGGTGATTTGGCAATTGATGTGGCTCCCGGTATTAGGTCGATTCGAAATTCGACCTGTCTTTCTGGGGGTATTCCCGGAAGGTCTTTAGGAAACACATCCGGAAAGTCGCATGCCACTGGGATATCTTTGATGTTTATTTCGTCTTTTGCTTTATCTACAACATGGGCGAGGAAGACATAGTTTTTCTTGTGCAAGCATTTTTGTGCCTTGATGCACGAGATAAGACGAAGATTGGCGCCAGGTTTATCACCGTAGATTATTAGGGTTTCGTGGCTGGGGAGGTGAAGGTGAACGGCCTTCTCGTGGCACATAATATCAGCATGATGGGGACTTAACCAATCCATGCCGATTATCACATCAAAACTCCTAATATTTATTGACATCAAATCTATTTGAAATGAGTGGTTGTTTAATGTTAATGTGCATCATACGTAAACGTCTTTGGTTGTTTCGGTTTTCCCATTAGCCATCTCCACCGTGAGGGCTTCGCTTAGCTTTTGGGGTTGTTGGTTTAGTAAATGTTTGAATTTGTTACTCACGAAACTCCGCTCAGTCCCACTATCAAATAAAATGCATGCTCAACTATTGTTGAGGGGAAACGTACCAGTAACAACCGTTGGGTCTTGCACTGCCTCTCCTTGACCCAAATTCAGGACCCTGCCTGATCCTCCTGCTCCTTGGTTGTTGGCTTTGGGGCAATTTCGCCTAAAATGGCCAGTTCCTCCACATCCATAACAAGTATAACTGGCCCCGACGTTATTGTTGTTGTTGGTGTTGCTGTTTTTGTTGTTGTTGTTTGGTTGTTGGCTCTGTTGGGGTTGAGATCTGCAGTACCGGGCGGTGTGCCCCTTGCGGTTGCAGTTGGTACACTGCAGGTCTCTGCACTCGCCATTGTGGTGGTAGTTGCATTTGTTACACTTTGGTAAGGTTCCAGAGTAAGGCTTGGTGGTTGTTTGTGCAGATGAGGCTGGAGCAGCTGGTGCTAGCACAACTTGGGCGGTAGCAGCGTGGAATGCTACTGTTTGCTGCTTTTTAGAGGATCTGTGGTTCTGTCGTCCCTTTCGTTTATTGTCCCCATTTTTCTTGTTATTCCCTTCCTTCTTGGCCTCAATCCCAACATTCTTGGCTCCTTTCTTGTTGCCATGGTCGTAAAGCTTCTTAGCTAGCCTTTTTGCACTGTCATAAGTCTCAGGGTTTGCTACTATTATGTTTCCTTGGGTTGGAGAAGTTAGTCCCCAAATGAACCGCTCGATCTTCTTTCCTTCTGAGGTGATCATACCCGGGCATAGAAGTGCCAATTCACTGATTCTTGAGATGTAAGCATCGATGTCTGACTTTTGTACTGTAAGATTCCATAGCTCCTGCTCCAGTTTCTGTACTTCCCCATGGGGACAGTACTTTGCTATCAACATTTCCTTGAGCTCTCCCCATGGCATGGCATTTGCCACTGGGAGTGTCATAGCCTCCACATGACCATTCCACCACGAAAGCGCTTGGTCGACAAACGTGCAAACTGGAAATTTCACCTTGCATTCTTCAGGACATCCGCATATCTCAAAGACTGACTCGATCTTTTCCATCCATCGCTATAAAGTTATCACGCCTCCCGTTCCATTGAATGTTCGAGGTTTGGCATTTGAGAAGTCTTTGTAGGTACAAACTTTTTTAGGACCTTGGTTCGAGCTCCCAGTTCCTTGACCGTTACCGCCACCATTCTTCCCAGTTTGAATGTGTGCCAAGGCTGCTGTGACTGCAGCCGAGACTACTGCTTGGAAAGCAACAGAGTTCGCCTCTGGCGGAGGCGGTGGTGGTGGTGGTGTCGTGTTGTTGTTCCTACGAATGTATCTTCGAGGCATCTTCTGTCATGGAACAGAAAGATGGTGAGTACATAGTGGTTTGTGGTTTCGTGTTCCTTTGGAATATAGCGGTTTCGGTGGTTCGGTTGTGCATATAAGTGAATTCATGCAATATCATGAAATAAGGAAAATAGAACACATAACCGATAACAACATCACAAATAAAACATAACTGCTTCATTAAAGATATAATATTCGTAGTACAGAGCATGAAAATTTACCTTTTAAAAGGCATACAGTACCTAGAGAAAATATATAATCCGACAGCATAACGGCTTTATGAGTAGTGTAATCACTTAATCATAAAGTCGGTCCTACATACAATAGTACACTTGTGGGCCACCAGGGCCTGATGGTAAAGGTCACCTTGCTGGTACTCAACCATGATGTATGTGCGATAATTGGAGGTGTGAGAAGTGTGTAAGGGGGTATGTAGATAGCATTTTAAAATACTCCTATAGTATTTTAATTGTTTATGTTTGAGTTTCCTTAAAAACTTTTTGGATACGAGGTTCGTAAGTTTCTAGATTCATTGCCCACCATGATCACTCCCAAACACATGTTGGTCGTATTTTGAATAAATATAGTTGATCAGGCTATATTCATCCCCAATACGACTACATAACTGTCCGGGTTTAAACACGATGTTCAATTCCTCCAAAACTTTTATTGTTCTTGTAATAATGCACACATAGGTATGTATTTTATTTTTGTTCAGAGTAGTTTAGTCCCAATGTATTTATAGTTGCATATCTTGTATGATTAGATATGCCAGTTCACTATAAACATTGCTCTGATACCAATCAGTCACAACCCCGAACCGGAACGGCGGAAACGTCCGGGGGTTGGGTGACTTCATCTTGTAATATCATCACAGTGTATATAATTGAAACAAACAACATCATCATCACACATAAAATAATACAACCATCATTGTTTACATAAGTGTGTTGGTTTACATATTACATTCCAAAATAATAAGTGTAAGATGATAACAAAAGTACAACAAAATCCATGTGTTCTTGGTGACCAACCCGCTTAACGATTTCCTGAGAATACAAGTTATTTTGAAAATGGTCAACATATATAATGTTGGTGAGTTCATAAGCATATTTGTATGAAAAGTTTGTATCACTTGGAAAACACCAGCAAATCCGATATTTTCTGTAAAAATGGTTTGGAATTTTTGTGTCAAATCTTGTATTAAAGCATGTGGGTTTCTGTTTTGAAAATGTGTAAAGAGAGTATTCAAGGGACACCCTATATTTTCTATTGTAAGCAGAAGGTAATGTATAATGTAAGTTTCCCAGGAAATCCGATATTTTCTGCTTGTAAACGTGTTGTGGTCTTAAACCCTAAGACCGTAAAATGGTGTTTGTATAGTATTGTAACTGCAGAAATGTATATGTATTCCGTAAATTTTACAGTGGAGTTAATTTCTATGTGAGTCGTTATAACCATGCTTGATATGACTGATCTGCTTGTCATGACGTTTTTCAGGCGTCACTTGTTTAAGGTAAGAAATTGGTCACCCTAGACTGGCCTAGTCTAGCTGTAGCGAACAGCTTAGGTGCGGGGCTGTCAACCCCGTATAGATCTATACACAAACTCCCGCTCTCCCTCCAGGAGACTCTGGTTATAACTACAGGACTGAAGGTTGTACACTAGGTAGGTACGAATGAAAGAACGTCTCACAATAACCTTAACAATGTTTACGCGAATATTGTAACACACTATTTAATTTTTAAATAACGTTTTCCGTGTATGTATTTAGGTTACAAGGCCCAATGTACATGAAATGAGTATCCAAGGTCCGTCGAGCATGTAGATGGGTTAACAAGGCCCAATAAACATGTAAGAAGTATACATGACCTATCAAGCATGTAAATGGGTCACTAAGGCCCAATAACATGTAATGAAAGTATCAGGCCCAATAAACATGTAACGAATGTATCATGCACAATAAGCATGTAAATGGACCACAAAGGCCCAATAACATGAAAATGGGTAAACAAGGCCCAATAAAAATGAGAACGACGTAATTAGCCCGTTTGTTATTATATTGCTTGTTTTAGCTCAATTATTTACCAAAATGACATAATAGGCCCACTTTTTGTAAAAATGACATTCTTGGCCCATTAAGCCTAAAATTTTACAATTAAGGCACATTTTTGGTAAAAATGACACTTTAGGCCCATTAAGACCGAAAGTTTACTTTTAAGGGCTTATTTTGTATAAAAGGACTTTTTCAACCCACTTTTGATAGAAATAACGTTTTTGACCCAAATTTAATAGAAATTACATTTTCAGCCCATTTAACCAAAAATTTACATTTTTGGCCCATGTTTGTTTTAAAATAACAATTTAATCCATAAAAAGTCAATAATTACCTTTTTAGGCCCATGAAACCATGAGTTGCTAAATAAGACCCATTTTTGTGAAAAGTGACATATTTAGCCCTTTAAACCGTGAAGGCCCAACTATAAGCCCATTTGTGAAAATTAACACTTTTTGGCCCTTTTAAAACCATGAAAATCATAAAGACCCATTTTTATTTAAAAAATGACTCTTTTGGTCCTTTCCAAAACCGTGAGTTAACATAAAGACCTCACTTTTTGTTTATTTGTCAAAAGTGGCCTCTTATATGGTTTTGTTTAGTTTTTAAACATCCTTAGCATGTTTAATCCTTTCCACTTCATAGTAAGTCACATAAGATGGTTTAGTTTACAAACATCACCAAGTTTAGTAGATATTTCGAGTTTAGTGAAGATCTAGCAAGTTTTCATAACATAATCACAACATATAACATGAAAACACACATATACGTGCATAAATACATAGATCTAACACAAATCAACTTGTATCCTCCCCCAAAACATAATAAAAACTGAAAACAAGGGGGGTATGAACTCACCTTGGTTGATGGATCGGTTTTGGTGAGAAGATTGAAGGAGATTTCGGCCTAACTTGCTTCTTGACGAGATTTTTCGGACTTAGAGTGTTTCAAGAAGCAAGAATCACGAAATGGAGTGTAAATTAGTGAAGGACTTATCATAAAATGAAGTTGAACACCTTGATTAGAAGGTAGGTTACCAAGAATGACGATCTTTGATGAAGTGTTCTTGATCACACACACAAGCACACACGAATTTAGAGAGGAAGGATGAGTGAATTCTTTGTAGATTTAGAGAGAAATGGGAGTTGAAGTATGTTGAAATGAAGATGGTGGTGGAGGCTTCTATGGACGATAATTATGAAGAGAAGAGAGAGAGTAAGAAGACCTTGCATAAAAGTATGAGATTGCTTTGTTGTATGATGTGTATTGTGCATGGATATTCACCATGTAATGGTGAGGTGTCTCCATGATATTAATTCACACAAACGTTTTTTTCGAGAATAGGAGAGGGAAAGGAATTTAGATGTTGGGCTTAAGTTTCATGGACCCATTAGGAATTTTTCGATTTATGTAGGCCCACATGAGAGTTTACGGCCCAAAATGGCAAAGGAAATGGGTTTTCGACCCAATGAAGTTTCACAATAATGTTTACGGCCCATGAAGAGTTTTGTGGCCCAAAAATCAATTACTTAGTGAATGTGGTCTAATTAGGGCCCAAATGAGGTATCTTAACCCAAAATAATCAAGTTGTGGGTTTATTGGCCCATTAGGCCCAATAAATGATTCCTGTCCCAAAAAGATGTTTGCACTGGGAAATTAGGGTTACAACCCAAAGTAGGGTGAATATAGTGCATTGAACTAGGTTTAGGGCTTCACGAGTGAGTTTTGATTTGAATAGTTGTTTTTGAAATGAATAACATGTATGACATCAATCTTAAAGTTACAAGATACATCAAGAGTTGATCATACATAGATAACATTTCCTAGCCAAAAATGCTAGTTGTGACATGACTTTTGATAGGTTTCAGGTCTCAAAAGGTAGAAGTAGCTTGCAAGGGTTGAAGGTTATGATAGGTTTCAGGTCTCAGAAGGTAGAAGTAACTTGCAAGGGTTGAAGGTTCGGGAGATATATCCAAGATGGAAATTTCGGTTGCCTTGGAAAGGCCATTGATTGCGTAGGGTGATGTTTGTACCCTCAGGATGGCAGGTGTCAGTTTTCGTAGGAAACATTCGTTGGTTTATGACAATTAGTGGGAGCCGCGGGCTTACCGCGTGAGCCATTTTCGGGATAGGTGATTGTAGTGGACTTCGAGGACAAAGTCTAGTTTAAGTGGGGGAGATTTGTAACACTCGGAATCCAGAAGACCAATTAAGGAAAGAAAAACTTCAATTAAGAAGCCAACTCGTCGAGTTCAAGGATGAAAACTCGACGTGTTGGAATGCTGGACCACGCGTTTTGGAAGATCAACTCGACGAATTGGGGAGGACCAACTCGACGAGTTGGACTGGGTTTGGGAAACCCTAAAATCGGGACTTTGCACCCTATTTAAACACTTTAACCTCCATAGGCTGGCCTCATTTCCAGCCTCCAAGTCCCAAACCCTATATCTCGAAACCCTTATGCATTGTGTGAGCGTGTGAGCCATTTTTGAGAGAAATCTTGTGTATGTGAAGCTTGAGGAAGAAGGAGAATCTTGAGGACTCAAGAAGGAGAGTATAGATTCAGAAACTTTACTCCAATTGCAGCATTTTCTGGTAAGCAAGTCTCAAACTTGCTTAATGATTACTTAGATCTATTCACTTTCACTTTTATTTGGATTTTGGTCCAAGTAGCATGGTCTTTGGGAAATGGACGTCCCAAGTGAATATACTTCCAGATCTAGGACCTTGAAGGGCTTTCATGGCATAAAGGTGCAAACTTTATGACCATTGAAGCCCCATGCAAGCTTTAGGATGCCATTTTGGCCTTTTAAGCTCCAAAAGGCCATGCATGGAGAGAAAGTCAGAGACTTTATATGTTCATGTAGTGTCTAGGGTCTAGATCTCAGTTTGTATGCCTTAGCTTGAAGTATTAATGGCTTTTGGATCAAGATCTAGGTCTTAAAGAGTTAGGGTTTGAGCTAAATCCATTAAGGAAAGGTAGTAACGGGTAAAGTTGGAAACTTTACCCTTAAAAGGACATTTTCAGTATGAATATGAAGTATGGAGCTTAGATATGAAGGATAGGAGCTTAATCCATTAAGAAGGGCTTAACAGACTGAAGAACTCGGCGAGTTCATGAGAGAACTCGACGAGTTGTTCTTGAAATGTCCCGACTCTGAAAAGGAAAAACTCGACGAGTCGAGGGAGTACTCGACGAGTTGATGCGAAAAGTCATGATTTTGAGATTCATGAGAACTCGACGAGTTGAAGAGGAAACTCGACGAGTTGAGTCAACTCGGAGCGTTGACTTCGACTTTGACTTGGACCTTTTGGACTAGAAAAGCATTATTGGGCCCTAGGTTGAGGCCCAATTGGAAATTGGGCCATATATTGGGCTTTTATGGATCTTATGGTTTTGGACCTTATTGGTTTTGGGCTTGGGCCTTAGTTATGGGTCTTGTTGGGCCAGGGGTAAAATGGTCATTTTACCCCAATATTGGATTATGGTTCATAGTTTAGAACTTAGTTGCTAATTGGATATTGTGTTGGAAATTATTAGTTTGGGAAGCCGACAGGGCAGCAACTAGGGAGTTCGGGCAGCGAGCTTCAGCATTCGAGGTGATTTACCTTCCAGCAGAAGTGGGTCTAAGGTACCAAGGCCGACCCACTAGTAGGAGTTTGTTGTTAGATGATTGTCTTTGTGATAATTGTCTGGTATGCTACTATCTGTTATGATTTATGTGTCAGTATGATATTGTGACATCCCCATTTTCACGGCCAGAAAAGACCGATTTGTTTATGCTTCATTTTTAAAATAAGAGTATACTTTTAAAGAAAAGTGTTGCGGAATTTTGTTCCCAGAAAAACATGATAAATATGTTATCAAAGCATTTCCAAAGAAATGTATTTTATTCATTTTAAAACCTTGGGATGTCAACGTCAATACAGAAACATAAGCATAAACAGAACTTACATTCATTTACACTAGTGATCTACATCTCTTTAATCTCTCAGTGTAGTGTAGCTTTATATCGACACCTGTGATACAAATAAACTGAGTGGGTCAGGTTGGGAAACCTGGTGAGTACATAGGGTTTTCAACCAACAATAATATAGTTATTATGTTTAAACATCAAACAACCAACCCAATTACCCATCCCCATTATCTTCTTTACTCTTAAGGATCTACCCTAAGAATCATCTATCATTCACTTTTTCATTCCTAAGGATTATCCTAAGGAATAGACACGAAGTCCATCTTTGCCTATGGCGCAGCTGGCAATGTTATCTATTAGGCGCAACTGCCAATATTATCATTTAGGTACAGCTGCCAGGATTATGACGTTCTCTATTAGGCGCAACTGCCAATATTATCCTTTTGCGCAGCTGCTAGAATGTTTAGAGTACATCGTAGTTCGAAAACATCTACAGGTTGTGGCACAAATACCAATATTCATGTATATCATCTTTCATCCCTCATCATTTATCTACCCATGTTCTACCCAACATATTTGTAGATATAAAATACATCTATAGTTTTAGATCTGAAGAGAAGGTTCAGATCTGAAAACAAAATACATCTACAGTTTAGATCTAAAGAAAAGGTTCATAACTGAAAACAAAATACATCTACAGTCTAGATCTGAAGAAAAGGTTCAGATCTGAAAACAAAATACATCTACAGTCTAGATCTGAAGAAAATGTTCAGACCTGAAAACAAAATACATCTACACTCTAGATCTGAAGAAAAGGTTCAGATCTGAAAACAAAATACATCTACACTCTAGATCTGAAGAAAAAGTTCAGATCTGAAAACAAAATACATATACGGTTTAGATCTGAAAAACAAAGAAGTTTAAATCTTTCATCTAGCACAAATCTCAAGTAAATATGCACACATAACACATAATTTATATAAAATACTTCATATATATGTGTAAGATGAAAGTAACTATGAACTCACTTGATAAGGTGGTGATTCGGACAACGCTTCGCTTCTTAAAATAATCTCCTTTGACGAAACCGTGATGTTTGCTTGAAAATCGGGCTATGCGGGGGCAGAGTTTCTAAACCAAAAAACTATTTTTTCTCGGAGCCTTCGGGCACTCCGGGGCTTTCTTCTAGTGCTAGGGAGGTTTCCTAGGCTTCGGGGTGGTTTAGGGAGGCTAGAGAGAGAGAGTAGAGAGAGAAAGTGATGGCAAAAAGTGTGAAAATGAAGGCTGGCCTCACAGCCCTTTTATAGACCGAGAGGCCTCGCAGTATGCGGGGCGTACCTCGGATCTACGCGGGGCGTAAGGGCAGGTGTCAAGCTTCGGTTGGAGCTACATGGATCATTTCGGACCACAGAAGGAAAGGAGACTGCGGGGCGTTCGCTTCTCGTACGTAGGGCGTACTCCGAACGCGAGGCGTACCCCTCGCATCCAACTCGTATTTTGTCATTCCGACTTCAAAAATTCATAAATTTCGCATACGAACTCTGTTTTCGACGTTCTTTATATCCACATGTAGGCGGGACCGTACTCTACAACTTTTGTTTAGACTTTGTCGGCTAATTTTGACTTTATTTTTAAAGTTATATTTTTAACAGGCCAGGACAAGAAAAGTCTGTTAAAAATTCATAACTTCTTCATCCGACGTCCGTTTTCGTCTGTCTTTTTACCGTTGAGCTACTATTAACGTGACCTTCGATAATCGATTAGGTTGTGTCGGCCGAAAACCGTTCGATCTACTATTCAAACTCCGGGTTATGTATTGTTAGTCCGAAACTTGGAAAAATCATAACTTCCTCATACAAAGTCAGATTTGGGCGTTCTTTTTATGCATGCTATCGGTTTGGAGAACACTACGACTTTTGTTTAGATCACTAAGGCTAAAAATCTATTTATCGTAAACTCACTTTTTACGTCACGCAGGTTTTGTCGCGAAACTTCGACAGGTCATAACTTCTTCGTTATAACTCGAATTTCAGCGTTCTTTATATCTCCGAAACCCTTGTCACGACCAATACAATTTTATTCATAGGTATCGGGTTTGTCTAACATTTTATTTTTGACGCTTATTTTTATTATATATTTACAAACAAGTATATAATCACATAAAATCACATAATATTCAAGTAATTAATCTTTATTACTTTAAAATAAGTTACAATGGTTGTGATAGTAGTAGGAGGGGTGAAATAGCCCCGTAATCGGTTGAGATAAACCGGATGGTAGGTCGGGCACCCAGATATGACTGACGGTATGTTTACGATGTGATATTATGTGGTAGTGATAGGGGTGAAATAGTCCCCGTAACCGGTTAAGATAAACCAAAGGGTAGGTCCGACACCTAGATATGCCTGACAGGGATAGGTCGGGCACCCCGATATGCCTGACAGGGGTAGGTCGGACACCCCTGTATGTCTGACAGGGGTAGGTTGGGCACCCTGGTATGCCTAACATGGGTAGGTTGAGCACCCAGGTATGCTCAGCAGGGTAGGTCGGGCACCCAGATATGCCTGACAGGGTAGGCCGGACACCCATATATGCCTGGCAGTATGTGATTATGTGGTATGATGGGGGAACTCACTAAGCTTCGTGCTTACGGTTTACAGTTTTGGTTTCAAATACTTCTTTTTAAAAAGGAACGGAGCCGGCAGGATCGCAGCACATCACACTATGATTTTCGCATTATGAGATCTTTGGGAGTTGTACTCTGATAATACTTTTTCTATGACATGTTTTAGTTATTTGAATATCTGGTTTTTGATTATGAAATAAGTTAACACTATGGATGTTTCAGACTACTGGTTTTATACTTAATTAAAAATGAAATTTTTGGTCTTGGATTTTGGGATGTTACAAATAATGTCATCAACATAAATTTGAACTATCATTAAATGGTCACCTTCCTTCTTCCGAAAGAAGGTTGGATCAACCGAACCTTGTTTGAATTTAGATTGTTTTAAAAAGCGAGTTAGAGTTTCATACCATACCCTCTGAGCTTGTTTAAGACCATACACTGCTTTTTCTAGAATATAACAGTGATTCAAAAATGTCTCATTCACAAAACCTGGAGGTTGTTCAACTAGACTGTTTCTTCAAGATATCCATTCAGAAATGCACACTTCACATCCATTTGATATACGTCAAGGTTTTTGTGAGCATCATAGCTTAGAAATATGCGAACTGATTCAAGTCTAACCATAGGTGCGAATTTCTCTTCGTAATCGATTCCTTCTTCTTGACAATAGCCTTTAACGACCAAACGTGCCTTATTGCGAATTACAGTACCTTCTTTATCCATCTTATTTCTGAATACTCATTTCATTCCGACCACAGATGCATCTGTTGGAGTAGGAACCAATATCCACACTTTGTTTCGATCAAATTCGTTTAATTCTTCTTGCATTGCTTGAACCCAATCTGCATGATCAAGAGCAATTTTAACGGTTTTAGGTTCAATTTTTGAAAACAAAAGAATTAAACATGCAAAATTCTAATTTTGAAAATAATGCATTTTGCTTCGCTTTTTGTTGAGCATGAGTGAGAACTCCTGAAGAAGAGTCTTCGATCAATTGATAACGGGGATGATCTTTTGTCCATTTTGTCATTGGTGGATAGTTCTGATCGTAGACTGGATCAATTTCAACAAAGATTTCTTCAAATTTGCATGTGACCCATCATTCAGATTTTATTTCTCCCCCTGGAAATTTGTATGTGATCCATCATTCAAATTTTATTTCTCCCCCTGGAGTGGAACATCTGTATTGAAGGTTGGAGTGGAACTCTACCCCTGGATCAGAACATCATGAGGTTCTGATTGAGCTGCATTTGGAATAGGTTGCTCGGGAGGAGTCTCAATTTCTTCAGCAGTTTTATCAACAATCTTTATTAATTCATCCTCCTGATAATCCTCAGCGTTTGATTCTGAGGAAACTGCCCTTTCAGGTTCATCAAACAAATGTAGAACATCCTCATATAGCTTCATAAGAGGAATAGTCTTAGAATTTGTTGATGGATTTTTTTTTCAGACTGACAATCTTCCTTTTGATATTTCTTCATGTAATTGTCATCAAACGTAACATAATAGGTTTCCTCAATTTTCTTTGATCTTTTATTCAGAACACGATATGCCTTTGAGGTTAATGAATATCCCAAAAAGATTCCTTCATCGGATTTTTCATCAAATTTGTTCTGATGTTCTTTGGAATTAAATAAAAAGCACCTGGATCCAAACACATGAAAGAATTTTACGTTAGGCTTTCTATTATTTAGAATTTCATATGGAGTAATCAGAAATCATTTGTTAATGTAAGAGCGGTTCTGAGTAAAACAAGCATTGACTATAACATCAACCTAAAAATATAAAGGAAGATTCGCAAATGAGAGCATTGTCCTTGTAGCTTCACAGAGAGAGTGATTTCGTCTTTCAACTACACCGTTCTGCTGTGGAGTGTAAGGCGAAGAGAAGTTGTGAGGAATTACTTTGTTTGTCAAGAATTCTTCAAATGCATGATTTTTGAATTCTAAACCGTTATCACTACGAATTTTCCGAACTGGCTTTCACAATTATAGCTCAACTCGTTTGATGAAATCAATGAGCTTCTAAGTTGCATCAGATTTCGGCTTAAGAAAGAATACCCAAGTAAATCGTGAAAAATCATCAACAATAACCAAAATGTATTTGTTACCGTCAATACTTTCAATAGCAAATGGACCACAAAGATCAATATACATCATTTCAAGTGGTTTAATGATCTTGGTATTTATTATAGAAGAATGACTCTTTCTACTTTGTTTTTCGAGCTCACAAGCAGCACACAAGTGTTCATTTTCAAATTTAAGAAAAGGAAGACCACGAATAAGATCACCAATCATGAGCTTGTTGATATCTTTAAAGTTCAGGTGAGAAAGCCTTTTGTGCCATAACCAACTGTCATTCGAGGAAGCTTTGGTAAGTAAGCATATGGATGGTTTCCCTTGGATCAGATTTAGATTTAGAGGATACATTTCTCCTCTCCTTATTGACTTCAGAAGAACAACTTTATATTTCTTTTCTATGATTTCTGAACCTTCTTCATCAAAAGACACTTTGACAACCTGTACCTACAACCAATTGAGAAACGCTAATTAGATTGTGTTGCAAGCCTTCAACATAAGCTACCTTCCGAATCATGAATTCTCCATTTATTATCACGCCATATCCCTTTATTTCTCCAGTGGCATTGTTTCCATACTTCACTTTTCCGCCATCTTTTAAGGTCCGAAACTCTCTTAATTCCGCTTTCCTTCCTGTCATGTGACGAAAACAGCCGCTATCAATGTACCATTCTGAATCATACTGCTCGTCACACATAACCTGCAAAATTTAAGCAAGTTTAGGAACCCAAGCCGATTTGGGTCCATGTGAGAGTTTCATTTGAATAGGAAAAATCTTTGTTTTGTCAACCCAAAATGATTTTCTTATCAAAGTATTGTTCATCCATTTTTTCAATTTTAAAAACTTTTGTTTTCTTATCACAAAGATTTATTTCAACAACAACAAATTTACGTTGAATATTTTCTTTGTGTTTTGAAGCCATCCTTTTCAAAAACTATTTTTATTCCCTTTTCAATTGTGCTTCACATTCTGCAAGAGTAATTTCTGGTTCCGAAACAACCTTGTTTTCAACATTAAGATCTTTCTTTTTGGCAAACGGTTTTGAAAACTGTGACTTTGGTGAATAACTTGATTTTGGTTTCGGAATTTGGGATGAATCAGTATTTTGATTAAAAGATTTTGACGAATTTACAGTGATTTTACGATCATCAGAAGCCTCCACAAATCTCCTCCGCCTTTACCCCCTCGCCAGATATCTCTCTTACTTAGAAAACCCATCTCTTAGTTCCATATCTGAAAATCGTGAAACAAAACAGTCGTGATTCCCACCCTCACTAGAAAGGAAGAAGACGAAGAAGGTTAATGGACAACCTCACCATTAGTTTGCATAGAACCCAAGATATTCATCAAATTGCCCTTCGTCTTCATCTTTTCTGTTCACAATAAGCAAACAAACAAAGGAAGATTGGGAATCAGAAGACTAATATGGCTACTGGTCCAATGCTAATCAATCATTTGAACACGATGACATGAAAGGAGGGGGGCTGGGATGCACCACACAACTGCCAACTAAGACCAATCTCTCTTCCCTCGCTAGAAAAAAAGGTAATTAGATCTCTTCCGCCCATCTTATTTGATGTTTGGTTTGGTGGAAGCTTCGATCAGAAGGTGTAAGTTTAAGATACGTAGATGTCATTGCAGGAATTGATGCTGGTGGAGGTGTCAGTGGTGATGAAGTTAGAGTTTGGACGAGGTAATAGTGACAAGGAGGAGTGTCGAGGTATGTTCTACGAAATGGTGGATGTTCCCTGTCTGAGAATTTGTGGGTCTGATTACAAACCCATGTTTCTGTTCTAAAAAAGGGTATGCATTCAAATCTTTATGTAGGAAATGGATTGATTACAATGTATGGAAAATGTAACCGATTACTGGAAGGACGCCAAGTGTTTGATGAAATGCCTAGTAGAGATATCGTCTCCTGGAATGCCATGGTTGCTTCCTATGCCCAAAAATGGATGTTTGATGATGCGTTGGAGATTTGTAAGACAATGATGTAATGTTCTACCTTAAAATCTAATGTAGGTACCATGACTAGCCTTTCCCCTGCTGAAACAATTTCTACTTCGTCTACCAATGTGATGTTTATGAAAGAAATGTTCATGAACCACGCTAGAGAGAGTTTAATTCCTTGGAATGTAATGATAGTTGTGTATGTCAATAACTCGATGCCTAGAGATGTAGTTAATCTTTATCAACAAATGGAGAATTACGTAATCGACCCGAATTCAATCACACTTGCTATGATTGGAGTGTGGTGGTGGTAGTGAAATTAGGAGAGAGAGAGAGAGAAAGAGAGAGAGAGAGAGAGAGAGAGATAAAGAGATAGATACACACACACACACACACACACATATATATATATATATATATATATATATATATATATATATATATATATATATATATATATATATATAGAGAGAGAGAGAGAGAGAGAGAGAGAGAGAGAGAGAGAGAGAGAGAGAGTGTGTGTGTGTGTGTGTGTGTGTGTCATAAGGACCATTTGTGTGCAAAAAATAAAAGATATTTTTGTCATTTACAATTACTTAACAAAATTTGTTAACAAAGTTAGTCATAAGGATCTTTTGTGTGTAAGTTTTGCTCTGTTGGGACCATCTCAAGGAAAAAAATTTCGTAGGACCATATCAAAAAAAAACTGTAAAACTAAAAGACCATCCGTATAATTTATTCTTATTTTAAATAAGCAATTATAAACACCCTTTTTAATTTCATCAAGCCTTATAATATGTTAAGGCTTAGTTCGTAAACATAGTGGACAAAAACTTATAAATTTAACCAACATTTTGATTTGAATTCTAAATTTGGTTGGCTTAATGGGCCATTCAAATGGGCCCAATTGACAAATACGGCGGTACACTCCACACATTCACATACATAATTACACATAACGAGATTTCCCCTCACCGAACTCTTTTATTGACGCTCTCTCGAATCTCCTAAAGCTCTTTCTACGTTGGTCTCTCGGTTATCGTTGCCCTTTCCTCCAAGCAAACACCACAACACAAACCTCTCTTTTTCTCCCGCTCGATCGCGCCAACAACCAGAAGCTCCTCCAAATTATGCCGACAGGTCCATTAATCATTGAAATTGCAATTGATTTATACGTTGATTCACGAATCAACACCAGTTTGTGCACATCATTGCTTGTGATTTATGTAAAGTAAACACATTTCATTGTAGTTAATTTCCGGTTTATATGTTACTTACTTGCGATTATTGACTTTGAACGTGTTCTAGTTAATTTAAATCGTTGTTATGCTTCAATTTACTTATCTAGGGCTCAATCTGGGGAATAAAATTATGTAAGTTCTGGTTTTTGATGGATTGACATTGGTTCTCTTATGTGGTTTGCTGGAGACCAATCAATGAGTTTCATTGTAGTTACGTGACTAGCTAATCTTTGTGTATTCGATAGAAAATTATATTTTTTTTATGTATAAACAATATCTCACACTGGCACACATTGTAAGTTCATATGCCTTTCATTCGAAAAGAAAAATATGCTGCTAGAGTACACTGGGCACAACTTCACACAATTATATATGCACTTACTTGACAACTTTGCAGTTTAAAGTTTCTCTTAAGAAGGTATGTTTTTGACACTTTCATTCATATGTTCTTATCACAGTGAGTGTGAAATGGCAAAAAGAGCTATACCCAGCAGTGGAGATAGATACAACCCAGCCTCCATATGTTTTTAAATGTCAGTTGTATGACCTCACAGGGGTACCACCTGAAAGGCAAAAGATAATGATGAAAGGTGGATTATTAAAGGTAATCCTGTGTTTCTACTTTCTACACCCCATAAATATAGTATTAGACTATCTATTATTTGAGATCTTTATATAATCTCCCTAATTTTTTTGTTAACAGGACGACTCTGATTGGTCGAAATTAGGGGTTAAAGAGGTAAATAGCCTTTCTCTAGCATTTGAAAACAGTTAATTGTCTCACACTTATGGAATTGGTGGTGATTATTCTTTTATTATTTATAGGGTCAAAAGTTAATGATGATGGGAACTGCTGATGAGATTGTAAAGGCTCCAGAGAAGGGCCCTGTTTTCATGGAGGACCTTCCGGAAGAAGAACTAGCAGTTGCTGTGGTAAAAACCTCTTGCCTATTTATTTGCACATGTAAAATTCATTTTAGGTTATTTTACAATTGATGCTTGTAGAAAAACTAACCTACCCTTTTTCTATTTTTATAGGGGCATTCTGCTGGATTATTCAATCTGGGAAATACCTGTTACATGAATTCCACCATGCAATGTTTGCATTCAGTTCCAGAGCTTAAATCTGCTTTGATTGAGTTAGTTCTTGTTCTCTGTTTCAAGTTAATTGTCAACTGAATGTAATTATTTTCTGTGATGAAGTTGATAAATCTTTTTGAAAACTTGTTATTAATCAGGTATCCCCAATCTGGCAGAAGCAATGATTTAGATCAGTCTTCTCATCTTTTGACTGTTGCAACACGAGATTTATTTAGTGAGCTTGATAAAAATGTCAAGCCAGTTGCACCTATGCAGTTTTTGGTGGTATACATTTCCCCCTAAAGATTCTTCATTGATTGATCGTTTTTTTTTTTTCAAATAATTCTCAAAAGGGTATGTTTATTAATGACAGGTATTGCGGGAAAAGTATCCTCAATTTGGTCAGCTGCATAATGGATCCTTCATGCAACAGGTTTCTTTGACTTTTTTTCTTTTTATGATTTTAAATTTTTATTACTCAAATTGTCTAATCTTTTTAATTTTGATACTGAACACCAGGATGCTGAAGAATGCTGGACACAGATTTTGTATACTCTATCTCAAGCTCTTAGATCTCCAGGTTCCAGGTATTTTTTGTTTTTGTTCATGATTTCTTTTTAAATAGAAAACATTCAATTTTTTTTTTCTTTTCAAATTGATAACCATTATATTGTTTTAATTTAATGTACAGTCAAAGTATCGATACAGTGAAGGGACTTTTTGGCATTGACCTTGTTAGCAAGTATGCACTTGTTGCATTTACTTTACATAACATTTTCATTTATTAATTTATCTGATATCAGATATTTTATTTTATTTGACTTTATGTTGACTTTGTAGGGTGCATTGTGCTGAGAGTGGTGAAGAAAGTTTAGAAACAGAGTCAATTTATTCTCTTAAATGCCACATATCACATGAAGTCAATCATTTGCATGAGGGGCTGAAACATGTAAGTTTTGTTATATATATATATATATATATATATATATATATATATATATATATATACTTTTATTATTGTACTTATTTGATCAAGTCATTTATATCATCATATCATAATTCATAATTAATTATTGACTTATCTTATTCAGGGGCTGAAATCAGAGCTAGAAAAGGCTTCTCCTTCTTTGGGTCGAAGTGCAGTTTACTTGAAGGATTCACGCATTAATGGATTACCAAAGTAAGATCACTATTATTATTTCAAATTTTTTGTTAAAAAATTATGTTGACTTTTCTTAAAACTTATTACTTTATTTGCAAGGTATTTGACTATTCAATTTGTGCGATTTTTCTGGAAGAGGGAATCGAATCAGAAAGCAAAGATTTTGAGGGTAATAAACTAACTTACCCTCTCTCCAACAAATTATACTTGTCAATTTGACAATTATTGTATGTTATTACTGAAAAGTCAAGATTTTGTTGACTATTTGTTTGTTTAAAATTTTCAGAAAGTGGATTATCCATTGGAGTTGGATATTTTTGATCTTTGTTCAGATGAACTTCGCAAAAAACTGGAAGCTCCTCGTCAGGTTTGTAATTTTTTATTTTTTATATCATCAATGATTTTTCTTTTTTCTTGTGATATCTGTTAATAAACTAAAAGGTAAAACAATGATGTTTATACTTTATATGTGATGATATCTGTTGATATTTGGATTTCAATTTTTAATATTGTAGATGTTAAGAGAGGAAGATGGTAGAAAGGCTGGTTTGAAACTCAAAGAAAAAACCCCTCCTGCTTCAACAGACAATGATGTTAAGATGTCTGATGCAGAGGTATTTAATTTTGTTTACAATTTATATAAATTCTCTTGAATCTTACAAAAGATATATATATATATATATATATATATATATATATATTTAGAAAAAATAAACATTTGTTTTTGTTCCTACAGGGACCATCAAATGAAAGTGGAGAAGTATCTAAAGCTGCTTCTGGAGAAGGTTAACATTTTTTATCATTATGAAGTTTCCTTTTTTTTTTTTTTATAATTATGATGATGATGATGATGATGATGATGATATATTTCAGATAAGAAAAAGCAGTTAACGGGAGTATATGATTTGGTTGCTGTGCTGACTCATAAAGGCAGAAGTGCAGATTCAGGTCATTATGTTGCTTGGGTCAAACAAGAGAATGGTCAGTCCATTCATTCTATTATTATTATTATTATTATTTTTTTTACCAAAATATATGAAAAAAGTAATTGATATTGGTATAATAATATAATAATAATAACAGGGAAATGGATCCAATTTGATGATGATAATCCAATCCCACAAAGGGAAGAAGATATAACAAAACTTTCTGGAGGAGGTATGAAAAATAATTTAATTATTTGAAATATTTTAGATATAGAGATACAATTTATAATCTTTGGATTTTGATTGTTTTGTTGTTATAACAGGTGATTGGCATATGGCTTACATTTGCATGTACAAGGCTCGCACCATTGACATTTGAGATTTGAGATGTAATGTTATTTATTATTATAATTATAAATTATAATCATATCGTGTTTGATTGATGATGATGTTTTTTTAGTGAAAATTATACACGAGAGACTTGCGGTTTGATGCAATGTTGATTGATTCATCTGTTTTGTGTTCTTTGAATTCCATGGATATAATTAATAGTTATAGAGATTATATTAGTAAATTGATCAACTGTTTTTTGTATATCGACGTTATTATACGTTTTGAGTGACTATGACATGTTACCCAATTTGGATTGCAAGTTTAGGCCCAATTAATAGGAAATATTTTATATGATATGTACATATCTAGAGGGCTAAAAGGTGCATTGATATCATATTTAGAAGCCTTTGATTTGGTTTTATTTTTTTGATATGCCTTTTATTCTGTCAGACATCTGGTTGAATCAAATTTTGATTTAATTCAGATCTGACTTAAGTCAATAATTACAACTTTTAAGTGATTATCATATGCAAATGGTGGTATTTCATATACAAATTTGGAAGGTTGGGAAGACTTTTGATTTATTGCAGGTTTTCTGATGCATTAATTATTATAATTAAATTACAGGTTTGAAATTACCAAATACGAATATGCTCTCTAATGCTTCTGTTATGTGATGTAAGCCATGGTTCTCACATTGATATGCTTTGTTTAATGTTTAAATTCATGTGATTTCATTATTATTTGTTTATTGCATATGTGATGTATTTTTTATTATGTCGTGAGAATACTTTGTTGTTTCTGTATTGAATGAGCAAATGTCAAATGATGCTACTTTTGAAGGTTATTTAGGTTTCATGCAAAAAGAAAAAAAAAGAACTACACCAATATAAATTAAAAAATATAAAACGTTTGTCAATTTGTTATGGTTATTTAAATGGTTTATAATGATTAAACTTTTTAAACGCTTTAGTAACCGGGCGTACAACGATTCCAATCTATATTCAATTTTTTCTTTTGGAGTTTTAAGCTTGGAATTTGTAAATAAGTTGTATTGAATATATTTTGGTGTGATACCAAGAAACAAACAAGGAGAGTGGGCGTGGGGGCCGGAATGGAGAAGCATTTCTATTGGGAATGGTCTAGACAAACAAGGAGGAGAGGACAAGCATTTCTATTGGGAATGATCTAGACAAACAAGGAGGAGATGACCTGAAATGAGGCAAAGACTTGACTGATATGTTGAATAATTTTCAGTTTCATTTTTATAATGACAGGTGGACTTGGAGTGCTGATAACAAGAGAGATTTCTCGATCAGATCTTTAAAGCTTCTTATGGAAAATCATGTTGCAGATATGACAACTTCTTTCAAATGGGTTGGTTGGATCCCGTTGAAGATCAATTGTTTTGTCTGGAGAACGATAAAAAATAAGATTCCTTTGGTTCCTAACCTGATGAGACATGGTATAGCGGTATCGTCCAACTTATTCACTTTCTATCATGTTTTTGATGAAGGGCTGGATGACGTTTTCTTTTCCTGTGGTTATGTGTCATTGTTGTGGAAGTGGCTTGCGGAGTGGTCTGGAATTCTTCCGGAACAACCCTTTTCATCTCTTGATTTGGAAAGGATGCTTAATCAGGTTAACATTGAGAAAAAGACTCAAAATTTGAAGTTGTCATTAATCTATTGCACCATTTGGATGATCTGGAAAGCTAGAAACGCAAGTGTTTTCAGGAATGAGAAACGATCTACAATGACGATTGGTGATGATATTAGCATGTTTACGTTTAACTAGATTAAGAATAGATCTAAATTTAATGCTCTTAACTGGCATATGTGGTGTAATTCTCATTTATATTGTTTTTCATGTACTTTGTCTTGAGTGCATTGCTTAAGCTTTTGTTTTTTCTTTAATGAAATGTTTGCTGTTAAAAAAAAAAAAAAAAAACCAAGTAACAAAAATAATACTCCTATTGCATTTATTAGTTCATATTGTATTTAATGAAGTTGTATCGTTAATGTAAAATTTTTATTGGAATAATTAAGTTCAAATAATATTTTTGTTGTTATTTATTATTGTAAATTGCATGAATAAGTTTTATACTAATATTCACAATAGAATTTTACAATAATAGTACACATAGTTTAAAACTATAATACAAATCTACGTTGTAAATTGGGGTTTTGGTAGTACATAACATATTCTATAATTAATAACAACATACATAAAAAATAAAAAAATTTAAGATATATATTTGTAAATATAATTTAAGCTAAAATCAGTACTTTTAAAATCACAATGCTAGAAATGTACAATTTAAGCATATTAAAATTTTTAAAAATAGAATAAATAAAAGTCCCCTAGAAAAAAAGTAAATAATCAATATCCCATATTCCTTCTCAATATCAACCGGATACTATATTTTTACCCGTATTATACATATAATCAATCAAATAATATATTTTACATTTAATTATATATCTAAATAAATAAATAAATCAATTTTGATCAAATTCTTTGATCTAAAGGCTTAAAATTGCTAACCTTTTATGTTATCAATGTATTCTCACATTAACCATCCTTTGAAAGAGTAACTATTCATATTGTTGGAACCGTATAAAATACTAAGTTACAACCCGTGAAAACCACGGACAAAAAGTTTATAAAACATTTATAATTATTATTAAGAGTTAAGTTTTTTTTTAAACTTTTTGTATTGATTATTTAAAATTAATATATATATATATATATATATATATATATATATATATATATATATATATATATATATATATATATAACATAATATAAAATTGAGTATATTGTAAATGATTTATAAAACAGAATATAATTTTGAATAGAGTTCAAAGTGAAACACAATGAATAATATAAATGACATTGATATATAAATATAAAAAATAAAATATAACATAAATGTAATAAAAAAAACACAATAGTTTGACTTTAAAAACTACGAATCATTTATAAATTTCTAAAAACTTCCTTATAAACAACATTGGAAGTTTTGTTTGTAAGTCTACCATTCTTATCTAAAATTAACAATTTCAATCATTCTCTACTTTGAACTCTAGATAAGGCAACATACAACTGTCCATGTGAAAAAACATGATCTTTGAGATACAGACCAACCTTCGATAACGACTGCCTTGACTTTTATTAATTGTCATTGCAAAACATACAGCCAATGGAAACTGTCTTCTTAGAAATTTGAAGGGATTTTTTTCCAGAAGGAGTTAAAGACATTTTTGGAATAAAAGTTCGGTTTCCAATATTACTTCCAGATACGATAACTGCCTCAATAATACGTTTGCCCAGAGATTTGACTTGTAGTCTAGTGTCGTTACATAAGCCATTAAAATAATTAAAATTATAATATTTGTCAATTAGAAAAGAAATGCTATTAAGATGACTAAATTGTTGACATACCTCTCGTGGTGCGTGCAAATCAACAACATTTTTAAAATTGTGCTTAATCAAAAAGTCATCATATTCAGAATATGATTGAGAGGTATCAACAGTCAAAGAAGAAGAAGGGTTTTGAAGTCCTCGTAGACCAACCAAGTTGTTTTTCATTAAGGAGGTTAATTATAAAATTAGTAAAATTATTAAAAGAAACAAAAAACCAATGAATTATTAAAATAGTTAGTAACCTTTCAGTAAAGGTAACAATATCCGGAAGATCAACATTTATGAACATGCGAATGTGATCAAAATGACTGTTAACGGAAGGTAGTCCTAAAAAACAAAATAAAAGACTCAAAAGAATGATTAACATAAGAGTATAAAATAAGGTTACTTTGTATAAAAAACATACCGTTATAGACATTAATCTTTGAAAATTGCAATAGAACAATTACACGACCATTTTCTTTATGATTTTCAACATAAGAAATCAATTGATATCCAATTTCTCCGAACAATGTCATGTTAACCTGTAAACCTCTGCAAAAATAATAATGGTTAAATGATTACATAATAAAAAAATAACACATACAAAATTAAAAGTAATGAATATAATATAAGAAAAGTTATGCTTACTCTAAGTTCCGGATCTGTAAAGGTAGCCTATGCTTGGATTTGTTGACATCACGGGAATCAAGTTTTCCTAATGAAACAACTTCACCAATAACATCTAGAAGAATATAATACAATATGTCAAAATGATGTAAACTTAAAGTAGAAAATAAAATATACAATCAAAATAGATTGGATATTATTAGTTAAAAGAAGGGGAAAAATTTACCAACTGAGTCATTAGATGTAGTTGTTGCAGAGATAATTGTTTCAAACGAAACACAAGAAAATCTGTATGTTGATTTGGATTGAAACTGTAGACACTCCTTCACAGTTGTTCTTCCATGCAAGTTTAATTTGTCATTTACATCACTTATTTTAAAAGTGTATCTGTTAGGAGCGATAGTGGGGGATCGAATGAAAACAACACAATCTTCTTTCAGTTTCTATTCAAGCCTTTCAAAATCTCTTGGATAGACACTTGCTCGAATTTTAGTACACTATTCAGATAGGATAAGAATATTATATAATGTTAAACAATTGTATTTTAATAAACAAAAATTGGTTAACAATGTAAAAAAAATATTGTTATTGGAATAGCAGATTTTACCATCTCATCCATCAATATCATCTCCATTGATTTTACTATAGTGGCCTAGTGGGGTTAACATCCGAAATTGATCTCCATAACCGGATAATAGACACTTTTAGTGTGTAATCATCCTTCATATTATCCAAGTCTTTAATCAAAGTGATGTTTCTCTCTGCCATTGTCACTGTAACAATACATAAAAGAAGAAAGTATTATGTATAATGTGAGTAGATAAAGTATATGGAAGAACACAACCAATAATGGAAATGACATTGATATACAGAAAGTTAAATAAAATAGTAATAAAAATAAATAAACAACACACAATAAAATAGAATTAAAAAACTACATTTTCAACCTCCTGACTTTGGTATTGCAATTGAAAAAAAAAGGTATGAATAGAACATGTATGTGTTGTTTTACATGAAGGGTAAAATGGTATTTGATCCAACCATGATTTCGTTATAAATAAAATCAGTTATACCAAATATCATATCCATAAATGCAATAACATAAATTTAGTACAAGAATGTTTGCTGTTGTATTACAATTACATAAATGGTCCTATTACTGTTATGTTTACATGAAAATGTAATTATTATAAAAACATCAACTTAGTACAAACTTTGCATGATAAAACTTAATGGGACAAAAATTGCAAATATTACATAAATGGTCTTGTTACTGTTGTGTTTTTCCATATAATCTTCTTCCAATGATACTTTCTGCATATTTTATAAATTTGTTTTTTAAAGCATCATTTAAAAAAAACTAGAATATTTGCAGAAAATAAAGCATTCAAACTTATATAGAGGTATAATAGCTGAAAATCCAACGATGTTGAAAGGGTAAATGCTCAACATAAGTCATAAGTCAATGACTAAATATATCAAATTATAAGGGATAAAGGATTAGATACTCCACAACTATCAGTTAGAAAAAAAGGTATGAATTTTCTGCCTTTTTAATTACAAATTAGCATTTTATATTACATTAAGTGGTATTTAGATTAACAAAGATCGATTACAGATGATGCAGAGAAAACATTACAGCAGAGAAAACATTACAGATCCAGAAAAAAAAGGTATGAATTTTCCGCCTTTCCGATTACAACTTAGCATTTTATATTACATTAAGTGGTATTTAGATTATCACAGATCGATTACAGATGATGCATAGAAAACATTACAGATTAGAGATACAAAATATATATCGAAATCACACAGATTATATGAATGATATCGAGATTTTGATTGTATTAAATACTAACCTGATATTGACAGGAATTTACTTTGAAGCAGAGTGATCTTGTTTCTCGTTTCTTAGTGATGAAGAAGTCACCGAAATTACAAAATTGGTGTATATATACACAAAATTATGGTATGTATTTTAAAAATTAATTAGGAAGATATCGGTTTCCGTAAAATATTGAATATGAGGATAATTTGAAATTTGAAAAATTAATTGGCAAAATTAATAAAGCGTATAAACGAATATTTATGCACAAATAATTCCTTAAATTTGGAATTAGTCAGTTAATTTTGGAATGAAATAATGATTTCAAAAAATTTCCGTATACATAGAGATTTATACCTAATTCATATTCATATTCATTCATTCATTCCTAAATTCCTAATATATGTGTAGAATTTTCGTATTATTTAAAAGCGCAGGTTCTTCATATGCTATATTTAAACGAAGGGCAGAAAGGTAAATTAACTATGGGCGAAATCTGCATTGAGATGAATGACACGCGGTGTAACGCCCGGTTCCTGGTACGTATCTTAAATAAAGAATATTTGCATTTTATACTGGGACTCGATGAGTTGGAGGCTCAACTCGTCGAGTAGGGACATATTTTGAACGCGAATGGAAGAGCCTATTCGCCGAGTCAGAAGCCCCGACTCGACGAGTTGACCTGTGTGGGTGAAGCCCTATATTTTAGGGTTTGCACCCTATTTAAACGCACTAAATCACCTCCCATGCAGCCCCCATCCCCTCCCTTATGAGTCATAAAGTTCACACATTTATTATGCTTTAACCCTTCCCTTTGGCCTAGACTTCATTTTAGACTAGGAAATGGTGTTTTTGGCTCATGATACCTTGCATGCACGTAAAGTTTGTAACTTTACGTGTAATATGGACCCTAGGAGGTCAGATCTACGTTTTAGATGTGTTAAGCCCGACTGAAAGTGGCTGTATGGATTTGGACATTGAGGGACTCGACGATTGGGAAGGAGAACTAAGCATTCCTTAAAAGGGGTGTGGATACCTTCCCTAACACAACACGTTTTAAATCCGTGAGGGCAGCAGATCCCATAAGAACTCTGTAGTTAAGCGTGCCCGGGCGAGAGCAATTCAGGGATGGGTGACCCCCTGGGAAGTTTTCGCGCCGAGAGCCCAAAGCGGACAATATTGTGATATGTGCCAGAGGGGGATGTTACACGTGGATTATGGTTTCTTTTATTAAGAAGGAAGATTTTTCATTCACACCTTTCAACACGCCACATAGATTATTTTATATTATAGACAATAAAAATAACTTTGTAGGATAAAGAATTATCAATTTTATACATATTTAACCATTTTTTTTGTTTATGCCACAAAAGACATAATATATAATATTGTTCTTGTTATGTTTTAGCTTCAATTTTATTTTTTCTCCTCATTTGTCATTATATTTTTAAAAAACGTTTCATTTTCGGGCACTTGACCGGTCACCAACAGATAATGATGACGTATAGGTTTGGCTTTTTTTTGTTTTGTTTTGTTTTTTTTTTCAGTTTGCATTTAGCCCTAATATATTTTTGTTCCCCATTTGCCATGATTTTTTAAAAAAACATTCATTTTAGCCCTTGGCCAGTCACGAATACATATTTTAAAATGTAATAACTTAAAATGAAAAAGGAAAAGAAGAAGACAAGAGTCGAAACTGCGACTTCTTTTTGAGGAGCGGGGTGTGTTAGCTAGTAAACAACGACTCTATTTTTTGTATTATCAGTGTTTGTTTTATTTAATGTACACATGTATTTAAAAAGAAAGAAAAAGACCTAGTGTAAGTCTTGAGTCGGTAACATCTAACAAAGGAATATGACATGCTAATCTATGAGCCAATCAAAATTGTTAACTCATTTAAGAAACAATTGGTTATTCTAATGACATATTTGTTGAGAAACCAAATATTTATAAATAGTCGAAACTGCAACTTCTCCTTGAGGGGCGAGGCGCGTTAGCTAGTAAGTTAATGATTTTTTTTTGTATTATCAGTGTTTGTTGTATTTAATGCACACATGTATTTTAAAATGACGGAAAAAGGGCATAATGTAAGTCTTGAGTCAGTGACATCTAATAAAAAAATATGACATGCTAATCATTGAGCCAATCAAAATTGTTAATTAATTCGTAACTCATCTAATTAAAAACAATTGGTTATTTCTAAGGGAAAATGACATTTTAACCCTACAAGCTTTTTAGGATTAGTCCCTAAACTATTTTAGTGGCTTTTAAGTGCATCAAGTTGTGGGCAACCTGTCTTTTTAGTCATCTTTACTTGTTTTAGCCGGTTTGGGTTACATATAGACAAAACTTAGGGACCACCCATCTCTCTCTCTCTCTCTCTCAAAATTCCTCCAAATCCTAAACTTTTTTGATTTCGACATTTTCCTGAGAAAATCATACCACAAGGACCAAATGCAGTTTCGTCTAATTAAAAAGAAGATAATGTACAAAATAAGAACAGAGATCTACGAATGGTTTTTTTTGTACTCAATTGATAATCAACAGATTAAATGTATTAATACAAGGAACTTTGAACTAAAAACGAATCTATAAGCCTGCCATAACTAACGGGATATGATAGGTACAAACAACAAACTCCAAACTCACTTCTAATCTCATTTTATATTATCTTGCTCTCGTTAACACTCCCCCTCAAGGTGGAGAATGTATATCCAACATTCCCAGCTTGTCAAGAGAGCAATTAAACACTCTCCCAAATACAACCTTAGTTAACATGTCAGCGAGCTGGTCTTTTGATCCGACATGTGGCAACTCCACAGTCTTCTTTTCGAGATGGTCCTTGATAAAATGTCTGTCTATTTCAACATGCTTTGTTCTATCATGTTGGACTGGGTTATTTGTGATCTTCACTGCAGCTTCATTGTCATAGTGTAACTTCATAGATGACTCCAATATGATACCCATATCTTGCATTACTCGTTTTATCCAAAGTAGTTCGCATATGCCATGTACCATTCCTCTGAACTCTGCTTCGGCACTTGACCTCGAGACCATCTTTTGCTTCTTACTTCTCCATGTTACCAGGTTCCCTCCAACAAATGTAAAGTACCCAGACGTGGACTTTCCATCCATACGGTCTCCTCCCCAATCCGCATCCGTATACCCCCATACTTGATGACTAAAGTTTCTTCCAAAGAACAACCCTTTACCAGGAGATGCCTTGAGATATCTCAATATTCAATATACTGCCTTCATGTGAGTTTCACTTGGTGCTTGCATAAAGCGACTCACCACACTCACCGTATACGCTATGTTTGGCCTTGTGTGAGACAAATAGATAAGTTTTCCAACCAGTATTTGATACCTATCTTTGCTCGTGGGGACTTGACCCGACAGTACAATTAGATTGTGATTTACTTCTATGGGAGTATCCACTGGTTTGCAATCTAACATCCCCGTTTCAGTCAACAAGTCAAGTACATATTTTCGCTGACACATTGAAATTCCAGATTTTGACCTGGCTACCTCAATGCCTAAGAAATACTTTAAACTTCCAAGATCTTTTAATTCAAATTATGTAGCCAAGATGGTTTGGAGATTATTCATCTCCTCTGGGTCATCTCCGGTAACTATCATATCATCAACATACACAATAAGGGCTGTCACTTTTCTATTGTTCTTTACGAACAGAGTGTGATCTGAATCGCTTTGCTTATACCCAATCTTTCTCATAAACTTCGAGAACCGACCAAACCAAGCTCTGGGCGATTGTTTTAACCCATACAATGCCTTCTTCAATCTGCACACTTTTCCACTACATTCGATGCCTGGTGGTGGGTCCATATACACCTCTTCTTCCAAGTACCCGTTAATGAATGCATTTTTTTTACGTCAAACTGCTTTAGTGGCCAATCTCTATTTGTTGCGATGGACACTAGGATACGGATAGTGTTCATTTTATCTACTAGTGCAAATGTGTAGCCATAATCAATCCCATATTTCTGGGTATATCCCTTTGCTACCGGCCTCGCCTTATACCGATCAATGTTCTCCTTTGCATCCAGCTTTACCGTGTAAACCCACTTGCATCCTACCGCTTTCTTTCCAGGTGGGAGATTCGCCAATTCCCATGTTTGATTCTTTTGTAGTGCTCTCATCTCTTCATTCATTTCCTCCCTCCATTTTTCCTCTTTGACAGCTTCTTGAACCTTATTCGGTATTCTCACAGATAATAGTTTTTCCATCAGGAGTGCATGAGTACCTGCCAATCTATGAGTTGATAGATAATTAGTAATGGGCATGGTTGCAGAAATTGGGATTAATCGGCAGTTAATCGTGGATTAATTGCTTGGTGTTCTCCAACCGTCAAGGATTAGGGTATTAATCGGAAATAAAGGATTAATCGGGTTTGGCGGGATTAATCGGTCAACAAAAGTCAACAAAAGTCGAAAAAGTCAAAAAAAAGTCAAAAAATGTCAAAAAAATTTAAAAAAAAAACTTTAAATCAATTTTTTTTACTCCACAATTTTCAAAATTTCAAATATTATACCAAAATGTTCATATTTTCGTATTTTCAAATTTTCAAATTATAAATTTTCTTATTTTCTAATTTTCAAGTACTTGTTTTTCTTAAGATGTATTAATATTTTATTAATTTTAATATTTTATTAATAATCTATGGTCCCCGATTAATCCCCGCCAAGACCGATTAATCCCTTAACACCAGTCGACCGCCGAGCTAACGTCGAACGATTTTTACAACCTTGGTAATGGGATATTTCGATTTTGCTTTGAGATCAGCTTGGTATTGATTCTTTGGATTTCTGCGAGTGCTTCTTACTAAGAATCTTGGTTCCACCTCAGCAGTGTTTTCCTGCAAAATAGAAGCTGACAATATGCCTGGATCGTTAGATGAAATAGATACTTCAGGTTCCGCATTAGCGACTTGTTCAGTGGCTGTGGCGGTGGTTGTACTATCTTCTTTTGGTCCAAAGTCATACCCATCATCAGTTTCCAGTTGACCTTCATAATCAAAATGACTATCGTCACCGTCACTATCTTCGTTTTCTTCACTCCCATTATCACCACTGTCTTCGTTTCCCGTGCTTTCAGGTGTATGGGGCTCATCAACCACATGGTTTTCTTCAAGTCCTTCATCAACAATGATGTTAAACTCTCCAGTTCCAGAACTTTCACCGTGTGTGTTCGCTTCACTTTGTTTCTCCCCATGAAGCGGGCACGTGCGTTCAAAATATGGTACAGTCTCATGGAATACCACATCTCGAGTAACATGTACTTTGTTTGTGGTTGGATCGTAGCATCTATATCCTTTCTTGGTGTCCGCATATCCCACAAAAAAACATTTAGGTGCACGTGGTTCCAGTTTCTCTATGTTTTGATGAACATAAGTTGTACACCCAAACACTCTAGGTTCGAGTCCATTATTTATAGGATGACTTGATAGTTCTTGCGCCTTCTGTAATGGGGTTTTGAATTCAAGCACACTAGACATATTTCTATTCATGATATAGGCCGCAGATCTAACAGGTTCACCCCAATATTTTTGTGGGACATTCATGTCGAATAACGAGGCTTTAACAATCTCGAGGGTTTGTCTGTTTCGTCTATCTGCTAGCCCGTTCTGTTGGGGTGTTCTAGTGCATGAGGTTTGGTGATGAACTGCCTTATCTGTACAAAATTGTTTCATCTCATTACTAATGTACTCTCCGCCATTATTCGATTGTAGTACTTGTATTTCCTTCCTGTAGACAGTTTTGATGGTGTGATACCGTTCCTTAAAGGCATGACAAACCTCACTTTTATTTTTTAAAAGGGATATCCAAATCATACGTGTACATTCATCTATAAACATTACGAAATATCATGCACCATTGGGAGTAGAAACCCCAGCTGGTCCCCACACGTATGAATGAAACTTTACGAAAGGAACAAGAGTTTTATTATCACTCTAATAGTATGAAACTCGTTTGTTCTTTGCTAACTCACAAATTGCACACTTAAACTCATCTTCCATTACATTCAAAAATAAATTTGGCTAAAGCTTCCTAAGATAACTAAATGACAAATGGTCCAATTCGGCGATGCCACAACCATTCTACAAACTTATTACGGTGTGATTTGCTTGACCATGATGACTTTCTTCAAGATAGTACAACCTCCCGCGTCTAGTACCGTAGCCAAGAATCCGATGGGCCGCTATATCCTGAAAAACACAGTCATTCGGCCAAAAAATCGCATAGCAGTTTAGAGCTTCAGTAATTTGACTAACAGACAACAAATTCGATGATAAGGAGGGAACCACAAGGACCGTGTCCAAATCCATGGAGTTCGATACCTCTACTGGGCCTTCTCCTACTACTGGAGCCCTACTTCCAATCGCTGCATTTATACTTTTTGAGTTTCGGGTTATATGTTACTAATAGTTTTGAGGGATTATTAGTCATGTGGTTTGTTGCTCCAGTATCAATTACCCAAGTTTCATCTAGGTTTTTGTTATAGTGAGACATACCCGTATTTACAGTTGTATGGGCTGCCATTGGTGTCACTTCTTCACCCACTGTTGAGGTAGCTATAGACGCTTGCCCATTTTTCTTCCTTGGTTTCTTGGTGAAGTCCCACCAATCTGGGTACCCACTGATCTCATAACATTTAAGCTTTGAGTGACCCTCTTCTCCACAGTGTGTACACGTAAAGGTATTTCCTATATTGTTCGAGTTCTTCCCTTTAAAAGGGCGATTTCGAGTGGTCATATTGACCATGTTGTCGGTTTCTAGCTTGGGTTCCTCCATCGTCTGCCTCTGGTTGTGGCCTTTGCGAATATAGGCATGGCATGCCTCCAAACTCAAAGGTGGATCTTTCCTCAGTACCTCACTTATGGCCTGATTGAACTCGGGGTCTAGTCCTGCCAGAAAGATATGTACGCAAAAACGTGATAGGGTTTTCTTTGCTGCCACAACTTCTTCAGCCGTATCTCCTTCGTTGCACGGACGAGTATCAATTTCTTGGAACAGACTTACCAACTCAATATAATAAGTTGGCAAGGATCGTCCGGTTTGGCGGGTGCTAAACGTCTTCCTGTTTAGTTCAAAGAGTTGGGTCTCATCGGTTCCGCCATAGAACATTTTTGAGACTGCATCCCAAATCTCAGCCGTCGTTTGGAGCCTGATGAATCGACGCATTAGGGTTGGACTCATGGAGTTAATGAGCCAACTCTTAACCCTATTATTGTCGATCAACCAGATTTTAATAGCTTTTTCATTCGTGGTTGGTTTCACTAATGTGCCGGTGAGGAAACCCGACTTATTTCGTGCTCCGATCCGCATCTCCATTAGTTGAGACCACATAGGGTAGTTCGTGTCATCAACGATGACTCCGGTGGGAAAAGGTGTGTCTTGAACATTCTGCACAATGACAGAGGAGGGGTTTGATGAGCCTGAGTTTTCTTCGTTACCCATTTGCCGATTAGTTTTTCGATGGATTAGGTTCGTATCGCTCTGATACCATGTACAAAACAAGAACAGGGATTTACGAATGTTTTTTTTGTACTCAATTGATAATCAACAGATTACATGTATTTATACAAGGAACTTTGAACTAACAACTAATCTATAAGCCTGCCATAATTAACGGGATATGATAGCTATAAACAACAAACTCCAAACTCACTTCTAATCTCATTTTATCTTATCTTGCTCTCGTTAACAGATAAATTGTCAATTAAGGGTAAGAACAACAAAATTCTTTTCACAAAAATGAACCCAAGAATTCACCATTGACTTATTTTGTGTTCTGGACCATTCATCCTCTCCCGTATTCTCCTCATTCTCTCATCATTTTGAAATCAAAATGGAAATCAATCGAGTTTTTCTAGTTTAATTTGATTTCTCCTTTGTTTTCAGGCGACTTCGAGGTGGTAATGGGTGCAAAAGCTTGTGAGTTATTCTTCTTTTACTGTAGTCTTTTTCTTTTCATCATGAAATCAAACTCTAGAGTCGGATTATTCTTGTTGATTTTTGGTTAATTTTGCAGGATGTTGATGTGGGAAGATGGGTTTTGCAGAGGAAAAGGTTAAGATATGGATGGAGGTGAAGATCAATTTAAGAAATCATTCAACAAAATTTCGATTCAGCTGTATAATTATGGAGAAGGATTGGTACTTGGTAGGTGTTTATTAATTTATTTTTTTAATTTCTTCAATGGTTTTAATCTCTAAGCTTAAAAACCAACAAGATACAATAATGGATATTTCAATTAGGGTTTTTCGATGTTTGTTTGATCTTGTTGAGATGTAGATTAATGGGGAAAGTTGCTTCTGATAATGGAGATTTCAATTAGGGTTTCCTTTTTCCGCATATCATTGAGAGGAAGAAGAAGACAATGAAGATGTGGGGGCGACAATATATATATATATATATATATATATATATATATATATATATATATATATATATAGAGAGAGAGAGAGAGAGAGAGATGTCATTTTCTTTATAATAAACAAATAAATAATTAGACCAATTAAGTGAGCTGACATAAGGGGTAATCGGGTTACCCATTCATTTTGTCAAAAAGGACCTATTCGATCCGAAAAAGCCAACCTTGTTCCCTTAAAAGACACATAAATAATTTAAGAGACTGAATGAACAAATATGAAAACATCATATGGCTACAATGTCATTTTTCCTATTTATAATGACATATTTGTTGAGAAACCAAATATTTCTAAAGAGTCGAAACAACAGCTTCTCCATGAGGGGTGGGGCGTGTTAGTTAGTAACTCAATGACTCTTGTTTGTATTATTAGTGTTTGTTGTATAATGTATTTAATGTAAACATGTATTTAAAATGAAGGAAAAAGACCTAGTATAAGTCTTGCGTTTGTGACATCTAATAAACAATATGACATGCTAATCTTTGAGGCAATCAAAATTGTTAATTCATCCGTAACTCATCTAAGAAACAACTGGTTATTTCTAATGACATATTTTTTGAGAAACCAAATATTTTTAATGACATATTTGTTGAGAAACCTAAGAAATGACAATTTTGATTGGCTCAAAGATTAGCAGGTCACATCGTTTATTAGATGTCACGGACTCGAGACTTACACTAGGTCTTTTTTTCTTTCATTTTAAAATACATATGTACATTAAATACAACAAACACATATATTACAAAAAAAGAGTCATTGACTTACTAGCTAACACGCTCCATCCTCAAAGAGTCGCAATTTCGACTCTTGCCTTCGTTTTTCCCTTTTTCATAAAAGGTTATTACGTTTTAAAATACTTATTCGTGACTGACCAATTGAAAAAAAGAAAATTTTTCTAAAAATATAATGGTAGATAAGAAACAAAAAAATGCTAGGGCTAAATGCAAAATGAGAAACATGTCAAACCGACACATAATCATGACTTGTTGGTGACCGGCCAAGGACCTGAAAATGAAAGGTTTTATAAAATATAATGACAAATGAGGAAAAAAAATAAAGTTGATCTAAAATAGAACACTGTTGTATATATAATGACTTTTGTAGCATAAACCACTTTTTTGGTACACGATTCATCATTAAACTTGCATTTGTTGTTCAAAAAATATCACTTTGACAAACTATTGTAGGTCTAGCCGATTTATATGTAAAAAAAACACTATTAAACTACCATTTGTTGTTAAAAACACCATTAAACTCACAATTTGTACATGATTTATCATTAAACTAACTTCGCTACACATTTAGTCACTTTTATTTTTTCAAGCCATCAATTTTCCATTTATCTTCTCCGGCCAACACAACCAGATGGTTGAAAAACAAAAACATCGTTGGATAACCCAAATGGGCTACAATGAAGCTTCACACTAACATTTACTCATAATATGTTGGGTCAAAACTTAAAACTACCGGAGAGGCAGAGACATACCATTTTTATCTTTGGTTGTCGCTCATGCTTAAGCTAGAGATCACACATGCAATGAATGGGACACTTTGCAAAGTTCATTGAGATCCATAAGATAATGGAAGGTGACGTTTGTTGCTAGAGGTGGATACTGGCCATGTGAAGTGGACGGTGGTGGTGGGGATGAATGGTGTTGGCGGAAGAAGATGACCTTTATGTAGTTTAATAGTAAATAGTGTATGAAAGAAAATTGAATAATAAATCATGTACAAAAATATTAACCTGCGATGCCTGATTAAAGTGGTGAGTTTTGAACAGGGTCGACTCTACCCTTTGCAAAACTAAGCAAGAGCTTAGGATCTCCAGTTCTAAAAAGCCCCCAATTTTAAAGCTTATTGTATTTTATATATATATATATATATATATATATATATATATATATATATATATATATATATATATATATATATACACACGTATTTATTGGGTTACAAAGACAAGTTGAAGTTTGGCCTGGTGGTAAAAGCATTGGTTTATAAAACTAAAGGTTACATGTTCGAAATTGTTTGTTTACATGAAGGGCTCCAGTTTTTTTGTTTGCTTAGAGCCCCAAAATTGGTTGAGCCGCCCTGGTTTTGAACAACTCGTGTGAATTTAATGATAAGTTGTGTATGAAACTTTTACCCAATTATTTTTGGGAAAACTGCAATAAAGTCCCTACATATTGGCCTCATAATCGATTTAGTCATTATATATATTTTTTATTCAATTAAGTCCCAAATACTGGCAATCGTATTCAATTTAACCCTTTGACCAGGTCAACAGGTCATCCAACTTTCAAAAATTACATTTTTGGCCCAGATTTCAAAATTTATTACAAATTTGGTCCAAAATTTACACTTTTGGCCCAAATTTTAAATTTTGTTACAAATTTGGTCCAAACTTTACCCTTTTTGCCCAAATTTTAGAATTTTATTTTGAATTCATTCTAACTTTAGTTATTTTTTCAACTTTTTTTTCTCAAAAAATTGTTTCTAATATGTTTTTTCTTTATAAAATCATATTTATACAAAAAATAAAACGTATTTTCACATAAAAATCTTATATTTTCTATATAAAAAGTTTTTTTAAAAAGTTTTTTGTATATGAAATATCTAGTTATAAAAATATGTATTTATTAAGTATATAAATATATACAAACTCTTTTTTATAAAAATATATATACAAAAACGTATTTTACAAAAAAAATGTATACAAAGACCTATCACCTTTATATATATATATATATATATATATATATATATATATATATATATATATATATGCACACAAATAGGTGTGTATCTATATTTTTTTATAAAATCGTGTTTGTTTATTTTTTTTTATAAAAACGTGTTTGAATAATTTTTTATACAATACGTGTTTGTGTACATTTTATAAAATCGTGTTTGTATACATTTTATAAAAACGTGTTTGAATAATTTTTTATATAATACGTGTTTGTATATATTTTATAAAATCGTGTTTGTATACATTTTATAAAATGTGTACAAACACATATTACATAAAAAATTATGCAAACACGTTTTTATAAAAAAAATGTAAACAAACACGATTTTATAAAAAAAATATAGATAAAATAGGTGTTTGATACATTTTTTTTGTAAAATATGTATACATTTTTTTTTTATAAAAACGGATTTGTATATATTTATATACTTAATAAATACCTATTTTCATAACTAGATATTTCATAACAAAAAACTTTTTAAAAAAAGTTTTTATATAGACAATATAAGATTTTTATGTGAAAATACATTTTTTTGTATAAATATGATTTTATAAAGCAAAAACATATTAGAAACAATTCTTTGAGAAAAAAAAAGTTGTAAAAAAACCAAAGGTACGATGAATTCATAATAAAATTCTAAAATTTGGGCAAAAAGATAAAGTTTGGACCAAATTTGTAACAAAATTTAAAATCTGGAACAAAAGTGTAAATTTTGGACCAAATTTGTAATAAATTTCGAAATCTGGGCCAAAAATGTAATTTTTGAAAGTTGGATGACCTCTTGACCGGGTCAAAGGGTTAAATTGAATACGATTACCGGTATTTGAGACTTAATTAAATAAAAAAAATATATAGGGACTAAATCGATTATGAGGCCAATATGTAAGGACTTTATTATAGTTTTCCATTATTTTTCACATAACTATCCAAAAAAAACTGTCACTTTGTCAACGGGTCCATGTACCGAAGAATAAAAACACATAAAGGTTAAATTGAATCGTTTGCTACTTGTATATTAAATGAAATGTCATTATATGAAGTAACCACGGAAAAAGGAAGAAAATTAAAACTCACAAGCCCATTAAATCTTTCGAGTTATTACTTATACGTGTTGTGCTTGATGAATGATAATTATTCGTATAACTATAATTTATATCTCCACAATTTTGGATAACTCCATGAAACCATAATTAACTCCAACAAACAATAAGATTGCTTTTAGCAAAAGTATTCTCATAATCTCTAAATATTTCTGAAAAGTCAAATTCAAAATCTAACGGAGGTCGGAACCTGGTGTGAAAATGGAAAGATTAGGCCACCCATTCCCTCCGTCGCAACCGCTCGATTCCCCTCTTCCGCCTCCACTCCCGCTCTGATTATGATCATTATTCATACTCAAATAGTCCCTCCGGAATAACTCCGCCACCGGAGTTCCAACCAATCTATCCTCTCGAGCTTCATCACCCAAATTCAGTTTCAGCCCATCTACAAAACCCCCAAATTGCGCCCCTTGATTCGATCTCAACAGCGAGTTGAAACTTGCACCGTTTATTTTACTTTGGTTATTACCAAACCCAAAAATCGGTAAGGGTTCCGGCTTCAACTGAGCTGGCGGCGGCGGAGGCGGTGGCTGCGGCGGTGGAGTCGTTACAGGTGAATCGGTAACAGGACGTTTACTGGAATTTGAAGATCGTTTATTGGTTTTACGCGTACCACCACCGATTGGGATGTTACGGAGAGTTCCGCCTTTGGTCCAATAACGTCGACAGTTCTTACAGTAATGGCGAGGCTGCGAGAGATTGTAGTTGTTGTAATAGCAGAATTTGGTGTTGCTGGATTCGCATCTAGGGCAATCAAGATGTTCGTGCTCCGGAAACTGAGGGTTCATAGTCATCGGCAACGCGTAGGTCGATGGATCCTGATGCATTTTTGGGTCAAAATCGAAGCATATGTTGTTGATGAAATTGGGAAATTGGATTGGCGAGAGTAGAGAACAATGGAAGATATTTTATTGGGGCGCTTTTAGATAACGTAGATGAATTTATCAGGTTGGATTAAAGATGGCGATGGGTGTCCGCGTGAAAATGACGACCGCCACCGGTCTCCCTCATGATGAGCTTCATCACATGACTCACTCAAAGTCAAACATTCCGGCTTTAAACCAATGGGGTGCGTCGGCTACTATGAATTTTTTTCAAGAGAACTTAAGCCTTTGTTAGGGATAACTACACTAAAGTACTAAAGTCCCTATATATTTTGGCAAAAGTTTTAAAAAATCCTAATTTTTTTTTTGAATGAACAAGCCCAATAAACCGGATAAACCGGACAATTTAGTCCTTATCATCCGGTGACCCTCATTTTCCCGGTTAAAGAAGTCTACGTGGACTGGGCATGCTTAGGTGGACTTAACGAAACTTAAATATATACATCATTCATTCCTTTCGTGCCCTAAAATCGGACCAGGCAAAAATCGAAGCAGGCGGAGGAGCCACCAATGTCGTCTTCATCTTCTGTAGGAAGCAGAAGTTCAAATCGAAGAGTGATGAATCGACTGAGAAACAGGTGCTATTGCAGTGATCCCGTTGGAAAATGGACTTCGTGGACTCCGTTTAACCCAGGAAGAAGGTTTATAGGTTGCCCAAATTACCAGGATGCACTTAAAGACTGCAAGTTCTTCCAATGGGTGGATCCTCCTCTACCAAATCAGTGGTATGCAAATCTCTTACTAGAATTTCACAACAATGTTAATTTGGAGAACAATGCAATTTTCGGGGACTATGGACAACAACAAGTTGAAGGGAACTTTTTTGAGGACATTGTGGAACAACCAGTGGCAAATCAACCCGTGGAAGGAGTGGCCATTCAAGTCCAGAATGGAGAAGAAGGTGGAAAATGGAAATTTTTTTTATGTGTTCATGGTTTCTTTTGTTTTTGTGTTGGTGATGTTGAAGGATTTGTAAGATAGACAGAAGATGTATGGAAAATAGTGTTTTGGTGTCTTTTATGTGTTTTGATTGTGTTTTGGTGTCTTTTAGGATAGACAGAAGATGTATGGAAATCATGTTGTGTCCTTTTGTCAAGTGAAATGAATTAACAAGTTTATGTTTATGTATGAGTCATAAGTGCTTCGAATGTAATCATGAGTGAATAGAATGGAATGAAACAATGAATGAAATGAAACATGAATGGAATCATTAATTAGTTGAATCAATAAACAATGTAATGAATATAGAATATAATCAAACATGTTTAATAAACAATGGAATCAATAATGATTGGAATCATTTATGACTGGAATCATGCATGACCAGAATCAAGTATGGTTGGAATCATGCATGACCGGAATCAATTATGGCAGGAATCAAACATGGTTGGAATCAATTAACATACACAATAGAATCAAATCAAACACAACATAAACATACACAAGTTAATCAACTTAAAGATGCATTAACCATGTTTATCATAGAACATGTAATATTAACCAAAAGTTTGTACAAAACATAATCAAGGGGCCCAAAGCCTATACTTTATATGACTATCAACAAAAGGGGTTATTTAACAAAAAGGTCTATCAACAAAAGGAGCTATCAACGGTTGCCCAAAGCCAAAAGTTTGTACATGTTCTTCACAAAAGGATGGGTTAAAAACACCCTAATCTAGACTAAGTGGGTTGGATGAACTCATCCCCTTCCCATTTTTGACAACCACCAATTTCTTCAATTGTATTTTTGTTATCCTCTCTGAAGTCTTCCTCTTTCTCAGTTTTGGCCTCCTGCCCATGTCCTCCACAACCAGGCCCTCCTGATCCATACCTTCTTGTTCCATGCCCTCCTCACCTATGCCATTCTCATTGATTCCCTCCTGATCCAACCCTTGTGCACCCATTCCATCCTGATTCATGCCCTCTTGATCCATACCTTCTTGTTCCATGCCCTCCTCACCTATGCCATTCTCATTGATTCCCTCCTGATCCAACCCTTGTGCACCCATTCCATCCTGATTCATGCCCTCTTGATCCATACCTTCTTGTTCCATGCCCTCCTCATCTATGCCCTCTATACCCATATCCTCTTCAATGATTCCCTCTGGATCCATACCATCCATCATGTAGAGTCTTATTTCTTCAAGCATAGCCAAAAGAGGCTTCTTTCTATCATCTACAATGACTGCATTAAAACACTCAGCTATCCCATTCTCTACAGACTCACATGCCAAACCACTACCAAAAAATGCCATGTACCATGTATGAGGTTCTCTAGCCATAAGATGATCATTTGCACCTCCACTTAAAGTCTTGATCATATCCATGTTTATCTTGAAATCACCTTCTGTTGTAGATTTTGCAGCTGCCCAAAATATGTTTCTGAATTGTATCCCACTATACACTTTCCTAAAATTGGCATAAATATGCCTAGCACATTATCTGTGCTCTACATGTGGTAGAATATCCTTTGTTGCTTCAACAAGACCTTAGGAAATGAAAAAATATATTAGTAACTGTTATTAAAAACTATAATAGATGATATAAATTAAATGAACCTGTCATTACCTTTATTGATCACTAATGACACATAATCCCCTGCCAACATCCAATGAAAGATCTTCACTAAGTAGTTCCAAGAACCATGTCCAATTAACTTTGTTTTCAACCTCCACAACAGCCCATGCTATAGGGTAAATTTGATTATTTGCATCTCTACCTATTGCAGTTAGTAACTCACCCTTGCATTGTCCCTTCAAAAAACACCCATCCAACCCTATAACCCTATGACATCCTATCTTCCACCCATCTTTGATTGCTTTAAAGCACACATATATTCTATGAAAAGTTGTAGCCTGATCAGGGTTAATATTAACAGAAATCCTAACTATGCTACCTGGATTGGACCTCATCAGTTCATGTCCATAATCCCACACTCTTGCATAATGGTCACTCAAATTGCCATCAATTAAGGACAGTGCCCTACACCTTGATCTATAACATTTTGACCATGACACCTTGCAATGAAATTTACTTTGAATTATTGCCTGCATTTCCTTGCATTTTAACTTTGGTTTCTTTACTAGTTATTTCACAAACTGATTTGCTAACCAAGTTGGATTCATAAGCCTTGAACTACTAAAATTCCTAACACATGTATGCCTATCATTCATCTTTTTCACCTGGAATGATTTTTCAGTACTCATCCATGAAGCACGAACCATAAAAGGGCATTTTTCTGGATCACTAGCACACACAGCCACTAGTCTAACACTATCACACTTCTTGAAACGAATTTTATAGCCCTTATAGATGGAATAATTTGTTAAACATAATTTCAGTTCGTGTCTAGATTTATACCTTTCTCCAATAACCGGTTTCATCACATTCCATTTGACCTTCAGATTATGGATGGAGTATATGATTTCATCTTCATCACTAGATTCGTCAGTGTTTTCCTCATCATCTAGTTCTACTCGAACATTTTCTCCTTCACCTTCCACTGGTTCGTCATCACTGTCTTCATAAAGAACATTAAGGAATTCATCTTTGCATCTTGAAACTGATTTGGTTTTTACAAAATCATCAACTTGAACGTCGATTGTGTCAGGCTCAAATACTTCATCCATCGCCAAAGGACACGAGCAGAATCGAGCGATCGATTTGTCGGGAATAAAGGAGACGAGAAAAAAGGGTTTTCAAAGAAAACTCTAAATTAATGAGGTCAACGATACAGTCACCATTAAGATGCCATGTAGACTTCTTTAACCGAGAAAATGAGGGTCACCGGATGATAAAGACTAAATTGTTCGGTTTATCCGGTTTATTGAGCTTTTTCATTCAAAAAATTTTTTAGGACTTTTTTGAAACTTTTGCCAAAATATAGGGACTTTACTGTAGTTATCCCTAAAATTAAAATATTCTCTATTAATTGTTCTTTAATGTAATTTTATACATTTTAAAAGTTTTCAACTATATTTATCTAATATTCATAAAACAAATAAAATTTATCAAATATTCATAAAACAAATAAAATTTCTAACTACCACTTCAAGTTATATTTGCAAAACACATCCTAAATCATACTTAATTTTATAATATATTAAAAAAATGGCATCAATTCGGCCATTCGGAAGAATGTACCGTTGTTCATATTCTTGTCGTTATCCTTCTCTATATATTAAATTCTAATGCTTTTTTTTCTTAATTTACTACCTTCATTTTTAAATATAAAAATAAATGTTTATTTAGTCAATATAATCAATTGATCATTAGGTCATGACTTTTTGCTAATATTTGAATATTTAATAAAGACGTTGTTAGTATTATAATGAGGACTTATAATCTAATGAAAAACAAACTTTATATATATATATATATATATATATATATATATATATATATATATATATATATATATATAATAGAGAGAGAAAATGGTTCAATTGAGAAAAAAAAGATTGAGAATGAGGAAGTCATTCTCAACCACACATTTATTTTTCCGCAAAACATTTAGGTGTACCGACGGAAATGGATAACGGATACACATGTGTTTTCCAACCAAACATGTTTCTTTAAACTATGCTAATCATTACTTTAATATATATACAAAAGCATACTTTTTTTTGTTTTTTTATTTTTTTTATTTTTAGAAAACTATTTTTATTGAAAACTGATTTTAAATATATCAAAATTCATAATTTTTTATTCTCTATAATTAGACATCCATATTGATATAGTTTTAAGATAAAATAAAAAAATTATTTTTTTTAGAGTTTCAGCTCTCGTTATTCATAAGTGAATAAAAATGTATCAGATTTATTTTACAGTACATTCGTTATTCACTTATGAATAAAACGTATGTTTAACCTTTTTACAGTTTAATTATCGTTTATATATGAATATAACACGTAATAAAGTTTTCTTACCTAAAATATATTTTTTTACATCATTTTTCGTCACATGTTATATTTATATATGAATAAAACGTGTATTAGTTGTCGTCATATGTTATATTCATATATGAATAAAACATTTATCAGATTTTTGTTACAGTTCATTTGTTATTTATATATGAATAAGTAGTATGTTAATAAAAGACGTAGTGTTTTGAAATTTTGAACTACTTTTTCATATATGATTAACAAATGAACTATAATAAAATAATGATAAATGTGTTCTTCGCATATAATATAAAATGTGAGGAAACTAATACACATTTTATTCATATGTGTATATAACATGTGACGAAAGTTTATGTAAACTATAAGGAGTTTATGATATGTTATATTCATATATGAATGACACTTAAACTGTTAAAAAATTAATCATACTTTTTATTCGTAAGTGAATAACGAATGTACTGTAGTAAAAATCTGATGCATTTTTGTAACAACCGGTTATTTCGGGTCAATAAAAGTCAAAGAAAGTCAATAAAAGTCAAAGAAATTCAAACATAAGTCAAATAATTAAATGGTTTAAATTAAATAAGGAAAATTAATATTTCTTTTAAGGTTTTCGGTTTTTGGAATCAAAATCCCACTAAAACCGAAATCCTCTTTTGTGGAACAAATAGGACCGAGATCACCATGCGAGACCGAGAACCACCCACCGAGAACCCCCCTTGACCGAAGACTCTCTAGACCGAGAACCCTTGGTTCTCGATTGGTCATTTAGACCGAAATCAAAGGATTTCGGTTTGGAGGATAAGCTGAGATCTCTAATTTTTAAACGGTGGCACACTATTCTAGGGGATAAATTACACATTTCAATGCAAACATCCCATCACATTTTACCCCTTTTATATATATATATATATATATATATATATATATATATATATATATATATATATATATATATATATATATATGACCGAAATCAACATTCATAATCCCATTTTCACTTCAAGATTTCGTTACTTTTTCTCTCAAAACTCATATATACATCTTCAAGCCTTCCAATAACATCCTCAAGAACACTTCATATCTTCAACATTTTTCCCAAGAAGAACAAACACTTCAGTTAATTCTTAGGAATTAATTTGTAAGTTTTCTTACATAAACAAGTGTTGTTTAATACTTTAATTACTAGTTCATGAAATTTATATATATATATATATATATATATATATATATATATATATATATATATATATATATATATATAATGTGTTAAAAACTATTAGGATTACGACTATATACACGTGTTCTAACCCGATGATCATCGCTATCACTTCGTTAACCAGCCAAGGACACATTCGAGGTGAGTTCATACCCCTACAGTTTTCACGATTTTTATATGTTTTAGGGGGGGGGGGGGAATACAAGTAAAACACAAGAAAAATTGTGTTAAAATACAAACCGTTACATTTATATTTTTACAAAATATAAATATACACATGGATACATGTTTGGTTACAATAAAATTTTAACCCTTTTGTAACATGTCGAGCAAAAATGGTATAATTATATAAACGAACATATATAATTATTTCATTTCATATTATTATCATGGTAAATTGGTAATAACATACAAAAGATTTATGATTTCAATGAAACATTTTGATAAAACTATAATAGGTATAGTTTATGGGACATACATTCTATTTTACCAATTTGGGATACAATACAAAAATAATTATTTAAAGGTATAATTATTTTACACTACGTAACTACTATGGAAGGATAATACTTCTACATTTCAAGATGGTTTTTCATTATACTACACATAAACAGTCAATATGGCTTTGTGAGACATTCCTTCACCGTACTTACCACAGTACATACTAAAGTCTCTGTATTATAACCAGAGTCTCCTGGAGGGAGAGCGTGACACTTGTGTATAGATCTATATGAGACTGAGAATCCCGCACCTAAACTGTTAGCTACATTTGGACCGGCAGGTCTGGGGCGACAAATGTCGTACTATTCCGACGTCTAAATAACGTCGTAGCAGGCCATCTAGGTCATTAGCATGGTTATAATAACTCACAAGGGGTATTAACAATACGTTTGGTTTACGAATACATACATGTCTTCAAGTAGTTTTATTTAGATACAACTACATTACATCATTTTCTAGTACAATACAAATTACATTTCTGGAAACATACATTCAAAGGGTTTTACACAGATACAACCACAATACATTATTTTCCAGTACAATACAGTTTACATCTCTGGAAACATTCATTCAAATAGTTTTATAAAGATATAAAACTACACTATACTACTACAAAGTACAACAATACTTATACATTTTGATCTTGGAACAATTAAGACTACATTACATCAAAAAGAAAATATTGGATTTTCTAAAAGAACACACTATCATTTTCAAGGAACAAAGACATGCATTTCTCATACAAAATACTTATGAACCCACCAACTTAAATGTTGACACTTTTTCAAAACCACATGTATTCTCAGGAAATCACTAGACAGGTACCCACCCAGGTTTTGGTGAAGACAGAGCTTAGTACTGTTACGTCTTATATTTTTGTTGTATGCTTTTGGAGTCAAACAATGATTCAAATATAATGTAAATATTAAATTATCAATACAATGTTTGTGATGTTTTGATCTCTATTATGCAACTGTTATGATGTTGTACATGACGTCATTCGCCCCCGGACGTTTCCGCCGTTTACTCGGTTCGGGGGCGTGACAATTTTTATTCACTTATGAATAACGATAACTGAAACTATAAAAAAAATAAAATTTTTATTTTATCTTAAAACTATATCAATATGGATGTCTATTTATAGAGAATAAAAAATTATGAATTTTGATATATTTAAAATCATTTTTCGATAAAAATAACTCCTTAAAAATTAAAAAAAAAACGAAAATTACATTAGTATAGTTTAAGGAAACATGTTTGTTGGAAAACGCATGTGTATTCCTTTCCCATTTCTGCCGGTACAATTGAGGTTTTTGCGGCAAAAATAAATGAGTGGCTGAGAATGATTCCCCCATTCTAAACCTTTTTTATTTCTCAATTAAACTTACCTATATATATATATATATATGTGTGTGTGTGTGTGTGTGTATATATATATATATATATATATATATATATATATATATATATATATATATATATATATATAGAGAGAGAGAGAGAGAGCTAGATTCAAATGTTTCTAGCAACTATTGTGTGCATGAATGCACCAATAGGAAATTAGGAAAAAATAAACCATTTAAGGGTATTATAGTAATCTTTGCATAGTTAATTATGGTAGATCAACAACAATTCCTTATATCACACAAGAAGCAAAGATAAATATAGAACATTAGCCCTAAATCGATTTCAATCGGCGCCCTGCACTGTGCATCTATCTTCCTCCTCAACTACCGTCTTCACCAACTGTCCTTCACCACCCGTTTATGTATCTGCTCACCCTCGTTGAGAAGAAGGTGCTCCATCAATTCATAGTGGACAAGATGCTGTCGAACTCCCTGCAAATTTAAGCTAAAAATTAGGGTTTTTTTGTTTTTCATTCATCTGTATACCCTGTTCCCCCATCCTCCATGGAAGCATTTTTTTTGAAAGAGGATGGCATACGAGTACTCATCTGCTTCCAAGCTTCGATTTGGAGATAGCCGGCTTCTGGGTATGCACTCTATAATATGTTTTGTCTCCTCAGCCCTATCTCAGCTTTAAGTCATGAATCAACTACTTTGTTAATTCTTTATGAACAAGTTACCCGATTAATTTGTGTTCGTGAAAAAGAAACAGAAGCTAAGAGTCTCTTGTATCGATTTGGTAGATATGCATGTATAGGGAACATCGTTGGGATCTTAAGCAACTCATCGGATCTGGTGGCATGCCTTCATCCCATTCTGCAACAGTCACTGCTTTTGCGGTTGTTGTTGGTTTACAAGATGGCCTTGGTGGTTCTTCCTTCGCAACTGCACTCATCATAGCTTGTATTGTATGAATTATCATCTCTCTCTCTACATCGTTTCTACTGTTCTATTGTATGATTGTCGGTTTGATGATTGTTTTCAAATTGGAAATTTGTGTCAGGTAATGTATGATGCAACTGGTGTAAGACTGCAAGTTGGGCGTCAAGCAGAGGTTTGTTTGATTTCTTATAAAAATGAAATTTTTATGAATTATGGTAAAGATATCATCTCTTTATGTGTAAAATTTGAAAAAATTTAGGTTTTGAATCAAATCGTATACGAACTTCCAGCTGAACATCCTTTAGCTGAGAGCATACCTTTATGTGAACTTCTTGGCCACACCCCTCCTCAGGTCTGTTTTCATAAAGGGTATATTCGTCATTTTATGTGAATATTCATCTTTATTTACATGCTTTTTCAGGTTATTGCTGGTGGGTTGTTGGGCACGATGACAGCAACAATCATTTACTTGATCTCTTATTCTGGTAGTTCTGCTTGAGATCTGGTAATATATATATATATATATATATATATATATATATATATATATATATATATATATATATATATGAATGATTCCAATTCCATAGTAGTGAAAATCAAAATGTGAATGTGAGATGTTGTTTTTTTTAAATTATCTTGTTATATGTAAAATGACACTCTTTTCATGTAGATGTGCTTTTAGTGACCATTTACTTTGTTTTTTGAGAGTGTATATGATGTGGTGAAAGTATTATGTTGTTGGACTTTTTTTTAAGAAATTAGATGCCAATGCTCTGTCTTGTATAAATGCATTATGTGATGTATTCTGTCATAATTTATTTGTATAGAAGAAAATAATATGATTTAAGTGTATTCTGTCAGAATTTATTTGTATAAATGCATTTTGTCAGAATGTCTTTTAGAATGTTTGTTGACAAGTATATTTGCTTAACTGGTAACAATGAGTAATGCATGTTATTCTTTCAGAATGCCTTCAAGAACGAATCAAATATTGATCATACCAGAGAAAGACTTGGAATGAAGTTAAAAAAAACAAGTATAGTGGCGATTAAAGCTATAACTAGCAGAATGTATTCTATATATTCTGTTAGAATGTATTTTATGTATTCTGCCAGAATGTATTATATGGATTCTATCATATTATACGTATTCTGTCATAATATGTAAAGTGAGAGGAATTGCAAGTAACATGCTTTTAACCATACTTCGTTTTTTTTGTATTTGTGATAGGAATGACTGGAATAACGGGTTGAATACATGATAGGAATAACTTGAAGAATGAAAAAAGATTGATCACACTCACAATTAAAGAATGTTGTTATTTTTTAAGAATTTTATTCAGTTTTGTTGATATTTTTTTAGAATATGTATAATTATATTAAAATGTATAAGACTATTAGTCTGTTAGAATATGTAAGAATTTGAATTTTAGTTTGAATGTATAAGAATATATTAGAATGTAGTTATTCTTCAACCGGGGATTCAAGAATTATGTTATTCTTCAATAATATTCTAATAGAATAAAATTCTGAAAGAACATCATTCTAACAAAAAAACATTCTGACGGAATAAAATCGGTTATGTTTACAAATTACATTAGAATTAAAATTGAATTAATATAAAAAAATCCAGATTTTTAAAATTAGGATAATTAATTATCCCTAAAAATTCAAAAATTTCCATTTTTAAAAATAGTTAATTGTCCAAAATACCCTTATGCTGAAATTTGTGTGATTATATGATACATGCTATCCCATTGTAATATCATAGACTCTCGGATCATGACCATTGATTATATTCCATCTTATGGTCTAGAACTATGCATTCTGGCACACAATAGATGTAAGAAACAAAATAACCTAGCCCTATATATATATATATATATATATATATATATATATATATATATATATATATATATATATATATATATATATATATATCCATATTCTAATAAAAGAATAGCTTTAACCTCCAATTGACAAGTGTCACTCTAATACAATACCCTCATTAATATTATGACATTTTTCATGTAGATATATTTGACAACTCACTTCAAGATTCAAATTTACATTTTCTAATTATATGTTAAATTTGAAGTTATAATAACTTTAAAAATTTGATATATCTCTTAATTAATAATTAATAATTTATTTAAAATGATTTATTTAAAATAACTGATTAATAATTATAAATTTTTATTATGAAAGTTTAATTATTTTTATAACCGTAGTTCCCACGGGTTATAAACTAGTATATATATATATATATATATATATATATATATATATATATATATATATATATATAATGAAAGTTTTAAACCATTGAAGTAAGCGATCGTGTTAGACACAAAATATTAAGGACAAAAAAAAAATTTGTACACATAGAGGTTGAACATCATAACACAAAAAACATTTATTATTTTTGTTTTTTTTTTAATTTGAAACATATTTATATCGGAAAAAAATAATATACAAATAATTACAAGTAGACATCTATATTGATATATAATTTTTATAGTTTTTCTTTTTCACCTTGATCTCTTTGGTTTCGAACTGTGAATCTGAACTATATATAATTCAGTATTTAGCATTCACAATGTGAATATGACTTACTATTTCAACACTTTGATCATTTACTAATTAATTTAATGAAATTTACAAGTACATTACTTGCTTTCACATCTAAATTTGAATAATTATTCACATTAAATGTGAATCAAAGTATATTTACTTGTAATTTTATACTATTTCAATGTTTTGATTATTTACAAATTAGTTTTGAAAGATTTGCAAATGAATTTATTTATATTGTGAATCTAAACTTTATATATTCAATTTTTAGCATTCAAAATGTGAACGCGGCTTACTATTTCAACACTTTGATCATTCACCAATTAATTTAATGAAATTTACAAGTATATTACTTGCATACACATCTAAATTCAATTAAATGTTCATATTTACATGTGAATGGAAGTATATTTACTTGTAATTTTATATAATTTCAACGTTTTTATTATTCATAAATTTGTTTTGTAAGATTCTCAAGTGAATTTATTCACATTATGTATCTAAACTGAATATAATTCAGTTTTTAGCATTCACGATGTGAATCTGACTTATATTTTTAACATTTCGATCATTCACAAATTAATTTAGTGAAATTTACAAGTGAATTACTTGCTTTTACATCTAAATTGAAATAATTTTTCACATTTAAATATGAATAGCAGTATATTTACTTGTAATTTTATACTATTTCAACGTTTTGATTATTCATAAATTAGTTTGGTAGAATTTGCAAATGAATTTATTCACACTTTGAACTTGAACTTTATATAATTCAGTTTTTAACATTTACATGATGAATTAGAGCTAAAATTTTGCGAAAATAAATTCGTTTTTATACATCAATATGTATGTTTATTTAACCAGTACCAAAATTTATGAATTTTAATATATTTATTTTATTTTTTCCAAATAAACATAAATACTAAAAAATGCCAACAAATTGAAATGAGTTTTTTTTTTTTGAATTTTTTTTATTTTGTATATATTAATATGGATGTCTATGGAAGTAGGATTAAAAATTATGAATTTCTATAATTGTTTTAATTTTCGATACAAAACTAACCATAAAAGTTAGGAAAAAAAAGGAAATTAGCTTTTTTTCGATAAAAAATTAACCATAAAAGTTAGGAAAAAGAAAAAAAGGAAATTAGCTTTTTGTTATAATATGTTACATGTATGTCCACCCTAAGTGATTAAAGTTGTATAAATGAAATTGGTTTCTTGATATCATGGTTTAAAATGGTTACTCAATGAACTTTTATATATATATATATATATATATATATATATATATATATATATATATATATATATATATATATATATATATATATATATATATATATAGGGAATATACATTACAGTCTCACCTAAGCTTAGGTACTAAACCTCTAAAATATGCCGTTTTAACTTAGTAAATATACCGGTTTGGTTTTCACTTGGTAAATATATCATCATCGATAACATTTCTTTCCCCCATTATCATTTTACCATTCCTGTTTTCTTTCATCTATTATCGTTTATCATTTCATCCCAGTGAACATTATTTTTTTCACTGTCACGAAAGTCGAAGATAATCAATATTTTTGCTTCCTTATCAAAAGTATTGCGTCGAACTTGAATCTACATCTTCAAGTGTTAATCGTGAATCCACTAACCACAATCTCTATATAGTAAAACAATGTATTTTCATGAGGTTTAGTACCTAAACTTAGGTGGGGATGTAATGTATATTCAGTTTTCCATATATATATATATATATATATATATATATATATATGTGTGTGTGTGTGTGTGTGTGTGTGTTCATTTGAGAAACATCTAAAAGGTTGAAAACACGATAACACATATAGACCATATAAATATTAAGATATAAGGCTATGATGAAGCAAGTCATTTATTTAAGTTTTAAATTCGGTGGTATTAAAGCTTTAAATTTTAAATAGCATAAGGGTATCATACTAATTGCCTTTTTTTCCTAATTCCTAGAAACATTCAAATTATATATATATATATATATATATATATATATATATATATATAGAGAGAGAGAGAGAGAGAGAGAGAGAGAGAAAGAGAGAGAGAGAGAAAGAAAGAGAGAGAGGTTTATTTTAGAAACACCTAATTGGTTGAGAACACGATAACACATATAGACCTTTTAAATATTAAGATATAAGGCTATGATGAAGTAGGTCATTGATTTAAGTTTTAAAGTCGGTGGTATTAAATTTTAAAATTTTAAATAGCATAAGGGTATCACACTAACCGCCTTTTTTCCTAATTCCTAGAAACATTCAAATTATATTTGGTATTGATTTGAAGTTATAGAAACTTCATATAACATCTTCTGTGAATCAATTATCTTTATCGACACATACCTCCAACAATTCAAAGGAAAAGAATATCTCTGATTTATTTGAATACGATCATTTTCATATTCTGTATATCCCGTCATACAATCGTAATTATCAATCCCCACAACCAAAGGAAGGAGAATAATAATTCAACATTATCATTGGGAATCGAAAAATTGTTTCAGTATTTTAGCTTAGTTTGTTATATAATCTCATGGATTCGGAAATTAGTGCAACAGTAAAATCGACAACGAAGAACACCACCAAAGGTATAATCTTTATCAATCATATGTACAATTTGTCTCTGTATCACTAGTATGCACCGATTTCTCGAAGTAATTAGAATGTTTTTACTTTTATTACCTAATTTGAGCTAACTAAACAATAACATGACGTAACTGTTACACCCCCAAACCAGAACGGCGGAAACGTCTACGGGTGGATGACTTCATGTACAATATCATAACAAATGAATAGTAGCGATCAAAGAATTACAACAATCATATTGATAAATATAAAGTTTACATTGTATCCAAAACATTGTTTAATTGATACCACATACATATGACAAAAATAAATGACGTGATGTTGCGACGTCTCATCCTCAAAATCGTTTCGGTTACCTGTCTACTGATTTCCTGAGAATACAAGTGATTTTGAAAAAGTGTCAACAATTAAGTTAGTGAGTTCATAAGCGTTTTGTATGAGAAGGATTTGTAACTTTTCCATGTGAAAATGATAGTGTGTACTTTCAGAAAATGCAATATTTTCTTTAAGAATGAGTTGTAAGTCTTAAATCCAAAGGCTAAACATGTAAGTGATGCTGTACTGGGAAATAGTAATATGTAGTTTTATCTTTATATAAAACTAATTAAATGTATGTTAACCCCGTAAACCAAATGTATTGTTAATACCCCATGTGAGTTATCATAACCATACTAACGACTAGTTGGCCTGCTACGACGTTCTTCAGGCGTCGGAACTGTTAGACATTTGTAACCCTAGACTGGCCGGTCTAACTGTAGCTAACAGCTTACGTGCGGGGTTGTCAATCCCGTATAGATCTATACACAAGTGTCACGCTCTCTCTACAAGAGACTCTGGTTATAATTCAGGACTTAGTGTGTACTCTGTAAGTACGTTGAAGCCAAATGTCTCACAAAATTGTATTAACAGGTTAATGTATAGTGTACCGAAAACCCTTTTTCTTGTAAATGAATGCATCACTCTTCCATAGTGGTTACATAGTGTAAAAAAATAATTATACCTTTAAATAATTATATGTTTCTTCCGAAATGATAATGTAGTGTTTGTGACACCCAAACTATACCAATTATAGTTTATTATGTTTGTTTGTTAAGACCATTTATATAATCATTTATATAAATACATAGTAGTTATCTTGTCTAGATGTTTTGAAAAGATAATGTCATAAAGACTTACATCTAACACAAGTATGAGAAATTTGTATTTAAAAGTCCATTTTGAGCTTTTGCCCCGTTTTTAACGGTATTTTTGTCTAGTTTCAAAATATATGGTCAAAACAACATATTTTGGGTTGTATCCCATGAAATAGTGAAATAACAAGAATGTAACCTTTTTTGTTAGAAAAACCATGTCTTGGTAAAAAGTGTCAAAAATCCATGTAGCTTTATGGTTTTAACCTTTTACTAAAGAACATATAACATAGATTATGTTTGTTTTTCTTAGTTTTATATCATTAAAACTATCATACAACAAATAAATGTTTTAAAAAACTAGTAATACTCGTATTTCATGAAAATAATGTTTTGTATTCACAAAGAAATAGATCATGCAAACATTTGTGTTAAAAGTTAACTTTACTTGTATCCACCCACCCTAAAACATGAAAAAAAACTCGAAAATGTGGGGGGTATGAACTCACCTTGAGTGTGGTTGTGGTTGGTTGAAGAGATGATGGTGAAGATCTTTATGCTTAGAACACTTGTGAGTGGTTGAAGAACCCTTTGAAGATGGTATTATCCTATGATTTTTAACACATTATAATGTGTGTAAATGAGGTAGAACTAACATCAAAGTGTGTAAAAACACTAGATTAACAATAACTACTTACCAAAATTCTAGAAATCAACTTGGACAATTAACCCTTGGAAGTTTTGGACTTGATTCTTGAGGGAAAATGAGGAACTTCGAAAATGGTGGGGGTGTGGTTTGGGGTGTTCTCGGCCGAAGATAAGGAGGGAGGGTGAAGTGATGTTTACATTGATATTTGAGGGATAATAACATTGTAATATGCTGGGTAATAATTCTTATGGGGAACTGATGTATCTATCACGTCTCAAGGTCAAATCCTTTCATTTATCTTTCCAGCCGAAATCGTCAATAACCTACCGAAATCACATGTAATTTCGGTCCAAGAAGCCACCGAAATCGCATGGGGACTTCGGTCCAATGAGCCAAACTTCCTCTTGTTGTCTCCCCTCTTTGGTTGTTCGGGTGTGGGGGTTATCATGTCTTAACGAGCTCTTTGGTCGACAAGAGCTTGTGCCAATCGCTTGGCACTGTCGAAGGTGCTCGGGTTGGCGGATATGACCATTCCCTGGATGTGAGGGGATAGCCCCCAAATGTAACGTTCCACTTTCTTGGCCTCTGGGGTGACCATTCCCGGGCACAGAGTTGCCAGTTCGTTAAATCGGGCAGTGTAGGTGGCAATATCAGAGCCCTTCATAGAGTGTTCCCACAGTTCTTGTTCCAGTGTCTGCATCTCGCTCCTTGGACAGTATTCCTCGAGCATCATGACTTTCAGGTTAACCCAACTCATGTCGTTTGCCACAGCTAGGGTCAGAGTTTTAACGTGGCCGTTCCACCACGACAAGGCCGAGTCCGCGAATGTACACGCTGCATATTTGACTTTGAATTCGTCCGGGCATGCACAGATTTCGAAGATGGACTCAATTTTCTCAAACCATCTTGTCAAAGTAACGACCCCACCGTCGCCATGATAGGTCCTGGGCTTGCAGTTCAGGAATTGTTTGTAGGAGCACACCCGTGGGTGCCCTTGGCTCTCACCCAGATTGGAGCATTTAGTCCCGTTTCCGCTTCCGTTGCCGTTACTGATGATTTGGGCCATGGCGGCAGCCACAGCGGCCGTTACAGCAGCCTGGAACACGGCAGAATCCATCCGTGGAGGTGGCGATGGTGGAGTTGCTGAGGTGTTGATGATGCGCCTGATGACTCTTTGTGGTGGCATCTTTCTGCCATAAAGTGGAATGATGGTAAGTATTCGATAAAGGTTATGAGTTGGGCATTACCGTAATGGAATGTCTCTATTTTATATGTATTAAGCCTCGTTGTTATTATAATTTGCAAGCAATTCATAAATGGAATTTACTATAACAAGTAAACAATTGCCTAACAAATAGCCACACCCAATGAAATAAAATGCATGCCCATTTCATTGATAATATAGTATTAGTACATAGTTTGTGAAAATTGACCTTTAAGAAGGTCTACAAGAAAGAGTAGCACCAACGCTTACTCGTAAATGTAGTCGATCACAAGACGTGAGTAGTATAATCCCTACTCGCGGCGGGTGGTCTCCTGTGAGCCATGGGATGAAGTCATGGAGGAATGCATCTCCGCTATTCGACGCTCAGCTGCAATAACCCTCTCCTCGAGAGCCGAGTGTCTCTCCTGGTACTCCCTCTTTTCCGCTCGAGTGGTGGTGATGTCCTCCTGGAGGCGGTCAATGATATGACATGTCCTAGGGTAGCCCCTCTCCATTCGTCGAGCTCGTGCGTCAGTGACCTCCGCATTAGCTCCCAGCTCCAAGATCCAATTCGCCGACGCCCTGGTCTGATCCCCGAGGTGCGTGATTCGCTGAACCATGACAGGGAGGGCCCTGTCTGTCGGTCCTCCGTGAATGAGGTTATAGAAACCTCACTCCATGCCGTATGGAGAACGCTGGTGTTGCTGTCTGCTCCACCTCTCCACGTCCTCTGCCCAACGGGGCGTGGGCCCCTGGTAGCCCAGACGACGTGCGGGAACTCGGGCGACATAGGGTGGATTAATGACTTCGGACTCTGCGATCGATTCCACTTCTATCTCCTCCTCATCTTCTTCCTCCTCTGGATCCTCTTCGGGGTCTTCCTCCATTATCTCCTCAGGATCCTCTTCGGGATCCTCTTCGATCCATCATCCGTTTCCCTGGTTAGGGAAATAGGGGTCTCCGTGCATATGGAATCCTGCCATGACGTCTGTATAAGAATAGAGATATGAGAAATACTAGAAGGGTTTAAGTGTATGTATCTGTAGTATTCTAAAATACTCCTATAGTATTTTAACTTTATGTTTGATTCTAGAGTTTCTTGGTATATAGGGTTGGTAAGTTTTAGATTTGTTGTCCACCACGACCATTCCCAAACACATGTTAGTCATATCTCGCATAAATATAGTTGATCAGGCTATATTTATCCTAAATATGATTACATAACTATCTAGGCTTAATCGTAGCGTCCAACTTATCTTAATACTTTTATATGGTTCTTATTATGACACTGTTCTAGTATGTATGCATGTATGTATACTTTTATAAAAATACTATTATATTTTAAAATTATACTTCTTAGTCAGAGTGTTTTAGCCCCATTGTATTTATAGTTGTATATCTTACATGGTTTGATATACTTAGTTCACTATAAACAATGCTCTGATACCAACTGCCACACCTCTAAACCAGAACGACGGAAACGTCTGGGGGTGGATGACTTCATGTACATTATCATAATAAATGAATAGTAGTGATCAAAGCATTACAACCATCATATTGATAAATAATAAGTTTACATTGTATCCAAAACATTGTTTAATTGATACCATATACATATGAAAAAAATAAATGACGTGATGCTGAGACGTCCCATCCTCAAAATCGTTTCGGTTACTTGTCTACTGATTTCCTGAGAATACAAGTGATTTTGAAAAAGTGTCAACAATTAAGTTGGTGAGTTCATAAGCGTTTTTTATGAGAAGGATTTGTAACTTTTCCACGTAAAAATGATAGTGTGTACTTTCAGAAAATCCAATATTTTCTTTTAGAATGAGCTGTAAGAATTCAAAGGCTAAATCTGTAAGTGATGATGTACTGGGAAATAGTAATATGTAGTTTTATCTTCATATAAAACTAATTAAATGTATGTTAACCCCGTAAACCAAATGTATTGTTAATACCCCATGTGAGTTATCATAACCATGCTAACGACTAGTTGGCCTGCTACGACGTTCTTCAGGCGTCGGAACTGTTAGACATTTGTAACCCTAGACTGGCCGTTCTAACTGTAGCTAACAGCTTACGTGCGACCTAGGGGTGTAAGTGAGATAAGCCAACTCTTGAGAAACTCGAGACCGACTCGGAAAATACTCGAAATCGACTCGACCTCAATCGAGCCGAGCTCGAGCTCGAGCTACTCGAGTACCTTATCGAGCCGAGCTCGAGTACTAAAATACTCAGCCTGTAAGGCTCGCGAGCTTAGTCGAGCTTAGTGTAATTTACATATATGCCATTTCTTTATAATTCTTCATTTATAGCATATATGTCATTTCTTTATAATTATTCAATTATGACATATATGGTTGATATTATATTGATATTAGGTGATTAATAGTGGTTTTTTTGGTAGTTTGGACATTTTCATGTGGAATGTTTAATATTTCTTACTCAATTTAGTGATTTTGATTTTTTTTAAATATTAGTCGAGCCGAGCCGAGCCGATCTCGAGACTGTCGAGTATTTCACGAGCCCGAGCTCGAGCTTAAAATCAAGGCTCGAGTCTAGTTCGAGCCGAGTTTCGAGCCCGCGTATTTTAGTCGAGCCGAGCTTCGAGCTTGGTAGTATTCGGTTCGGCTCGGCTCGTTTACACCCCTACGTGTGGGGTTGTCAATCCCGTATAGATCTATACACAAGTGTCACGCTCTCTCTACAAGAGACTATGGTTATATTTCAGGACTTAGTGTGTACTCTGTAAGTACGGTGAAGCCAAATGTCTCACAAAATTGTATTAACCGGTTAATGTATAGTGTACCGAAAACCCTTTTTCTTGTAAATGAATGCATCACTCTTCCATAGTGGTTACATAGTGTAAAAAAATAATTATACCTTTAAATAATTATATGTTTCTTCCGAAATGATAATGTAGTGTTTGTGACTCCCAAACTATACCAATTATAGTTTATTATGTTTGTTTGTTAAGACCATTTATATAATAATTTATATAAATACATAGTAGTTATCTTGTCTAGATGTTTTGAAAAGATAATGTCATAAAGACTTACATCTAACACAAGTATGAGAAATTTGTATTTAAAAGTCCATTTTGAGCTTTTGCCCCGTTTTTAACGGTATTTTTGTCTAGTTTAAAAATATATGGTCAAAACAACATATTTTGGGTTGTATCCCACAAAATAGTGAAATAACAAGAATGTAACCATTTTTGTTAGAAAAACCATGTCTTGGTAAAAAGTGTCAAAAATCCTTGTAGCTTTGTGGTTTTAACCTTTTACTAAAGAACATATAACATAGATTATGTTTGTTTTTCTTAGATTTATATCATTAAACCTATCATACCACAAATAAATGTTTTATAAAAACTAGTAATACTCATATTTCATGCAAATAATGTTTTATATTCACAAAGAAATAGATCATGCCAACATTTGTGTTAAAAGTTAACTTTAGTTGTATTCCCCCCCCCCTAAAACATGAAAAAAAACTCGAAAATGTCGGGGTATGAACTCACCTTGAGTGTGGTTGTGGTTGGTTGAAGAGATGATGGTGAAGATCTTTATGCCTAGAACACTTGTGAGTGGTTGAAGAACCCTTTGAAGATGATATTATCCTATGATTTTTAACACCTTATAATGTGTGTAAATGAGATAGAACTAACACGAAAGTGTGTAAAAACACTAGATTAACAATAACTACTTACAAAATTTCTAGGAATCAACTTGGAGAATTAAACCTTGGAAATTTAGGACTTGATTCTTGAGGGAAAATGAGGAACTTCGAAAATGGTGGGGTGTGGTTTGGGGTGTTCTCGACGAAGATAAGGAGGGAAGGTGAAGTGACGTTTACATTGATATTTGAGGGATAATAACATTGTTATATGCTGGGTAATAATTCTTATGGGGAACTGATGGATCTATCACGTCACAAGGTCAACTCCTTTCATTTCTCTTTCCAGCCGAAATCGTCAATAACCTACCGAAATCACATGTGATTTCGGTCCAAGAAGCCACCGAAATTGTATGGGGACTTCGGTCTAAGGAGCCACCAAGATCTTAGGGATTTCGGTCCAAGGACCACCGAGATCCTAGTGTCCTCGGTCCTAACCGAGAACTCCAAAAGCATGATCATAGAGTTTTCGGTCCTAATCCGAAAACTCTAAAAGCAAGGTATAAACTCAAAATTTATTTCCCACAAGTTTGACCTTCGTTGACTTGTTCTACTTTTGCTGACTTGTTGACTTTGCTTGACTTTTGTTGGATCCAAAATCGGCAGTTGTCATAGTAACTGAGTTTCAATCACAGTTTAGATTGACCTGGAGATTCAATTAGTTATGATTATAAGGTTATTTATAGTTTTCTTAACATTATTTAGGGCTAAAACGAGTTTCATAAGCATTAATTTGACATTAGTTCATATTCACTTGATCAAGGTTCACATTTTTGTTCATAAGTTTCCATTTTCCCTTTAATCATCACTGATTACTTATGATTCCGAGTTTTCGAGGTTTAAAATTTACTATTTACTTTTGTTTCAATTTTGGGTCCAAACGATAGCCATAATTTTCATGTTGCTATTTCCTTTATTTAAGCACTTTGACTTGGATAAATTTGATATCAATCTTGGCAGAATATTAGTCAAAACACAATAGTTATTTTGGAAAGTTTGTATATGCATTAATCAAGAAAAATACAAAAGGTAAATGTATATGCTATTTCGCTTTATTCATTAATGATTATAACTTTCTTTTTAATATGAAATTAGGTGACAATCAGGATACAATTGTGACAAAAGCAAAGCATATTGAAACTGCATGTGAAAAGAGGTCCAAATCTCATTTCAATCATCATACGGATATTGATCCCTAAGTTGTAGTTGGTTATTCCAAAAAAGGTAATGTATACTTACACTTATATTGTATATTTAAATCACATACATTACCTTATGTGACTTATTTATTAACATATTGTAACGTCCCAAAAATAATAGCAAAAATTTTCATTTTATAACCATCAAATCCATACATCAAGCGTTTCAAAACCAATTCTAGTAAAATGTGTAACGTCCCAAAAATTAAGACAAAAAACTTTCGTTTTTAAATTAATAAAACAGTAATCCAAACATCATCATAAAACCAAGATATAACAAAGTGTGTCAAATACATCATGGAACATCAGAGTAATCATAAAATGCGGTACGAGGTGGTGTGTGTACTGCAATCATCACAGACTCTTCCCTTTCGAACCAGAAGTACCTGAAACACAAACTGAAAACCGTAAGCACAAAACTTCGTGAGTTCCCCAAATACCACATACCATACATAATAAACACATAATGGGCCCCGCCCGTCATCAGGCCCCGTCAGGCATCGGGCCCTGCCTGACATCGAGCCCCGCTCGGTATACAGATCTGTTAGTCATCAGGCCCCGTCTGGCATCGGGCCTCGTCCGGTATACATATAAACATATAAACATATAATCATACAAGCACATGCGATTATCACAAAGACAATAGCATAAAAAATAGTCATCGGGCCCCGCCCGACATAGGGTCTTGCCCGATAAGCATACAAGTACATAACACATGGAAGAGTCACGCAGACATCTTGCATCCTAACGTAATAACCATGGGCCGACATTGGTGCCTTCAACCCGCTAACCACAGTGAGGAAACTCACCTCTAGCTGCTGAATCACTCGAATGAATCTCTGACTGTTGGCCAGTAAAATCCCTCGCGCTATTAAAATCAATAACATCCAATGATTAATTGGATTCCGGTCCATAACCAAAAGTCTAAGCTATTTGGCCCAAAACCAGGGTAAAAGACCTTTTTACCCTTTATCTAACTTGGCCCAAAGCCAAGGCCCAACTCAACTATTCAAAAAGCCCAAATCCTAAAGCTTAATTTATGGCCCAATCTTCCAAACGAGGCCCAATACCCATCATGGGCCTAAAATCCAAGGAAACCCAACATGTTGACCCTAAGCCCAAAACAGAGGTCAAATGGCCCAACCAGGCCCAAACTTCCAAATCCAAACTATGGCCCAAAAGCGAAAATGGCCAAGCCCAAAACAGCCACTGTTAAGTACGCATGGCGTACTCAGCTCGTACGCCCAACGTACTCCTCTGTCCACATATCTTCTTCATTAAGCACTTAAACAGTTAAGCCATTTCTCCAAACTCTCAGATTTGGTCCCTAAAGGTGACTTATCATGTAAAGTTGGCAACATTACATACATGCATGGCTTAATGGGACCCAAGAGCTCAAAAGGAGCTTAAAAAGGTCTTAATACATGCATGGATCAAAATACTCCATAAAGTTGACATTTTTATGAACATGGGGACTGAATGGAGCTAAGATCTAGCATCCATTGCTTCTGGAGTAGATCAAAAGCTCACCTTTAATATAAAATACTCAAAAGCTCCAAAATACTCCATAAACTTGATCTAACACATATTATCATCAAGGTGTGAGCTTTTTACCTCAAAAAGCTTGCAAATGAGAAGCTAACCCTGGATCTTCAAGCTCAAGCCACTCCTCCAAGTGTTCCTCTTCTTCTTCTCCTTCACAAACCACCAACAAACACTATTTTAAGCTCAAAACTTACCAAAACACTCTAGGGTTTCGATTTCAGGGCAAGGGGAGGTGGAGGCTGGTCTAAAATGTCCAAGAGATGATTTTAAGTCTTTTAAATAGGGCACAAACCCTAAAAATTAGGGTCTATCCCAGCCCTACGTACACCATGCATACTCCACGTACGCCCCGCGTACGTGGGTGGAATCCGCGACCATCAGAAGGCTTGTACGCTAAGCGTACTCATAGAGTATGCCCCGCGTACTAGCAAGGGACCAAATAGATAATAAATTTGCGTTCAGGGTTGAAAGAGAACTTACCCAAAAATTGAATGTTACAAAATGTATCATGAGGGAAGGATGTTGTGCCATCACGTCGGGCCCTTCCCTTTCGAACCGAAAGTACCTGAAACAAAAACATAAACTATAATCCCAAAGCTTAGTGAGTTCCCCAATGTACCACATACCAAGAATACAACTGGGCTTAATCCTGGGGTATAGACCATCCCAATATATATATATATATATATATATATATATATATATATATATATATATATATATATATATATATATATATATATATATATATATGGGCCCAGCCCTGAGGCCTCACCCTGGCGTGTATTTCAACCCGATTAATACATATGGGCCCCGCCCTGGGGCCTCACCCTGGGGTATCTTTCAACCCAATCATAAAATAGTGGGCCCCGCGCTAGGGTCTATTACAACCCGAAGATACGATATTGGGCCCCGCCCTGGGGTTTATGTCAACCCATCATGTAAACTAGGGGTGAGCATGGTGCGGTTCGGTGTGGTTTTTGGACCAAACCGAACCGCAAACCGCAAGTTGTAGTTATTCTTAATGAAAAACAGAACTTTGCGGTTTTGTTTAAGTGCGGTTTTGTGGTTACTTCGGTGTGGTTTCAGTTTTTTTAACTGAAAAATAAATTGGTGTGGTTTTGTGGAATGGAGCCACTTGGTTCAAAGGAACCAACCGGTCGGCAGAACCAAATCTCTTATACGTAGCATCTTTAGCTATGTCCATTTATAAGTTATATTCCTCATTTTTTTCTTTATCAAGCGATGTGGGATAGCCACAACAAACATATAAGCAATTTGTCTGTTGCATTTTTTTACACATTTTCTTTTATTATTTTGCACACACAACACATATATATTATTTTAAATCCACTATATATATAATTAATTTATTGTATTCTTTTACATACAACAAGAGATATGATTTCTTAGTTTACACACATATGATTTCACATAATTTATTCTTTTACACACACACACACACACACACACACACACATATATATATATATATATATATATATATATATATATATATATATATATATATATATATATATATATATATATATATATATATAAATCGGTGCGGTTTGGTTTTTTTGCGGTTTTTTCAAAACTAGAAACCGCACCGCACCGAAAACTTTTGGTTTTGGCAAAGGTAGAAACCGCACCATCGGTTTTTGTTTCGGTATCGGTTTTGCGGTTTTTCAGTTTGCGGTTCGGTTTTTGCTCACCCCTAAATTATAAACTCATATAAGCCACATAATAGCTATCATCCTAAAAAACACAATAATGGTTCGGTATTGGTGCCTTCGACCCATGGATACAGTGAGAAGACTCACCTCACGGACAGATGGAAAGCTGAAACAATACGCTGCTCCGAAATCAACTCTAACAGTCACCTTTATAAATACAGTGACCAAAACTCAGAATACAACTCAAAATACCCAAAATACCTCTAGGTCAAACTTTGGTCAAAATCCAGGTCAAAGTCAACTAATTCAACCAGGTCAACTCGGTGAGTATGTTGGGCATACTCAACATGTACGCAGGGTGTACTATGTGTTTGACCAAAGTCGAGGGGTTGACCACGTATACGTATCGTACCATTTGGTACGTCCAACATACGCGACTATCACTCATTCATGCCATTAAGAGCTTAATCCTTAAATTAGGGTTTGCACCCTGGCTACGTACGCCATTGGTACTCAGCGTACACCCAACGTACGTATGCATGGCCAAAAATTACGAAAATGCCATTAGGGACTAAGTTTGCAAACAATTCACAATCCAACGGTCAAAATGGAATACCTGAAAATCATGATGTTACACATACAAATGTCACGAGTTGCCTCGGGGTCTTCCATGCAAGTATCATAAAGACAACTAGCACCCGACAGTATAGTGAGAAGACTCACCTGACTCACGAAATCAGCTAAACCATAGCTTAATACCCCGCAATAGATGTTACAACACTCCTATCAAAACATACAAGGTCCAACCTTAGCCTACACCCTGAATCCAGAAATCTTGACCAAAAGTCAACCCAGGTTACCAAGTCAACCGTCAAAGTCAAATTCAACAACCGACGATATCAACCATTGATCCTCACGTTGTGACCAGCCATTGGTCACATTGTGAGAGCACACTCAGCCAACTTGATCACGGACAATCCACTCAGCAAGTATCACAACGTGAACCTTCCTTGGTCACGTCGTGAGCATAACAGAACAATATAGTCACATATTCCTTCTTGGTCACGTCGTGACATCCTCTATGTCACATTATGACCGTAGTTTGAATCAAAACCCGATGGTTTGAGTCCTTAATCCATTTAGTCTTCAACTCCCACTTTCCAGAAAACTTTAAGGGGATCCAAAGGTTCATAAAAATGATAACTTTATAGACATTCATGAGTCAAAACTCATGCAAGCTTCCCAATTCACAACCTGTAACACCCCGATGTCAAGGTAATTTTAATTTCAGTCCTATGTTTGAGTAATATTGCATTTGACCCCCCTCCCCGTGAATTTGAAACGCTTGCAAGTTTGGCCCTTAGTGGCATTGTGGTAAATATTGGACTCGAGGCGGGTACGCTGGGCGTACGAAGTGTACGCGGAGCGTACTAGGGCGAACCCTAGTACGTTGGGCGTACATTTCGTACACAAGGTGTACGCACAGAATGTATAAACCCTAATTTTTAGGGTCTTGGCCCTATATAATCACTCTTAAGTCCCATCCCCTCACCTCATTTCCATCCTCCATTACCTAGAATGTTTCTTGCAAAACCCTAGCCCCTCTATTACTTGTTGAGTGTGTTTTCGTGTATTCCAAAGGAAGAAGAAGGTGGTGGTGAAGCTTGGAAGCTAAGGCAAGCTTGGATCTAGAATTCTTGCATCATTTTCTATCTCCAGAGGGTAAAAAGTTCCCACCTTGATGGCTTAATTGATAGATCTAGCTTACATGTTGATATTATGAGCTTTTGTCCCCAAATAATGACTTTCTTGTGCATGACATTCTAGAGGACATTTGGGTTGTCCTTTTGGACATTTTTCAACGTCTAAAGTCATAAAAATATGTTCTTGGTCCCATAGTTGTCCCTATGCATTTCATTAAGAGCTTAAATGGTTAAGAGAAGTTAGGATTTTGTTGTTGGGTTTGATTTAGACGTGCAGAACCATAAAGTTGGAAACTTTATGGTTTGGAATGACTTTTAGGGATAAGACTGAGGTTTTAACGTTGTGGCGTAATGAATTAAGCCCTTAAGTGGAAGTTGGAAAACCACCACGTACGCTGGGCGTAATAGGATTTACGTTGGGTGTACGCCAATCGAAGCCCCTAATCTGGAACGGGAGTACGTTGGGCGTACCCGGTCTGGGTTGACTTTCTTGACCGTTTGACTTTTGACCATTTGACCTAGTGTGACCCAAAAGGGTATTTTGGGTAATTCAGATTATGTTTGATATTTGGTCATTTTGATGATTAGGTGTCGGATTGAGATGAGATTCGGAGTCAGGACCTCATCAGCTAGTGTTCAGGCCGTGAGGTGAGTTTTCCTCACTGTACTTACAGGTTGAAGGCACCAAGGTCGGCCCGTTAGATTAGATATCCTGTTATGTGATAGTATGTATCGTGTTGTAATGATCTGTTAGATCGGTATCCTAGTATATAGGATGATGCTATGCTTAAGGATCTGTAAGATCTATCTGATTGTTTGTTGACTGGTTATATGTATGTTTATTTGCTATGTATATGTCGACATGTTGTGTGTGGTTGGGTTGAGGCGGACCAGTGTAGACTGAAGGCCAAGATACCCAGGTCGTCCCGGATAGACTGCAGGCCTGGGAGGCATACCAGTTAGGCCGAAGGCCCAGAGAACGGTCCAGATAGGCTGCAGGCCCGATGAGGCGTTCCAGTCACGCTGAAGGTTCTGTGAGCGTTCCAGATGGTCTGTAGGTCGGTGATGCAATCCAGTCAGGCTGAATGTATGCATGTTGTTTGTTATTATGTTTATGTGGTGTTACTTTGGGGGAACTCGCTAAGCGTTGCCTTACCGTTTTGGGTTATGTTTCAGGAACTTCGGATGACCGCAGAAAGGCGAAGGCATGACCGTACACATCCTCTAATTCTGACTTATGATTTTGGGAAAACTTTGATGTTGGGAAATGTTTTGAAAACTATAATTTGTAAACAATTTAGGAAATTGGGTTGAATTTAAAAGTTTAAATTTCTTGTGATTTTTATGATGTCACACAACCAAATCTCATATGTGAGCCAAATAACACTCAAAAGGCTTCAGGTATCCATAAAGTTGCCAACTGCTAACTTTATGGAATCTCATCAGTTCAACTTGCTCAAACATGAAGATAAAGGGACAAGGACTTAGATCTAGCAACCTAGAAGCATAAAGTTTGAATCTTGGACACTTACAAAGGTCCAGAAAGTGCACAAGAGGATGATGATGATGTTTTTTTGTTGGATAAACACTCTATAACTCTTCTTCTTTTTCTTCAAGCTACCAAAAGCACCAAAATGAGCCAAGAACCAACAAGTGGGATTAGGGTTAGGGTTAGGGTTAGGGTTTTTTGAGGTTTGAGGGTGATGGAGGCTTATAATGAACCCTAAAATCGAGCTAGTGGGGGTTTAAATATGAAGGAAACCCTAAAAGATCATGGGCTTGGGTTGCAGCCTTCCTCACATCATGACCACATACATGTCACGTCATGACCACCCTATGGTCACGTCGTGACACTCGATTTTCCCAAAAAGTCAAGTTTTTGAATCCTTAATGCCCTATACCGAACCATTCTAGAAAATAGGTGTAACAACTCTCCCGCACTTCAATTAGATTTCTTCCTCGAAATCATTCCTTACAACTTACTCTGCCACCCCAGACGACCCTGCCAGAACTTCTTGAATTTCGATTAGGACTGAGAAGTCATCTCATACCGACGACTGCCTTCCAACACTGTTATCAAAGCCTAATCTTACAAGGAATCACCTACTCTAACGAAGAACAAACCTTAACACTCCACCCTCAAACAACAAAATAAGATCTAACTGCTCTACCCGAAAACTGAAAAACCTAGACCATGTCTGAATTCTTGACAGACATAACCATTCCAAATCCCATCCATAATGACTCCACTCCGCAATATGAATCGAACGAACCCCTCCGACCATGAATTATCTTGATGATAACCGGAAAAACAGAATCCTTGACCACTCACTGATGTCGATAACCTTACAACTGAAAACAAAGGTGACTCCCAACGTGAGTCTTAACCATGGGTGCCCAACCAATACATAACTTACATCCTGATAACCAAAAATTCGCATATTCAATCTATCCGAGATCTCTCTAATTTCGTGCTGACCTATCATTTAACTGGAGTACAACATCCCCAATTGATTTATGAAGCTGATAACCTCACATACGGCTGCACCACGAGACTCCAACTAAGAGTCTAATTGACAAAGGATATCCTAGCATGTTCACCAATATGACTCCAACAACCCTCCTATTCGAACAAAGGATGATATAACCAACTAACACACGAACATTAGCTAGTCCACTTCACTCCAGAGGAATCCTATCGTCCTAGTCGTAGTCTTACATCACACCCGACCCCAAGTCGACCTACAACCTTCCTTAATTATATGAATGTTGTGGCCCTCCCACATTCTCAAAACCCTTCCTACAATAGTCTAACTCAACCTAGTGAAGGCTACTAGCCAAATCGTAGACTTACAACACTTCCACAACCGTCTACCAACCTAGTGTATGCTACAACTACCCCGTAGTCTTACAACACTTCCACAACTACCTACCAACCTAGTGAATGCTACGGCTATCCCATAGTCTTACAACACTTCCACAATGGCCTACCAACCTAGTGAATGATACGACTACCACGTAGTCTTACAACACTTCCACAATTGCCATGGGCCAACCCATGGTCTAGCCAACTACCGACAATAATATCTATTAAAAAATCAATACGAGCCGAAACCTCCAGCCTGCTGGGCACTATCAGGCGTTTGGGTCATGCTTCGAATCCCAGAGCCTTCATCAGATAAGAACGAGCAGAGAGATCCTAAAACAACCCTCAACCTGAACCTAGTCACGAACGAGGCAACCTGAATCCTTAACATTTTCTCCCCTAATTACAACTGGCCAATGCACATTATTTCTTGCATAAACTTCGACTCAACCCCAAACCAGAACAGGCTATCCACTCATCCTTGGATATGAAACTTCAAGTTGACCTGCACTTGGAAATATTTCCATTAATCCCAAGTGGTTCTCCCCTACTTGGAATCAGCTACCCTATATCAATTTCATGAGTTCCCTTATACAACTACAATTCATAGCTACAGAATGTCACAACTCGGTCGGCGGCGGAAACGTCGGGCTATGCGATGTAGGGATATTGGATCGAGGCACACAAATATATATAGAACATATAACGTAAGTATAACACGAACGATGCTTTTATTTATTATAATTTATTTGGGATTACATTATTTAATAGGTCAAAAACACATTTTGAAAATAACTAGAAATAACAAACGGACGGAAATAAACTCCAACAAGCTTCCTTGAACACCTCCTCCTTGGAACAACTATCCTCCACACTCATCTCCCTGAGAATACATGTATTTTGAAAACGTCAACATAATGTTTGTGACTTCACAAATTTTTATAGTTTTCTGCTTTATGTGGTTGTATTAAATCAAGAATCCTTTTTATTTTAGAAAAAACCTTTCTTAAGATATTTTATCAACCCTAACTTACTATGTTTTTAGGATACTTTACCAATCCTAATTTACTATCTGTTTAGGATATTGACCGATCCTATCTTATTATCTTTTAGGATATTTTACCAATCTTAATTTACTATGTTTGTAGGATAATTACCGATCCCATCTTATTACCTTTTAGGATATTTTATTAATCCTAACGTATTTTATCTACCACTCTAATCCGTCCCTCTTGGTAGTCGGATCTCTACGGTGGTTGTAATGTATTACCATGAGCCCCCATAATCGACGCTGTTTGACTAGTGATTTCCCCTCACGACGCTTCATCGGACGTCGAATAGTGAGTAATAAGAAAGTACTTGCTGGGATTGTATCCAGCAATCGAAGGTGGGGGTGTCAAACCCCGTATAGATCTATACATATCTTTCCGGATCTCGCAAGATTAACGATTACAGGTTCGGGGTAGCCAGATTTAATCTGGCTAAGGATGAATAATAACAGCTCACTAACTCATTAACCTTAGGTATTTTATCTTTTATCTTTCTTTCTTAGTGATTTCCTATAACTATCACAATATAAACCCTTTTAATTTTATATTTGATAATTATACCTTTTAGATCTCATAATTATCTAGTGTGTATGTGTGTATATATATATATATATATATATATATATATATATATATATATATATATATATATATATATAGGATATAGATCCGGTAAGAAATTTTTTTTGGTAGGAAGGTAAGAAGTTTTTTTTCTACATATTTTTTTGACGAACAAAATAAATGAATCACTAGATGATTCATTTGTAAGATGATTCACAAGAAAAAATTCCCAAAAAAACATCTTTATGATTTATTTTTAAGTAAATTAAGAAAAAATTCATTTTTATGACAATTTTAGTGAATAACAACAAAATCATTGTATAAATGAATCATCGAGATGTTTTTTTGAGAATTTTTTCTTGTGAATCATCTTACAAATGAATCATCTAATGATTCATTTTGTTTGTTCGCGAAAAAAATATGTAGAAAAAAAACTTCTTACCTTCCTACCAAAAATTTCCTTCTTATTTGATCTTGACTATATATATATATATATATATTGCTTACCATACATATATACCCTAATTATTGTTAATTTGAAAACTAGATATTTGGGTAGAGTAATGATTAGGTACAGTGCATATCCCTATATTTGACTAGTATTACTTCTAGGTACTATGTTATCCTAGGATATTGGCCATTATAACATCTAGGTAATATCTCTTCCTAGACTAACGGACATCATAACTCTTAGGCATAATATCATAGCTTACAACTAGGTATAGTATCTATAGCTACATTATCCAAAGGTTTTATGCTTTATATAACGATTGATATTTATAGATATAAATATATATTGATAAAGCAGTTGTATAAGCATGTATTCCCCCGTCAAAACTTTTAAAATAGTAAAATGGGGCCGTGAACTCACCCTAGTCGTGTGAGACCATTGGTGTAGGGTTGAATCGGGCTCGGGACTCCATGGGTCGCCTAGGACAGCTACCACTTCGAGAGATGCAGAGAGAGTGAGTAAATGGATGGTGTGCAGAATGGCTCTGCCCAACATTATATTTATAGGCATGGAATTTTGGTGCGTGCGGAACAAATATACGTTCGCGTCGTGCGTGATCATCGTGGATCCATCCAGAGAAGGCCATGTGTCACTACCCGAATTGGCCACGTCATTTGCAATCTACTCGAATCCGGTGTCAAGTGTGCGACGGTCATAGGCGCGCACCTCGCGCGCACGAAATGATTTTGTAAAAACCATAACTTCTTCGTACGAGCTCCGCTATAAGCCTTATATATATATATATATATATATATATATATATATATATATATATGTATATATGATCTAAAGGAGTACTACAACTCTCCTTTAAGTTGCTTTAGCTAGTTTTGATTTCATTTTTGTGCCTAACGGGGGTCAAAAGAAATGATTTTATAAAAATCATATCTCTCTCATACGGATCCCGTTTTCGGCATTCTTTGTCTTAAAGTTTTTATCTTAAGGAGCACTACGAAATTCCTTTTTTCACTTTTAGTCAAAACTCAACCAATCTCTAAGTACCATTTTGACGTAATTGATTTTAATTACGCGGTTGATTTTCTATAAAATCCATAACTCTTTCCTTTGTAGTCAGATTTTTATGAGTCTTATATCCTTGAGATCACGTTAACAAGTACTTTCCAAATATGTTAACCAACTTAGAAGACGATACAACTTTTTGGATGCTTATTTTCGAGCCTAACAGTCGTTTTAACAATAAATGTAATGACACGTGTGATTTTAATTATCTCAAAATCAAATATTACAATATTAAGCTATTACATCTATTTTTCCTACTCTCTCCTAGTGGTGATCTGTGACGGAATCCTCTCGGTTGTCACATTCTCCCCTTGTTTAGGAAATTTCAACCCCAAATTTTATCTTATCGGCGGGCTTACTTCGAACAAGTGAGGGTACTTGTCCTTGATTGGTCATCTTGTTCCCATGTTTACTCTGGTCCTCGCTTTGAGTTCCATCGTACCTTTACAATGGGAATCCGACTCCGCTTGAGTCGTTTGACCACTATGTCCATGATTTCGACTAACTCTTCAATGAAGTTTAGTTCAGAGTTAATTTGAATTTCATCAAGTGGAATGACAAGCGTATCGTCAGAAAGGCAATCTTTAAGATTAGATACATGGAAGATGTTATCCAAGTTATTAAGCTCTTGGGGTAACTTAAGTCGATAGGCAACTGAACCTATCCTATCAAGGCTTTCGAATAATCCTATGTACCTCAGTTTCAGTTTACCCCGCTTTCCAAACCTTATAATTCCTTTCCAAGGAGATACTTTGACCGGAACCCTATCTCCGACTTGGTACCTTACATTGGCGTATCTCTTCTGACGGTCACGTGCTACCTTCATGCGCTCTCGTATCTGGACTATCTTTTCAGTTGTATCGTGGATAATCTTTGGGTCTATTCGTAGGGTATCCCCTGTGAATTTCTTATCCAGATGGGTATCGTGAACTTCTGTCCAACAAATAGGGGATCGACATTTTTGGTCGTATAGTGCTTCAAATGGTGTTTCTTTAATGCTCGTGAGATAGCTATTATTGTATGGGAACTCAACTAGAGGAAGGTGAGTATCCCATGCGCTTCTGAAATCTATCACCCACTCTTTGAGCATGTCTTCCAACATTTGGATGGTCGCTTTCACTTTGGCCATCGGTTTGAGGATGGTAGGCTGTACTCATATCCAGGCGAGTACCAAGGGACTTTTTCAAACTCTGCCAGAAGCGAGAGGTAAATATGCTATCTCTGTCAGGGATAATAGATGAAGGTACCCCATGCAATCTGATGATCTCTCTAAGGTACGTCCTGATCAACTTCTCCATCTTATCCATCTCTTTTAGTGGTATGAAGTGAGTGGACTTAGTTATCAATCGACAACAACCCAAATAGTGTTGTAACTAGCAATAGTCTTTGGAAATTTGGTAACAAAGTCCATTGCGATCTGCTCCCACTTCCACTCGGGAATCTCTGGTTGTTGAAACAATCGTGAGGGTCGTTGATGTTTATCTTTGACCTTGGAACATGTTAGGCATTTACTTATGTAGGTCGCAATCTTAGCCTTCATGTTTGGCCACCAATAAAGAGCTTTTAGGTCCAGATACATCTTGTCTACTCCAGGATGGATGGAATATCTAGTCCTATGGGCCTTGCTTAGAACAATTTATTTGACTTTTCTAAATTTCGAAACCTATATTCGGTTCATGAAATATCTCGTTCCATCATCCTTAATCTCTAGTTGTCTTTCCATTCTGCTGAGGCCTTCTTCTTTAACGTTTTCTTCCGTTAAAGCCTTGAGTTGAGCACTTCTAATCTGCAAAATTAGGTTAGACTGAATAGTCATCGTAATTTATTTGACTCTACGAGGTTTAACTCGTTCTTTACGTCTCAAGGCGTCAGCTATGACGTTATCCTTTCCTGGATGATACGGAATCTCACAATCATAGTTGTTTTGCAACTCTAACCATCTTCTTTGTCTCATGTTGACCACTTTCTGATCGAAGAAGTGTTGCAGACTCTTGTGGTCCATGTAGAGTATACACTTTGTTCCATAAAGGTAATGACGCCAAATCTTCAGGCCAAAAACTACCGCTCCCCATTCTAAGTCGTGGGTGGTGTAGTTGTTCTCATGCACCTTGAGTTGTCTTTAGGCGTAGTCTATGACCTTCTCCCTTTGAATTAATACACATCCCAACCCTTGATGCGAAGCATTGCAATATACTACAAAGTCATCAGTTGTGACAACTGAGAGGTTTCTGTCACTGATCACCATTAGGAAAGAGTAGGAAAATAGATGTAATAGCTTAGTAATGTAATATTTGATTTTTGAGATAATAAAAATCGGATGTGCCATTACATTTATCTAATAAAACGTCCATTAGGCTCAAAAATTAGTGTCCAAAAAGTTGTACAGTTTTCTAAGCTGGTTAACATACTTGGATAATACTCGTTAACGTGATCTTAAGGATAAGATTCGTTAAAATCCGACTCCAAAGGAAAGAGTTATGAAATTTGAAGAAATAAGAATCAACCTTGTAGTTAAATTTAATTGCGTCAAAATGGTACTTAGAGATTGGTTGAGTTTTGACTAAAAGTGCAAAAAGGAGTTTTATAGTCCTCAAGATATAAAATTTAGGAAAAAGCTTGCCGAAAAAGGGGTACGTATGAGAGAGATATGATTTTTGTAAAATCATTTATTTTTATCCCCGTTAAGCACAATAATGAAATTCAAAACTAGCCAAAACAACCTAAAGGAGAGTTGTAGTACCCATTGAGATCATCACATAGATATAGAGAGGGATTAGATCGGAGCTCGCATGAAAAAGTTATGATTTCTTACAAAATCTTTTTGTGCGTGCCAGGTCCATGTCTCCGCACGCTGCGCACCTGACACCGGATTCAAGCAGATTGCCAGTCAAGTGGCCCATTTGGGATATGACACGTGGCCTTCTCTGGATGGAGCCATGATTGTCATGCACGACGCGCCCATATATTTTCCCGATGCGCACCCCAAATCCATTACCATAAATAAAGAGGTTGGGCAGACCAGTCCAACACACCTCTCATTCACTCTCACTCTCTTCTCGAAGTAGCTGCCATTTGGAGCGATTCCCGAAGTCCCAGGCCCGATTCAACCCTACATCAAAGGTTTTACGCGACTAGGGTGAGTACACGGTCCCTATTTCACTGTTTTAAATGTTTTACCGTGGGGGGGGATACATGCTTAGAAAATGTTTTTATCAAAATATATTTATTGTTATAAATATCAAATCATTTACAAAGCTTTAAGCCTTAGGATAATGTAGCTATAGATACTATAGCCTAATTATAAGCTATGATATTATACCTAACATATATCATACCCAATAGTCTAGGAAGAGATAAGACTTAAATGTTATAATGACCAAATCCCTAGGATAACTTAGTACATAGAAGTTATGTTGGTTAAATTTACGGATAAATATGCACCGTATCTAGAGTTACTCTAACCAAATATCTTGTTTTCAAATAATCATAGATAGGGTATATATATATATATATATATATATATATATATATATATATATATATATATATATATCTGAATACTTATATATACTAAATAATTATGTGATCAAAAGATATAATTATCAAATATAAGATAAAAAGATTTATATTGTGATAGTTAAAGGAAATCCCTAGGAAAGATTAAGATAAAAGATAAAAGATAAATACCTAAGCTCAATGTGTTAGTGATGTAACGCTCGACAATATTCAATGTATTTATTATATTTTTTGGTTAATTAATTGTTATGATTTGGGCCTCTAACTATTGGATCCTTTCTTATTGGGCTTAGGGGTGCAGTACGCGGGGCATACCACCATGTGTACGCTAGGCGTACTGGTGAGGAAGGAATGCGGATGCCATGCACGTACGCACTGCGTACAAAGAAGTACGCAGATCGTACGTGGCCAGTCCCTAAAACCCTAATATTTAGGGTTTGAGTACTATTTAAAGTAGGGGTGTGCAATAAACCGCATAAACCGCCCGCACCGTATAACGCGGATTAAAACACTCGCGGTGTGGTTTGCGGTTTGTATTTTTGTTAAACCGCATTATGCGGTGCGGTTTACGATTACAAAATTGCGGTTTAAACCGCACCGCATTGATAAAATCAATTAATGGTTATATATATATATATATATATATATATATATATATATATATATATATATATATATATATATTTGAAAATAATTTGACAGGTCCTAAATTAGTGACATTATCTTAAGTTTTTGAAATGTAATCTTAATTAATCCAAAATTTAATGCAAAATTTAATGGAGTGACCATATTTTTTGGCTCAAATTCATTTTCAACTAACATTCAGTGACCATTATTTTATGGTCACTATGTTTTCTTAACTTATGTATATTCATAAGTAGTTAATGACCACAATTCTATGACCACCAAATTTCTTAATGACCACTTAGTGATCCGTTAGTGACGACAATGATAGTATTGTCATTAAATTTAAAGTAAATAATTACTCAAACCGCAAAACCGCATAAACCGCCCGCACCAAATCGCACCGCATAATGCGGTTTTGAACGTTCGCGGTGCAGTTTGCGGTTTCTAAATAACTCAAACCGCATGTGCGGTGCGGTTTTGGATCTAAACCGCACCAAACCGCACCGCGCACACCCCTAATTTAAAGAACATGATGACCTAAGGATCTTCTTTACCAGCCTCCCTCTTGTCCCTAAACAACCTCCACGAAACCTTAACCCCATTTGTGAGAGTTCTTGAGCTTGGAAGGTCTTTTGAGTGCATTTTGGTGTGTTTGTCTCATTTTCAAGAAAGAGAAGGTTGGAGTAAGGTGGTGGTTCAAGGAGAAGCTTGTAGATCCGTATTTTTTGCTCCATTTCTAGCTTGTGCATGGTATAAAGTCTTGATCTTGATGTTTAGAAGCTTAGATCTACTTGGTTTAGCTTTTGGACCCTTTTTGGTCTCATAGATGAGCTCTTGTGGATTATTTCCGTTTTTGAAGCTTAGAGTTGCTACACTTGGTGTTCTTTGGGTCCTAGAGTCATACAGTTGCAACCTTTGAAGCTTTAATCCAACCATGCATGAGTAATGGCCATTTTCATGGAAGTAGATTGTCATATTTCGAGTGTGGGCCCATTTGGGGCATGCAAAGCGACCAAGTTGTCGACTTTATGGGTTAATACGTTGTATATGATTCAGATCTGTGTTTAGGACTCCTGTACTTAAGTGGTTAAGGACTTATTGGAGAAAAGGCTTGATGGGTGAGTACGTTGGGCATACAAGCTCATACACGCATCATACAATCCATGTAACTTGTACGCTTAGCGTACAGCTAAGTACACCCCGCGTAGTCAGGCAGTTAGGCTTGGCGTTGTTTGGGCCTCGATTTGGGCCATCTGTTTGGATCTTGCTGTTTTGGGCCTTTTGGGCCATCTGGAATTAGGCTTTTGGATTAAGGAATTTTAGTGGGCCTTAGGGCAAGGCCCATTTGATTGTTTGGGCCCAATTTGGAAAATCGGGCCATAAGTGAGCCTTTGTGGATCTTTTGGTTTTGGGCCTTAGTGGTTTGTGGTTTTGGGCCTTAGTTGTGGATCAAGTTAGGTCAGGGGTAAAATGGTCATTTTACCCCAAGTATGGATTATTGATTATAGTTTGGACCCAAGTATTGATTGGGTGTTATTTTGTACTGATAGCACGGGGAGTCGTGAGGGCAGTAGCTAGGGATTTCCTTCTGTGAGATTCAAAATTTGAGGTGAGTTTCCTCATTGGGCTTAGCAGGTCTAAGGCACCAATGCTGACCCTTGTTGATATGATAGGATGCTAGGAGTTTGCGTGACCCTCGCGTGTGTTATGTGTTGTTATGCGTACCGGGCGAGGCTAGATGCCAGGTGAGGCCTGAGGACTGGAACATAGCTATAGTTATTGATTTCTATATATCTTAGCATGATTATATGATATTGGTTGTATGTGTATAGCGGGCGAGGCCCAGTGACAGGCGAGGCCTGAGAATAAAAGATCTGTATACTGAGTGAGGCTCGATGTCGGGCGGAGCCTAATGCTGGGCGAGGCCCGAGGTCGGGCGGGGGCCCAGTATGTGATTTATTAAGTATGCTATGGGGTAGTTTGGGGAACTCACTAAGCTTTGTGCTTACTGTTTTTAGTTTATGTTTCAGGTACTTCCGGTTGCAAAGGGAAGAGCTCAGGTTGACTACATCGCACACACCATTGGGATTCCGCATATGATGTTTTACTCTTATTTTATGAAATTTGATACATTGGTTTTATTTGAGATATTTGGATGATATTGGAAATACTCTTTTATCTATTTAAAAAAATGAAATTTTTAGGACTATATTTTGGGATGTTACAAGTTGGTATCTGAGCCTTGGTTTGAGGGATTCGTGCACACTCTCGGGTATGGATCTGCTCAATTTTGCATGATAGAATGCTAGGAAAGATGCATTTATATGCCTATGTATGAGCTTGGAGACTTGTATGCAAGTACTGATCAGTCAGTGATAGGATGGCCTGATTAGGTTATGCTTGGTTCTGATACTTGATGCTTGAATGTTGCTTGCTTTGTGATTTTTGGAGTTCTAACTTACTTCAGCAAACTAGTAAATGAATATGCTAAGTTACATATTATGGGAACTAAATAATTTTAGAAGGTTAGGTTTTAACTCTATTGCGGAACTATTGTTTAAGTCCAACCATTGTAGTGTGAGACCTCTCATTCGAAGAATCATCTTGTTTTAGTGATATGTAATGGTATTCGCGAGCTAGTTTGAAGAAGTTAGCGGGAGTTCCTTCTGCGGCTGATGGCGAAGTGTGGTGTGGAGTTTCCCTAGGAAAACCTAGGATGAGATCTAGTGTTGGGAGCCTTATCTGTGAGGGAAGGTTAGATGGATTTAGAGTAACTTGGTGGAGTCAAAGCAATTCTTGAGGAAAGTACGGATAGATGTGGAAGGTAGTATGGGCCCGTACTACTGGAAGCAGAGGATCCATACTCGAATCAAGGAGAGCTGCGATGAAATCAGGGAGCTCGTATGGTTGTGATTCCCCAGTATATTTCGATGCGTATTCTGATAGTTTTATGGTATATTTTCAGTATGGTGGCGTTACGAGGCAGACCAGTGGGCAGTTCAGGTGCCGGGGAGGGTTCAGGCTCAGGATCTTGAGTCGGGCAGCTCGATGAGCAGACTAGGGAGTTTCTCTCTTCAGAGATTACTCGTTGCATTCTCGATCAGACTCCTGTGATCTTCGACTCGGTCAAGGAGGGTATCTTGGAGGTTTTGGAGGAACGATGAAGCACGTTCCATTCTAAGATGATGGCCATTGCTGGAGCTCGATCTTTGACATGCAGGGAGTTACGGGCTTGTGGAGCTCCATACTATCATGGGGTGAAGGACCCAATTGCGAGCAGACGTTGGTTAGCAGATGTTGCCAACACCTTCCGCACCATTCGTTGTCCCTAGGGGGACAATGTTAGATTAGCCTCCTGCCTCTTGAAGGACAGGGCACGAGACTGGTGGGAGGAGGTCGGTAATGTTGTGGGTGATGATGTTGTGGATGGGTTGAATTGGGATGATTTTTAGACCCGGTTTAGAGCTGATTTTGCGCCGGTTATCGAGGTGCAGCAGTTGGCGCGGAAGTTCCAAGATCTCCGCCAGACGACTGAGACGGTGGCTAAGATCACCGCTATGTCCAGGGAGATGAAGAAGGCCCTATATCATGAGATGTTGAGGAGAAACATCCAATAGCTTGTGAGCTGATCTAGCTGCAAGACGCCGGAGGATATGACAGCTCGAGCCAGGGAGAGGGAGATTGACCTAGAGATGGAGAGGAAGAGGAAGCCAGATGAGGTTCAAACATCAGTGGGTTCGGGAAAGAGGCCCAAGGTATTGGATTCTAGATCGAGGGGCCATCAGGGCCGTAGCCGTTGTGGCAAGTGCGGCAGGACGCACGAGGGTGCGTGCAGGAGTGGTAGTGGTGGTGGTTTTAGTTGCTTCATGTGTGGCCGAACCGATCATTATAGCAGGGATTGTACTGCTACCACCACACAGGGATCAGATCTGATTTGCTTTCATTGCAATCAGAGGGCCCACAAGAAGGCCCAATGTCCGAGTTTGGCTGCAGCAGGACTGGTCTCAGCACCCGCTCCTGCGACTTTGAGGATTACTGACGACCGTCAGGGCTGGGCAGATGTGCCTGCGGCGAAGAGCAGGGCTTTCCAGCTGACGGCAGAAGAGGCACGTGCAGCTCCCACTGCCGTGATGGGTATGTTGTTGGGTTTTGAGCATTCTAACACTCCTAAGTGTACATGCAACCCTAAAAAAACCTTGGATCTATGTTTGTCTAAAATACATGCAAAATACTTTTCTCAAGGTTCATAATCCTATCTAGCATACATGGGGAACATTAAACATAAAAGATGGCTAGAATTACATACCTTGTAGTTGATTTGATTCCTTGAAAACCTTGAGAGCCTAGCACCCCAAGTGTGATGCCTCAAATGTCTCACACAACACCAAATGCACTTGGAATAAACTTTGAGAGAGAATGTCACACTTAGAAATCGGCTTACCCTCAATCTTGCTTCTAGTGCCACTAGTCTAGCCGATTTTGGTAGATAACATGTTCTTTATATAGTGTGTTACAATTAGGGTTACACCATGTAAACCCTAATGTAACATGGCTCTTCATTTCCATTACCCATGGGTTTGTAACTCCCATGGAGCATCCATCGAGCATCCTATGGACCTTAGCCCAACTTGATAATCCATGGAGCCTTTAGCCCACTATATAAGTTATGGATGATTTACATAATCAACACATATATTTAATTAGTCATCTTTTGATCACTTAATTAATCCTAGATTAATTTTTGATCAATACTAATTAAATAATATTATTAATATATTAGAACTTATAATATATTAATAAACCATAAGTGTTATTTCTTTCATTTTAGTTTATCCAAATGCATGATGCCATGCAACCCAAATGGACCATGCCGGGTCGGGTCAAGTACAACCCATAAATAGTTATGAACTTAGACAACTAATCCAACAGTCTCCCACTTGGATAAGTCTAATAACTATAACTGCAAGTATAACTTCAGGAACCGATCAGCAATCGTAGCTCTTTTCAAGGTCTCGCGGAACTGAGATGATGATGATACTCCATTTAAGATAAGTGATCATATAATCCTCTGTTCTAGATATCAGTCGGACAAATACATGGAACAATGTCTTACTTATTGTCCAACAGTTTGTTTCCCGATTTCTGATTTGTTTGACATATAACTTAAGTGAACAAATCAACTTAGTTCTGACCGGGCCCGATACATAGGTCAAAACAAAATCATTGAGGGGCCCAGATATCGCTTCTAATCCAAGAAGGAACAGATAAACATCGACTCATATGCTTGTTCTACTACTTGTTGAATCATACACAAAGGCACGTTTTATAACATCGAGTTACCAATGCGGTTTCGTACGATCAATATATAACCGATTCATAGGCAACAAGTCATATCTCTAGGTTTGAACACTTATATGATATTACCGTCTCACGATCACTCGAGATAAAATTCCATGAAGTGATACCAGTGAGCGTGGGTTGAATCCAATACTCAGACTTATGAGCACTCATGAGCGTTGTAGCACCACTTTGTCCAACATCTTGGACCTCTACAATCCAACCCATGAAAGTCTTGATTCATATCTACTTCCAACATATGACCGACTGTGGATGGATTGAATAACTTAGTCATTCAGGAATAGCGACTTAGTTATTCTGGAAGTCAAAACATGCAAAGTGAAACACAAGAATAATCGAATCAACTATGGTCTCAGAACTTATGAATATAAATAAAACCACCTCTTATTTATCACCATATTGATTGCACATTATTCATTGTATACTGTTTCACACTATCAACTCTATTCTTGAATTAAAACAATAGTTGTCCCATGCTCCGAGCATGTACACTATGTTTTCTAAACACTAGTCATGCCATACATTAAGTATGCACACTATGTTTGTCTAAACATTAGTTATGAAATACATCAAGTATGCACACTAAGTTTGTCTATGATCTTTACTCTGTGAAATAGATCGATTGAACATACTTCCAATGATTCTCATTTCACAATCCCAAATCCATACTGCAAATGCACGAATCCCAGATTCCTGGCATTTACTTTAATCTGTTAGATTCTAAACTTATATGCAGTGGTCCTCTTGTAATGATTATGCACAAAGTCACAAAGACTTGTCAACAGACATTACAAAGTATTCCAATGGAGATCAATTCCATGGAAACGAAGTCTATATTCAAAGTTCATTGCTTTGAACATTCTTCTTGCATTAAGTTTCCTAATCTTACACATATTTAATGAATAGCTTCCACCTATGGGAACATTTCCATATTCCCTTTTGACTATTACTCTTGAACAAGAGTTGCCTCTTTTCAGAATATGTCAATATGGTCCTTCCACAATTAACACTATACTTCCAACTGTCCCTGAGCAACCAATCTTTGGTAAACCTTAGATTGTCCTCAACAATTGATTAATCAAATTAGTCATATCTAGTTCTAGTACCTTTCCCTTCTTAATGCTCTGGGCATTTGGAAAAATTTAGAACAGATGAATATTATAGCACATGCAATCGATCCTATATCCGAAGCATATGGGACACGATTCATAAAGACATGATACTAGACCAGTCTTTTGCTATAATATTTCTATTTCTATTTGCCAAGTTCTCATAATTCAGATTATGAAGAGGGATGCTGTAATCATAATCGAATTTTAGAACGCAAATAATGGACCCATATATAGAATTTCCTTATGTTGAGCCATTCCAACATGAAATTCATATATATATCCTTGACTAAAGATAATTAAAACCTCAATCTAAGCTTTTAGAATTGAAGTGAAGTATAATTTCCTCTCCCTTAATTATAGCAAAACAACTTTTCCCAATTGAAACCTTTTGTTTTCTATAATTAACATTGCTAACTTTCAACACTTATCATAATTATCATGCTCCCACTTGCATGATGATTATTAGCATACTACTTATGCTCCCACTAGCTTCGACATGTACTCAGAAATCAGTTGGACTTCTAGAAATCAATACTTTATTGACCTTCTTACCAAAGTTCACATTTCTGATACGAGATGCTTTTGATAAAACTTTATCAAAATCATACACCTTTCCTTAGGTAGCACATATGTGTGTCTAAACACTTTCAGAACTATGAAAAGGGATGCCGTAATCATAGTCTCAATTGTTTAGACCTTTTCCATTTCTCACAAGTCCATGTTAGTGTGCCGGTTAACCACACACGCTCCACTAACAACTTTGAGAATGCAAATATCACAACTGTTATCTACTTAAAATCTACTTAGTGAAAGTGTTTCCTCACCGTCATTTTCATGAATCGGAGAGAAACCTTATGACACTTAGATTTTATAGTGTATGTGTTCTTATCCATTTGAATTTGTCAAAACCATAATCACAAGACCAGGTTAGTGACAAATCCAAACTCTTATGGATTGAACTTGTGCAGTCTTAACTTATTGCCACCTGGCAGCTCAAGGGCCTGCCATTGCTTCCAAGCTATTATGCAACCAATTGAGAACTCTCAGAACTCATATGCAAAGCCAACTTCTCCTGGAATGGGCACAGAAGTAGGAACATGTCAACACGATAGGTTATAAACCTCAAGTCGTGTGCTAGTGATAAACTATAGGTTTTTCTTCTTGATTAGATCTAAAGGTTTTTCCAAGATCTTTAAGACTCCCACTGTCCTCTTGACATATAAGACTCACTTGCCAAATATTCAAGAGATAGTGCGGATTCTTTATCAAGAGAAACACTTCGCACAATTGGCCTTAGTTGGTCTTTGTTTTATCCAAAACATCACAACTTACCAATTTCAAATGTACAAGAGTAGGACACTTTTACTCTTACATTTGACAAGTGTTATAGTCCTTTCTTTAAGATATGTCACTCAACTTACAGTCTTGGAGTATGACTCTAAGACTTTTTTTGGAACGAAGTATGACTCATCTTCTTGATTCAACCATTTCAGCAATTCTTGATTCCTCTTCTTAGCCATAGGAATGCACTAAGATGTCCTTAGAGGATCAATTGTGACATGGTTTCTTAATCATTAAGATGATCACAAAACATGATACTAAAGTACTCTCCCATCTTTCCAGATTTGAGATTTTTTTATTTTTATCCTTCTGCCTAATTTGATTCTTCTCATCCGTTCTGCCATACATCGAAGTTTTATTCAATGTTTCAAAATTATATTTAACTTGTAAATATAACCATTTTTACTAAACCTTTGTAAATCATGACGAATTGTATTATCAATCTTTTGTGGTGGACTTGACTAGTGCACAAGAATGTGTACTCGATCCCTTAGTCCTTCACTTGACTCACATATACATGTGAACAAGGAATTAGTCTTAACTTTTCCAAAGCTGAAAGTTCTCATTCATCATAATATACAACTTGCATGATTCCAAGTTTCGGTCCACTTGAAACTTGGTTGATGAGAATCTTTCCTTATTTGGTAAATTTAGACACTACCACAAATGAAAGAATCAAATTCATATTTTTATTATTGCTAGAACCATACAAACGTCAATTTTCCATAAATGCCATTGCAAGGAGATATAAAGTAAAGTAAAACAAAATTTTATTTATTTAATAAATACGGAAAAAACTTTCCTTACAATGCAACTTTAAATGGAAACTATGCTATTACATATTTCCTAGCAATCTATCATAACTCTCTAAGTAGTAGCTCAAGAATCCGATCTTCAAACCATACGATTGAAATCCATATTCGCGATCAGATTCAGCATACCTTTCCTTTAAGTTTCCTTCCCTTTGCTTGATCCTGCCAAACACAAAAAAAAAATGTAACCGAGTCACATTTTGTATTAAGAATCATCAATAAGGAACTTAATAGAGTTAGATAGTGGACTTACCTGAAGTAGAGTCAAATCTTCTTGATTTTTTCTTCTCTCTTAGATCTTTCAGGTAGTCAGGGCAGTTTCGCAACCAATGCCCCTTCTCTTGACAATGAAAACATATGGACTCTTTGGGTATGGTACATGGGACTATCACAAACTTAGCTTTTCCCTTTACCTTTTGGTCAACCGGGTTGACCAAGGCCGATCCCTTTCCATTGGGAAGAGAAAGCTTTTCTGGACTTCCAATGTTACCATTATCAATGTCCATGGAAGTTTGAGAAATAGACCTTCCACCCATATTTGCTTGACTTTTGCGCCAAATCATTGCTGATTCAGCAGCAACAAGCAAATAAGAAAGATCTATTAGGGTCATGTCGTGATCTGTCATATAGTAGTCTTTAATAAACTCATCCTACTCGTCGAGTAGGTTCTTGCACTCGACGAGTAGGAGCCCCAGGGTGCAGATTTTCGACTTTTGTTGCTGGAAATGGACTAGAAACATTACCCTAAATTGTTTTGGTGTTTTAAAATTTGTTTTTGATGGTGTAATGGTTGTTCTAATCCATTTACAATGGCTAATATCAAAATTACATGATTATATGTGTTCATATGTTCTTGAAATTTTGATATGACTATTCATGTTCTTATGAGTTCTTGATAGATCATAGGAATTACTTGTTTAATGCTTAATTCATGATCTTTATGTGTTTTAATGGAGTCCATAACTTGTCCTCAAGTTATGGATTACCAAAAGTCATTATTTTAAAGTCCATTAAAGAAACACATAGGTTACAAAAAATGAAAAGTCACTCATTTTATTAAACCATTAACTCATAAGTTATGAAAGATGAAAGGTTTTGTAAAGTTACAAAACTTGCCCTCAAGTTTTGGAACATATAAAGTCACTTTAAAAACTTTAGTTCCAACCCCTAGAATTTTAAAAGTTAAAATTCAACCCTTATACTTTATAATATTACAAGTTTAATAATAATTATATATGTATAAGATTAAGTCGTTTTACCGTTAGTAGGCCTCATTCACGAAGTCGGTCTATAAGGGGGGTATAAGGTTGTTGCCTATAAAATGGCAGCTTAATGGGTGTCCATTCTCACCCACCGCTTCCTTGACTGGTGGAGGGTCGTTAGCCGAACGGGTAGGACAAGGACTAGAATTTTCCCCTCATTAAAAGTATTAATGATGAATATAAAGTAACTAAATGTTTTATAATTCCCAATCTTTGTTACTTTAGGAAAAAATGTGAATAAGTTGCTAACCCATGAAATTACACTTTGCACTTTGCTTAAGTTGGTTAGTGGAGCGCGTTTGGTTAACCGGCACACTAACTTGGACTTAACAAGGTAGGCAAAGGGTGACTTAAGGTTTTTCATAGGTCGGTGGAGCACGTGTGGTTAACCGGCACATCGATTAAGTGAAAAACATTAAGGGTACCAAGTAATTTGCATGGTTACTTCACACCTTGTTTTGTGATCCTCGGTATCCCAGTCACAAAACATGAAGGGCACACTCGAGATTGAAACATGCTCTGATACCACTGTTGGGTTTATTCTTGGACTCATCGAGTCCCCCCATGGACACGGCGAGTTCCCTGTGCAGACAACAAGAAATTCGACTTTTTTCACTATTTTGCATCAAGTATCAACAAACAAGCCTAGGCTCTGATACCACTGTTGGGTTTTGAGCATTCTAACACTCCTAAGTGTACATGCAACCCTAGAAAAACCTTGGATCTATGTTTGTCTAAAATACATGAAAAATACTTTTCCCAAGGTTCATAATCCTATCTAGCATACATGGGGAACATTCAACATAAAAGATGGCTAGAATTACATACCGTGTAGTTGATTTGATTCCTTGAAAACCTTGAGAGCCTAGCACCCCAAGTGTGATGCCTCAAATGTCTCAGACATCACCAAATGCACTTGGAATAAATTTTGAGAGAGAATGTCACACTTAGAAATCGGCTTGCCCTCAATCTTGCTTCTAGTGCCACTAGTCTAGCCGATTTTGGTAGATAACATGTTCTTTATATAGTATGTTACAATTAGGGTTACACCATGTAAACCCTAATGTAACATGGCTCTTCATTTCCATGAACCATGGGTTTTTAACTCCCATGGAGTATCCTATGGACCTTAGCCCAACTTGATAATCCATGGAGCCTTTAGCCCACTATATAAGTTATGGATGATTTACATAATCAACCCATATATTTAATTAGTCATCTTTTGATCACTTAATTAATCCTAGATTAATTCTTGATCAATACTAATTAAATAATATTATTAATATATTAGAATTTATAATATATTAATAAACCATAAGTGTTATTTCTCTCATTTTAGTTTATCCAAATGCATGACGCCATGCAACCCAAATGGACCATATCGGGTCGGGTCTAGTACAACCCAGAAATAGTTATGAACTTAGACACCTAATCCAACATATGTATCTTCTCCTTATCTCTTTCTTTATGTTGAATTGTTTCTTATGTTTAATGGTTTAGTTTTAGGATCGTTCCTTGTGAACGATATTTCTTCCCTAGTATTATTCGATTCGGGGGCTACCTGATCTTTTGTGTCGCTTGCGCTTAGCAAGATATTTGTTGGAGCTCCGGGGGAGTTGGATTGTTCTCTTGATGTGGAGATTGGTGATGATAGGACGGTTCAGGTTGAGAGGGTTCATCAAGGTTGTACTGTCCAATTATTTGGCAAAAGGTATCCAGTTGACCTGGTTCCCATTCCTCTGCGTGGGAACAAGGTCATCGTAGGCACAGATTGGTTGAGCCCTAATGGGGCAGTGATCGACTATGAGTAGCAGCTAGTCCGGGTTCGAACCCCAAGTGGGGGGGAGAGTTGGTGATTCAAGGTGAGAGACCACATCGTGGGTCGGATATGTGTTCTGCGGAGAGGGCCAGACGCTATCTTCAGGAGGGCTGCTCGGGTTTCGTCGCCTATGTCATGGATACCCGTGATAAGGGTAAGGCGACCGTGGACGATGTGCCGATTGTACGGGAGTACCCTGATGTGTTTCCGGAGGATTTTCCTGGGGTACCTCCGGAGAGGTAGGTGGAGTTTAGGATTGACATGGTTCCGGGTGTGGCTCCGATAGCCAAAGCACCATATCGGTTGGCTCCTACCGAGATGCAGGAGTTGTCTACACAGATGCAAAAGCTGTTAGACAAAGGATTTACCAGGCCGAGCAGTTCGCCTTGGGGAGCCTCGATTTTGTTTGTGAAAAAGAAAGATGGGTCTCATCGCATGTGTATCAACTACCGGGAGTTGAATAAGTTAACGGTGAAGAACCGTTATCCATTCCCGAGGATTGATGATCTTTTCGACCAGTTTCAGGGTGCCTCTTGGTTTTCCAAGATCGATTTACGATAGGATTATCATCAGATGACGGTCCGGGATGAGGATGTGCAGAAGACAGCTTTCCGGACTCGATATGGTCTTTATGAGTTCGTGGTGATTCCATTTGGGCTCACCAATACTCCTGTCGCGTTCATGGATCTCATGAACCGCGTGTGCAGACCGATGTTGGATCGGTCTATAACAGTCTTTATTGATGATATCTTGGTCTATTGCAAGACTCAGGAGCAGCACAAGGAGCACTTGAGGGAAGTGTTGGAGACTTTGAGGATGGAGAGACTTTTTGCCAAGCTCTCCAAATGTGAGTTTTGGTTACGCGAGGTGCAGTTTCTGGGGCACCTTGTCAACAGAAGGGTATTCTAGTCGATCTGAACAAAGTTGAGGCCGTGATGTAGTGGGAGGTTCTGAGGTCTCCACCTGAGATTCAGAGTTTTCTTGGTCTGGCAGGTTACTATCGGAGATTCATCTAGGATTTCTCCAAGATCGCAGTCCCATTGACCCGACTGACCAAGAAGTCGGTGATATTTTGCTGGGGGCCTGAGCAGCAGGCAACTTTTGATACTCTTCGACAATGGTTGTGTGAGGCGTCGATTCTGACCCTGCCAGAGGGTGTTGATGATTTTGTGGTTTATTGTGATGCCTCGATCACGGGTTTGGGTGCGATGTTGATGCAGCGGGGTCGCGTGATCGCTTACGCTTCGAGGCAGCTGAAGCCTCATGAGGCGAACTACCCGACTCACGATTTGGAGTTGGGGGTTGTTGTTTTCGCCTTCAAGATTTGGCAGCATTACCTCTATGGGGTTCGTTGTACTATTTACACAGACCACAAGAGCCTGAGGTATTTGATGGATCAGCCGAACCCGAATATGAGGCAGTGTCGTTGGTTGGATGTGGTGAAAGATTATGATTGTGAGATACTTTACCACCCGGGGAAGGCCAATGTGGTGCCCGATGCTCTCAGCCGCAAGGCGGTCGCGGCTCCGATCAGGGATGGATGCTTATATATGACAGTGATTACTCCATTGTTGGAGCAGATCTGCTAGGCTCAGGTCGAGACTATGAAGGAAGAGCACCGGAAGAGTGAGCGCATTGTGGGTCAGGTGGCTTCCTTCGATTATGATAGTCGTGGATTGTTGACCCTTCATCGGCGGTTCTGGGTTCCTTATTGGGGCGGTGTATGCCAGGTGCTGATAGAGGAGGCTCACAAGTCGAGGTTCTCCATCCATCCCGGGGCGAAAAAGATGTATAGGGATCTTCGTCCTATTGATTGGTGTACCGGCATGAAATGGGACGTAGCATGGTATGTGGAGCGGTGCTTGACCTGCAGGAAGGTCAAGGCCGAACATCAGCGACCTCACGAAAAGATGTAGCCGTTGGAGATTCCCGTATGGAAATGGGAAGAAATCACCATGGATTTCATTACGAAGCTTCCCAGGACCGCGCGCAGAGTGGATTCTATTTGGGTCATCGTGGATCCTTTGACCAAGAGCGCGCATTTCATTCCGATCCAGGAGAGTATTTCTGCCGAGAAATTGGCCGATATCTATGTTAGGGAGGTGGTGGCACGTCATGGGGTGCCGGTATTTATGGTTTCAAACAGAGATGTTCGATTTACTTCCAGATTTTGGAAGCGGTTTCATGACGAGATGGGCACTCGTCTTCTTTTCAGCACAACATTTCATCCGCAGACCGATGGTCAGAGTGAGCGGACTATTCATACTCTTGAGGATATGTTGCGTGCGTGGGTATTGGATTTCGGTGGGAGTTGGGATACGTATCTTCCGTTAGCAGAATTTTCATATACCAACAGTTATCACGTCAGCATCGATCGACCTCATTTGAGATGCCCTATAGGAGGAAATCCAGGACCCCTATTTGCTGGGGCGAGGTTGGTCAGCGAGTTATGGGGAGCACTGAGGTGGTGCTCAAGACCACTGAGCTGATTCAGCAGGTTCGGAGCAGGCTCCAGACAGCTTAGAGTCGGCAGAAGAGTTATGTTGATAGACGCCAGTCAGACTTGGAGTTCCAGGTGGGAGATATGGTTCTCCTGAAGGTGTCACCTTAGAAAGGTTTCATCCGGTTTAGAAGCGGACCAAGCTGGGCCCCAGGTATATTGGTCCCTTCAGGGTTTTGGCTCAGGTAGGCCGGGTCGCGTATCTTTTGGATCTTCCAGCTGAGCTCAGTCTGATTCACAACACCTTTCATGTCTCTCACCCACGGAAGTGTTTAGTGGATGATTCCGCAGTTGTACCTTTGGAGGACATTCAGGTAGATGACCGCCTAAATTATATTGAGAGGCCGGTGGCAACTTTAGATCGGAAGACGAAAATCTTGAGGAACAAGGTTGTGGAGGTGGTGAAGGTGCAGTGGCTACACCGCAAGGGGACATAATGGACTTGGGAACCCAAGAAGGAAATGAGGGATCACTATCTGGAGTTGTTCCAGACGGCGGACTTCGAGGACGAAGTCTGATTCAAGTGGGGGAGAATTGTAACGGTCGACAATATTCAAGGTATTTATTATCTTTTTGGGTTAATTAATTGTTATGATTTGGTCCTCGAACAATTAGATCCTTTCTTATTAGGCTTAGGGGTGCAGTACGCGAGGTGTACCACCATGTGTATGTTGGGCGTACTAGTGAGGAAGGAACGCGGATGCCATGCACGTACGTGCTGCATACAAAGGAGTACGCACAACATACGTGTCCAGTCCTAAAACCCTAATATTTAGGGTTGAGTACTATTTAAAGAACATGGTGATCTAAGGATCTTCTTTACCAGCCTCCCTCTTGTCCCTAAACAACCTCCACGAAACCCTAACCCCATTGTTGAGAGTTCTTGAGCTTAGAAGGTCTTTTGAGTGCATTTTGGTGTGTTTGTCTCATTTTCAAGGAAGAGAAGGTTTGAGCAAGGTGGTGGTTCAAGGAGAAGCTTGTAGATCCGTATTTTCTGCTCCATTTCTAGCTTTAGCAAGGTATAAAGTCTTGATCTTGATCTTTAGAATCTTGGACCTCCTTGTTTTAGCTTTTGATCCCTTTTGGTCTATTGGATGAGCTCTTATGGATTATTTCCGTTTTTGAAGCTTAGAGTTGCTACACTTGGTTTTCTTTGGGTCCTAGAGTTATAAAGTTGCAAACTTTGAAGCTTTAATCCAACCATGCATAAGTAATGGCCATTTTCATGGAAGTAGATTGTCATATTTTGAATTTGGGCTCATTTGGGACATGCAAAGCCACCAAATTGTCGACTTTATGGGTTAATACGTTGTATATGATTCAGATCTGTGTTTGGGACTCCTGTACTTAAGTGGTTAAGGACTTACTGGAGAAAAGGCTTAATGGGTGAGTACGCTGGGCGAACAAGCTCGTACGTGCAGCGCACAAGCCATGCAGCGTGTACGCTTAGCGTACAGCCGAGTACGCCCCGTGTAGTTAGGCAGTTAGGCTTGGCGTTGTTTGGGCCTCGGTTTAGGCCATCTTCTTGGATCTTGCTGTTTTGGGCCTTTTGGGCCATCTAGAATTAGGCTTTTGGATTAAGGAATTTTAGTGGGCCTTAGGGCAAGGCGTATTTGAGGGTTTTGGCCCAATTTGGAAAAATGGGCCATAAGTGGGCCTTTGTGGATCTTTTGGTTTTGGGCCTTAGTGGTTTGTGGTTTTGGGCCTTAGTTGTGGATCATGCTAGGTCAGGGGTAAAATGATCATTTTACCCCAAGTATGGATTATTGATTATAGTTTGGACCCAAGTATTGATTGGGTGTTATTTTATACTGATAGCTCGGGGAGTCATCAGGGCAGCAACTAGGGATTTCTTTCTGTGAGGTGAGTTTCCTCACTGGGCTTAGCGGGTCTAAGGCACCAATGTCGTCCCTTGTTGATATGATAGGATGCTAGGAGTCCGCGTGACCCTTGCATGTGTTATGTGCTGCTATGCATATCGGGCGAGGCTCGATGTCAGGCGAGGCTTGAAGACTGGAACATATGCTATTGTTATTGATTTCTATATGCGTTAGCATGATTATATGATATTGATTGTATGTGTATAGCGGGCGAGGCCCAGTGACAGGCGATGCCTGAGAATAACAGATATGTATACCGAGCGGGGCCTGATGCTGGGCGAGGCCCGAGGTCGGGCGGGGGCCTAGTATGTGATTTATTAAGTATGCTATGGGGTAGTTTGGGGAGCTCACTAAGCTTTGTGCTTACTGTTTTTAGTTTATGTTTCAGGTACTTCCGGTTGCAAAGGGAAGAGCTCGGGTTGAGTGCATCACACACACCATTGGGATTCCGCATATGATGTTTTACTCTGATTTTATGACATTTGATACATTGGCTTTATTTGAGATGTTTGGATGATATTGGAAATACTAGTTTATCTATTTTAAAAAAATGAAATTTTTGGGACCATATCTTGGGATGTTACAAGTGAGTTGTTATATTCATCCAAAGGCCTTGATTAAATTCGGCATTCCCCGATACCTATAATCGTTAGTCTTGCGAGATATAGGAAGATATGTATAGATCTATACGGGGTCTGACAACCCCACCTGCGATTGCTAGCTACAATCCCGACAGGATAACTTTCTTATTATTTACTATTCGACGTTCGATGAAGCGTAATGACGGGGCAAATTATTAGTCAAACAGTGTCGATTATGCGGGCTCATGGTAATACATTAGATCACTTTAGAGATCCAACTACCATTAGGGACGCCTTAGAGTGGCAGATAAAATACATTAGGGTCGTTAAATATCCTACAAAGATACTAAATTCGGATTAATAGATATATCCTAATAATTTAATATGATATGATCGTTAGACAACCTAAAAGGATAGTAAGATGGGGTTGATAAAATACTTTAGTAAAGGTTTTTCTAAAATAAAAAGGATTCTTAAATTAATACACCCAAATAAAAGTTGTAAACTATAAACATGTGCACTCACTTACATTATGTTTTCGTTTTCAAAAATATATGTATTCTCAGGGAGATGAGTGTGGAGGATAGTCGTGTCGAGGAGGGGGATAGTCGTTTCAATGAGAAGGAAGTGTACAAGGAAGTTGTTGGATTTTAGTTCCATTTGTTTATTGTTTATAGTCATATTTAGGAAGCGTGCTTGACATTTAAAACAATGTAACCCCATAATAATTTATAATAAAAGAAATCTTTGTGTCATACCTTGTGTTATTTTCTTTATATATGTATGCCTCGGTCCAATTTCCCCTCGCTCGCACCGCCCGACGTTTCCGTTGCCGGCCGAGGGTGTGAAAGATTGGTATCAGAGCTACAAGTTATAGCGAACTAGTAATTCCTTAGGAACTATGACTATAACCTAGGGCATAAAACTCTGAATTAATTAAACCTAATAAAAGTATTATTATAAATTACCGTACGGATAGACTACTTACGGGAGATATGCCTAGGCTGGAAATATTTGTCGTTTGGGTTGCTGCATTTAAGAACAACTATATGCTAAAATGGCCATACCCTCCGACTTTTTGTACTTGGCCGATCCTTGTAGTCTTGAGGTACACAAACTTAGAATTAATAAAATACCCTAATCAAACACTAATCGGATAAAGAGTCATATACACTATTATAAATACGCTCGTATATCATAAAAACTATCCATTAAAATCACGACTTAAGATTTTAGGTTAAAAACGAATCCTAGGTTTAGTCTAGTGTAACTTCGTGATTTTTACCATAAATTTTTTGGTTTTATTTTTAAAACATTTATTTAACAGAATACGTTAGCGGAAGACTTAGTTTTTAATTCAAAACATTTTCAAAACCACAACGTTACTTCAAATATTCAAACATAATCTCAAACCATTTAAAATGTAGTGTAAGCAAAAGTACTTTAAAGTAAATAATCAAAAATGTGTCCAATAATGGTATCGATAATATAAATCAACTACCCATAAGTAACCCCTCTCACCAAGGCCAAACTCCTAAGCTTCCTGCACCAATCATGAGGCACAAAAGAGAATAGATACAAGTGTCAGTCCCTGGTGAGTGAGTTCATTAAAGTTGCATATAAAACATACAAACCCCAAATGGTTCAATTATTCACTTTACGATGAAGCATAAAAATGATAGACAAATACCACTTAGAAAACAACCTCATATCATAATTATTCAATTACATATTTAATCGCATACATGCATATATGTTCAACCGTAATTCTACCACATAACATATACAATCAACCGAATGCCATATAAACAAACGCATAGCAAATAAATAATCACATTTCATATATAAGAAACCTTTATCTATTTATTCAACCTTTTATTAATAACCAACCTTTTGTTACATATTCAACCTTTTAATATACAACCAACCTTTTGTTATATATTCAACCTTTTAGTATGCAACCAACCATTTGTTATTTATTCGGCCTTTTATTATATCTATCCAACCTATTGATAGAAAAGTGTCCTTTAGTGCTACCTAACCCAAGAGAAACACCCTGTTCATTACTTGTGTGCATGGCCAACCGAATGTTCTAAGTGGCTCATGACTTCCACCCGAAACACCAACCCCGTGACTCCACTTTCGCTACTCCGACTTTGCAAAGTACAATTACCCCGCAGTGTCTTTCAGGAATTGGCATAAACTGTGCCAATTCTACCGCAACACATCCCGACTCCCACGTGATGTTTACGTTGGCCGCGAACAAGGGACCAACATCACTCCAGCCCACGAACACCGAAGTTACCGCAAACCATGTGTCACACGTCCGTCTAGAAAGACCGGTAACTAACATCCTTTGTGGCTATAGCTATTCCTATAAGTACTCTTTCAACCTAGTAGGCATCCTCAATGATCCAGATAAGATTTTAGGCAAAGATCATCAAACTACCCAAACCCACTACGCATACCCTGCAATATCATCTATATATTAAATAAATCATGCAATTCATACCATCTAAATGTTTATTAAAACATGCAATATATTCGCAACCAACACATCAAAGCACAATCATATATCATTCTTTCAAGCAACTTAAGCTAGCATGTCATATACATCAAGTTCATCAAATTATAAGCAACATAGCAATTAGGTCATAACATGGCAATAACACAAAGCATATCGTAGCATAAAAAAATACCATATCATCATCAAGCACAATAAATGACATGGTCATCGGAATGAGAATTAATCCATTTTCACCCAACTAAAATAGATTAAGAATATTCAGACATATTTTGAGTAATTTTTGGAAATATCATAGAGATGACACAACAATGTTGAAAGTAGAATGCCTAAACATATTGATAAATATCTAGACTCAATTTTTAGAATTTTGACCCATAATAGCAACTTGTTTAAGGCCATTTTAACACTACAAAGGCCTGAAACTTTTTTTTTCCATATTTAAGTATTCTATACTATTATCTTTAAAAGTACTACTCGTACAGGTCCATATGATTTTTATACAATTTTATATGAATTTCACAAAATTGCGTATCGGTGTAGCTAATTTCTGACCAGGCAGTGAAAATGGCGACTTTCACCTTGGTTAGAGACAACATCAGGTCTTGAGAAAAATCAGGGGCAAATTAGACTCAAATTTTAAATTTTGAGAGTTTATAGATCCTGAATTCGACTCTTGATGAATTTTCTAGATTTTTTATAAGACAGGGGCAGAATAGACATTTTCCTACAGATCCTAGCTCTGGGATTTTGGGGTTAGATCAAGACCTAGTGCAAGAGGATGGTACACGTTGAGGATATCCGAAATAGAGACATGCATACAACATATCACCCATATAGAAAGTTACCTCAGATATGGTACTATCTACTATATATATATATATATATATATATATATATATATATATATATATATATATATATATATATATATATATATATATATATAGGAGTAGGATCAAATGAGAATACCAAAAAGGTTGAGAACGCGAGAACAAAGTATATTCATTTGTGATTCCATGTATTCATTTGTGGAGAAATGATAAATTTTTACGCCTTTAATTTCAATTGAAGAGAAAAATCATATTCATGTTGATTGTGCGTAAAAATTTATCATTTCTCCACAAATGAATACATGGAATCACAAATGAATATACCTGTTCTCGCGTTCTCAACCTTTTAGGTGTTCTCATTTGATCATTTCCCTATATATATATATATATATATATATATATATACACACACACACACTATAATAGGGAATTATATGTATTATATATTATTTCTCATAAACATCTACATGTTTGATATCTTATGCAGGCAATCAGAGCGATATGGAGGACATATGGGACTGGGTGTCGCATCCTTATCCGGAAGAAGATCAGGTGGTGCCATGCACGCCCGAGACTGAGAGAGATTACGATCCGATGATGCCCCTACCGCCTACTATGGTATCAGTTGACGAGGATCCATTTGAAGATGAGGAAGAACCCAGTGAGGAGGAGCAGTCCGATGATGAGATTGGCGGAGTACTTGTAGACAGTTCGCCCTACCCAGATTGGTCTTCCCACCAGGAGACTCAGGAGGAGGACCCTACTAAGTCGGAGTCACCCCCATAGAATGTTGCCCCACTTCCCCCATTCTCTCTCAGTATTCATGCCCTAGGACGCAGGATTATTACCACCCCCAAAAAATCCATTCCTATCCATCCCGCAAGAGGGCAGCCTCACCTCTATTATCCCCGAATCCATCAAAGAAACCTTGCCCCAACCACAAGTGGATGCCCCAGGTGTATGAGTGGGTCCACGAGGATAGTATAGGGTTTTATGAGATCGTAGAGTCGTCCCATACGCCTAGGCATGATCCCATCCCATAGGATCCCACAGATCGTGTGATCTCAGTGTTAGTTCCACGTGTTGCACGACACGAGGATCGCATACATCAGGTGGAGGAGGATCGAGACTCGCTTAGGAGTGAAGTTAGGATGTTAGCTAGTAGAGTCAGGGGATTAGAGTAGGGGAAAGATTATGATGATATGAGAATCCTCCGTGCCTATGATCATCTGGGGAGACTTATTCTTTAGTACAGTACCAACAGATCGTGACTGCAAGTCTTGAGCAGCGTGTAAGAGAGACGGAGTTGAGGATGTTGGTGTCTGAGATAGGAGTGGACACTATCGAGGTCATGATCAGTTGCCTCCAGCATCAGTTAACTCAAATAGTGGCTTGGATGTTAGTCTATTTTGGGTATGGTAGATAGTTCTAGTCTAGGGAAGCTAGGGACTATGATTTTTTTTGGGTTTGAGGGAGGGAATAGTAGTGTAGTCAATAATAGGAAACTGCTACGTATTTTGTGTAAAATAGATAATATTCCTGCTCAAACCACACTATTGTACTCTCTTTTGTTCTTTTTAAAAATCTGATGTAAAATTTTTGTCAAAAGTTAAGGAAAACTATGTGATCTAAATGTTTATTGTGTTGCTTGTTTGCTTTGTTTTCTTGATATGGTTAACTGTTCTAACTAAAATATCAAAGTAAAACTCAAAATAACAACTAACTTATGCCTTAAATTTAGAATCATGCCTCGCACTAGAAGGAACCCAGGTCAACCTGAAACCAATCCCGATCCTATGAGCTCAGACGCGATTGAGGCGTTAGTTGCCCAACACGTAGCTGATGCCATTAGAAACCCCTAGGAACTTAGGATCAGGAGGCAACGAAGGTGAGAGTTCGCAAGGAGATAATAGAGGTCCAACTAGAGTCTATTCATATAAAGATTTTATGAACTGTAAGCCAAAACCCTTCTACGGAAACGAAGGCCTAGTTGGGTTGACTAGGTGGATGGAAAAGATGGAGTCTGTGTTCGAGATAAGCTTCTGTCCAGAGGACTGTAACGTCAAGTTTGCTGCCTGCACCCTGGCAGACGCAACCTTAAGCTGGTGGAACAGTTACACCAAGATCATAGGCATTAACATAGCAAACGCCATGTCTTGGAGTGAGTTGAAGCAACTCAAGATTGGAGAATACTGTCCATGTGAAGAGATACAGAAGCTGGAGCAGAAGCTGCGGAATCTTACGATGCAGGAAGCTAATGTTGCCACCTACACAATTCGTTTCAACAACATTGTCACCTTATGTCCCGGGATGGTTACCCCAGAAGTTAAGAAGATAGAAAGGTATATTTGGGGTTTACCTCAGCCTATCCAAGGCCTAGTCAGTGCCTCAAAGTCGACTACCTTTGACAGTACCAAGAGACTAGCTTTTAGTCTAACCCATCGAGAGGTTCGTCGTGGAACGATGGTTCAGAAGGTTGGCCTTCCGAAGGTAGAAGGTAGAAAAAGGAAGTTTGGCAAGGAGTCCAAAAGGAAGTATAGGCAACCAGCAGAGAAGAAGCAGGAAGTTAGTCAAGCATTTGGGGTTTCAATACCCTTGATAGGGACTACCTCAGGAAAAAGCTCTAGATGACATGAGTGTGGGTTTTGTCACAATGGAGCATGTTAGATCTGTACCAACTACGGCAAGAAAGGTCATCTTGCCAACAGGTGCAAAACCCCACCCAATAGAGGAACCGCGACAGTAAATAGTCGAGCGTGTTATGAATGTAAGGAGATTGGACATATCAGGAGGGATTGTCCAAAGTTGAAAGGTCAGTGAGATAATGCTAGAAGCAGAGCATTTGTTATAGGAGCAAGACAGGTTGTCCAAGATCCGATGGTAGTTACGAGTACGTTCCTAACCGATAATTTATATGCAAATATACTTTTTGATACCGACACCGATAAAAGCTATATTACCCCCAAATTTAGGAAAATGTTCGGTCACCCCTCTAGTAAACTTAGGGAAGCCTATATGGTATAAATGGCTAATGGCCAAGTCGGTAGTACTAGGGAAATACTTAGGAATTGTGCCTTAACATTAGATAATCATAATTTTCTCGTCGACCTTATGCCAATGGTTAACGGAAGTTTTGACGCCATCATCGGTATGGACTGGTTATCCTCTAACCATGTTGAGGTGTTATGCTTCAAGAAAGCCTTATGTCTACCCCTACCAAACGGAGAACCCTTAATCGTCTACGGCGACAACCCCAGTAGAAACCTTAGGATCATCTCCTACATGAAGTCCAATAAATACTTGCAGAAAAAGGATTTCACCTTCTTAGCTCATATTGTCGATAGGAAAGACAATAAGAAGAAAAAGATCGAGGAAATACCTCGGGTGTGCAATTTCCCTGATGTATTCCCTGAAGATCTACCAGTTCTGCTATCAGCTCGACAAGTTGTTTTTCAAATTGATCTAGTTCCAGGAGCTGCCCCAGTAGCAAAGTCTCCTTATAGATTGGCACCCTCGGAGATGCAAGAGCTCTCCAACCAACTACAAGAACTTCTTAACAAGGGTTTCATTAGACCAAGCTTCTTGCCTTGGGGAGCACCCGTTCTATTTGTTAAGAAGAATGACAGATCTTATCGAATGTGCATTGACTAGAGAGAGCTAAATAAGTTGACCATTAAGAATAGATATCAACTACTCCGAATAGAGGATCTATTCGATCAATTATAAGGATCCAGTTACTTCTCTAAGATTGACTTGAGATCAGGATATCATCAACTTCGAGTCATGGAATAGGACATTCTAAAGATTGCCTTCAGGACGCGCTATGGTCATTATGAGTTCTTGGTCATGCCCTTCAGATTGAACAATGCCCCAGCTGTCTTCATGGATCTTATGAATCGAGTGTGCAAGCCATGCTTGGATAAATTCGTGATTGTATTCATTGATGACATTCTGGTATACTCACGAACCAAGGAAGAGCATGGGAAACACCTTCGAGTGATCCTAGAGCTTTTAAGAAAAGAAAGGTTGTATGCAAAATTCTCTAAGTGCGAATTTTGGATAAGATAAGTACACTTTCTTGGGCATGTGGTAAGCAGCAAAGGAATCCATGTCGACCCTTCCAAGATAGACGCGGTAAAGAATTAGGAAGCGCCCAAGATGCCAAAAGAGGTGCGTCAATTTTTAGGACTGGCTGGCTATTACCAGAGATTTATAAAAAAATTCTCTTGTATAACCAAACCCCTCACAATGTTACCCAAAAAGAAGTAAACTTCATTTGGGGAGACCAGCAGGAAACAACAGGCCAAAAGCTGAAGGAAATGTTGTGTAGTGCACTGATATTATCCCTTCCAAAAGGTAACGATGACTTCGTAGTATTGCGATGCTTCATATCAGGGGTTGGGATGCGTATTGATGCAAAAGGGAGAAGGTCATAGCCTATGCCTCAAGACAACTTAAGGTGCGTGAGAAAAACTACACCACCCATGACCTAGATTTGGGAGCGGTAGTTTTTTCCCATAAGATTTGGCTTCATTACCTTTATGGAACAAAGTGTGTGGTATACACGGATCACAAGAGTCTGCAGCACATCTTCGATCAAAAAGAGCTCAACATGAGACAAAGAAATGGTTAGAGTTGCTAAATGACTATGATTGTGAGATTCGTTATCACCCAGGAAAGGCTAACGTCATAGCCGACGCCTTGAGCCGTAAAGAGCGAGTTAAACCTCGTAGAATCAGAGGACTTATGATGGCTATCCAGTCAAATATAATCTCACAGATTAGGAGTGCTCAACTCGACGCTTTAACAGAAGGAAACGTTAAAGAAGAAGGCCTCGTAGGAATGGGAAGACAACTCGAAATTAAGGATAATGGAACGAGATATTTCATAAACCGAGTATGGGTTCTGAAATATGAAGAGGTCAAGAAATTAGTTCTAAATGAATCCGATAGGACTAGATATTCCATTCATCATGTAGCAAACAAGATTTATCTAGACCTAAAGTCCCTTTATTGGTGACCGAACATGAAGGTTGATATTGCAACCTACGTGGGTAAATGCTTGACATGTTCCAAGGTCAAGGCAGAACATCAACGACCCTTCGGATTGTTGCAGTAGTTAGAGATTCCCTAGTGGAAGTGGGAGCAGATCGCAATGGACTTTGTTACCAAATTACCAAAGACTACTGCTGGTTATGACACTATATGGGTAGTCGTCGATAAATTAACCAAGTCTGTGAACTTTATACCAATAAAAAAGATGGAGAAACTGACCAGAATGTACCTTAGAGAGATCATCATATTGCATGGGGTACCCTTATCCATTATCTCTAACATAGATAGTAGGTTCATCTCTCGCTTTTGGCAGAGTTTGAAAAAGTCCCTTGGTACGTGCCTGGATATGATTACAACTTATCATCTACAAACCGATGGCCAAAATGAAAGGACCATCCAAACATTGGAAGATATGCTTAGAGCATGTGTGATAGATTTCATAAGTGCATAGGATACTCCCCTTCCTCTAGTTGAGTTCTCATACAACAATAGCTATCACACGAGCATTAAAGCATTACCGTTCGAAGCACTATACGGCCGTAAAATGTCGATCTCCCATTTGTTGGACAGAAGTTGGAAATACCCAACTAGCCAAAAAATTCGCAGGGGATACCCTATGAACAAGCCCATATATTATCCACGAGACGACTGAAAAGATAGTGCAGATAACAGAACGCATGAAGGAAGCACGTGATCGTCAGAAGAGCTACGCCGACATAAGGTGTAAACCCCTAGAGTTCCAATTTGGAGATAGGGTGATTCTAAAGCTATCTCCTTGGAAAGGACTTATAAGGTTCGGAAAGCAGGGTAAACTAAATTTGAGGTACATAGGACCATTCGAAATCCTCGAAAGGATAGGTCCGGTTGCATATCGACTTAGATTACCCCAAGAGCTTAATAACGTGCACAACGTCTTCCATATGTCAAATATTAAGAAGTGCCTTTTCGATGATACGCTCGTCATTCCACTTGATGAATTCAGATTAACCCTGAAATGAACTTCATCGAAGAGCTAGTCGAAATAATAGATAGAGAGGTCAAACGACTAAAGCAGAGTCAAATTCCAATTGTCAAGGTGCGATGGAACTCTAAGGGGGGACTAGAGTACACATGGGAAAGATAGGACCAAATGAAGGACAAGTACCCTCACTTGTTCGCAGGAAGCCCAACGACAAGATAAAATTTCGGGACGAAATTTCCTAAACAGGGGGAGATTGTGACAACAGAGAGGTTTCTGTCATTGATCACCATTAGAGAAAAGTAGGAAAATAGATGTAATAGCTTAGTATTTTAATATCTGACTTTCAAGATAATAAGAATCAGATGTGTCATTACATTTATTTGATAAAAACGTCCATTAGGCTAAAAAATTAGCGTCCAAAAAGTTATATAGTTTTCTAAGCCGGTTAACATAATTGGATAGTACTTGTTAACGTGATCTCACGAATATAAGATTCGTAAATATCTGACTCCAAAGGAAAGAGTTATGGAATTTATAGGAATAGGAATCAACCTTATAGTTAAAATTAATTACGTCAAAACGGTACTTAGAGATTGGTTGATTTTTTACTAAAAGTGAAAAAGGGAGTTTTGTAGTACTCCTTAAGATATAAACCGGACCTGGGTCTATTTGAGAGAGATATGATTTTTGTAAAATCATTTATTTTTACCCCCGTTAAGCACGGAAATTAAAATCAAAACTCGCCAAAACAACCTAAAGGAGAGTTGTAGTACCCATTGAGATAATCACTTAGATATAGAGAAAGCTTAGATAGGAGCTCGCACGAAAAAGTTATGATTTTTACAAAATCTTTTTGTACGCACCAGGTGCTTGTCTCCGCACGCCGCACACCTGACACCGGATTCGAGCAGATTGCGAGTGACGTGGTTAATTTGGAACGTAACACGTGGCCATATCTGGATGGGGCCACGATTATCATGCACAACGCGCCCAGATATTTTCCTGGCGCGCACCCCAATTCCATGAGTATAAATAGAGAGGTTGGGTAGACCATTCCAACACACCTCTCATTCACTCTCACTCTCTTCTCGAAGTAGCTGCCATTTGGAGTGATTCCCGGAGTCCCGAGCCTAATTCAATCCTACATCAAAGGTCTCGCGTGACTAGGGTGAGTACACGACCCTATTTCAATGTTTTAGATGTTTTACGGGGGGGGGGGGGGATACATAATTATCAAATGGTTTTATCAAAATATATTTATAGTTATAAATATCAAATCATTTATAAAGCTTAAAGCCTTAGGATAATGTAGCTATAGATACTATGCCTAGTTATAAGCTATGATATTATACCTAAGAGATATGATGCCCAATAGTATAGGAAGAGATAATACCTAGATGTTATAATGGCCAAATCCCTACGATAACATAGTACCTACAAGTTATGTTGGTCAAATTTAGGGATATGCACCGTACCTAGTAGTTACTGACCAAATATCTTGTTTTCAAATAACCATAATTAGGGTATATATATATATATATATATATATATATATATATATATATATATATATATATATATATGAATACATCTATATACAAAATAGTTATGAGATCAAAAGATATAATTATCAAATATAAGATAAAAAGATTTATATTGTGATAGTTATATGAAATCCCTAGGAAGGATTAAGATAAAAGATAAAAAAATAAATACCTAAGGTCAATGCGTTAGTGAGCTGTTATATTCATCTAAAGGCCTTGATTAAATTTGGAATTCCCTGATACCTATAATCGTTAATCTTGTGAGAGCTAGGAAGATATGTATAGATCTATACGGGGTCTGACAACCCCACTTGTGATTGCTAGCTACAATCCTGGGAGGATAACTTTCTTATTATTCACTATTTGATGTCTGATGAAGCGACGTGGTGTTGGGTTTTATTTAAAAACTAGTTTCAAAAACTACAAATAACGGCAAACGGAAGACTTGAGTTTTATAAATAACATAAACATTTTATCACCCATCAAGGATCATCTTACAAGTAGTAGAAAGATTTTAATGCACAACCATAGAAGGAATAAGCAACAACAACCTTTGATGAACTTTGGGTCCTCTTGGGAGGCTTGGAAGTTGATGGAGAGATGTTGAACCTTTGAGACACCAACAAAATGTCAACTTGATTCAAGATGCTAGTCTTTTTGGTTATCTCTTAAGTTTGGAAGCAAATACCCAAGTATTACTTCCAAGAGAGCAAAAACAAGTAGTATTCAAACACTTTTGAAAGCACAATATGGAGAGAGCATGGAGATGGAAGAGCTACGGTTTTGGCACTTAAAAATGATCAAAATGAAAGCCTTTTTCATGTCTGGTTACAGTTGAAACCTTACCTAAAGGTCCTTAACCATTAAGCCCTTATGACACAAGACAAGGATGTCCCCCATGCAAGCCATGTTTGTTTCTTTTAATTAAACAATTCAAAAGTCCATACTCTTCCAATAAAAGAGAACCTAAAGTTTTGTTTATAAAAGAAGTCAACATTTTTATAAATCTCATAACTAGTTTATAAGATTAGGCTTTAACCTTTTGGTAAAATACAAATAGATTCATCTAGTCCAAAATGTTGTACATGACTAATTAATTCATGCCATATGAAATAATGTGTTACTTGTTATTGTAAAATAATTATTTCCATGAAATAAATATTTTCCCAATTTATTATAAGAGTTTATGAATATTTATTAAAATCAATTTCTAATAAATAACCAATTGTATCAAGTTGTTTTTACTGTGACCCTTAGGATCATATGTTATTTAGCAATATCATTTTAATATGACTCTTAAGCATAATAGATCTTTCAATCTCCCACTTGCGTAAGACTCATATTAGATTGATATAGACAGCGGTGACCGTCTAGTAACATTTCACTGTCCCCAACAACATACGACTTTGTACCATTCCATCAACACCCAATTCCCCAAAAGCCCAAGGCTACAATTGGTGTGTAAGATATGTTTATTAGTTATCCATTTGCTACAAACATCATGTTGAACATGAGATATAGATCGCAGTCAATCTCATATAAGTGTTTAACTTTACATCATGCCTTTGATGTCTAACTCTCAACGAATAAGAGGAACAAATCCCATCTTGACTACATACACCTCTTGCATGGTTCACATCATACCCGATAATAGATTTTATAAGTGCCTATTTAAAGAACAACATTTGACTACATCAAAGCATAACATTATCCACACTCAAGTCCCATATATGTATCTCAAGTGTTAAGGTTATACAAATATTACCTTTAGCAAGTATCATTCATGACAGCGATCCACGAAATGATCTTGAACGGTTCAATCCAATACTTGCTCTCTAGCAAGTACCTATGAAACTAGTTACAACGCTTTATCAATCATTCCAATTCATATTAGTGTTACTTCATTACTGTTCCCACAATAATAATCGACTATGGATTTTAGAGTGAATAAATTTACTCATGGATTAAACATGTTAATAAAGAACACAACAAATATTTAATGAAAAGATCATATGCCATATATATCATAGTCATTAGAATAGATGATGTTATAATGTTCTAATACTCAATACTAATACATATATCAAATCCAATCACTAGAATAGCGAAGTCATATTCCTCGAGCATGACCTTAAAACTTGTCTTGAGGAAGGGGCTTCGTGAAGGGGTTCGCCAAATTTTGATTAGTGTGAACTTTGCGAATACTAATTTCACCTTCTTCAACTTTATACCGGATAAATTTTAATATTTGGCTAATATGCCTGGTCTTCTTGTGTGATCTGGGTTCTTTTGCCAAAGAAATAGCACCCTCATTGTCACAGAAAACGTCTAGGGGGTCCTGAATGGTAGGGACTACCCATAGATCCCCAATGAATTTCTTCATCCAAGCAGCCTCTTGTGCAGCTTCAGAAGCAACAATGTATTCTAACTCTGTAGTGGATTGTGCAACAACACTTTGCTTGGAGCTTTTCCAAGATACCGCACCCCCATTGATAATGAACACATATCCTGATTGCGATTTGCAATCATCTCGATTAGTTGTGAAGGAAGCATCGGTGTAGCACTTTACACTTAAGCTTTCTTCCACGCCTCTATAAACAAGGAACATATCCTTAGTTCTTCGTAAGTACTTGAGAATGTTCTTCACAGCTATCCAATGACTTTCCCCTAGATTTTGTTGGAATTTTCTTACCATGCTCATAGCATATGCAAGATCAGGTCTTGTACAGTTCATGGCGTACCTGATGGATCCAATTGCAGAAGCATATGGAACATCCTTCATCTTGTCTGGCTCAGCCTTTGTGCTAGGACATTGAGATGAACTTAGTACAGTGCCATGCGCCATAGGTACAAATCCTCTCTCAGAGTTTTCCATATTGAACCATTTCAACACTTTCTCAATATATGTACCTTGGCTTAAACCTATTAATCGTTTTGATCTATCTCTATAGATTTTGATTCCAAGAATGTATTGTGCCTCACCTAGGACCTTCATTGAGAAGCACTTTCTAAGCCAAGTCTTCACACCTTGTAAAGTTGGAATGTGATTTCCCATGATTAATATGTCATCCACATATAGGACCACGAATGTCACCGAGCTTCCACTAGTTTTCATGTAAACAAAAGATTCATCTTCATTTCTAATAAAACCACACTTTGCGATTTCATCATCGAAACGATGATTCCAGTTACGAGATGCTTGTTTTAATCCATAAATGCATCTCTTGAGTTTACACACATTATTAGGATGCTTTTGATCAACAAAACCTTCAAGCTGAACCATATAGACATATTCTTCAAGTGCCTATTTAGAAAAGTGGTTTTGACATTCATTTGCCATATCTCATAGTCATAATATGCAGCTATGGAAAGTAGTATCCTAATAGATTAATCATAGGGACTGGTGAAAAGGTTTCATTATAATCAATCCCATGGGTTTAAGTAAATTCTTTAGCACTAAGTCTTGCTTTGAATGTGTGTAAATTGCCATCCATGTCAGTCTTCTTCTTGAAGACCCACTTACTTCCAACAGTTTTTCTATTGGGAGGAAGTTCAACCAAATCCCAGACTTGATTTTCTCTCATGGATTGCATCTTTGCGTTCATGGCATCAAGCCATTTTTCAGATTCGGGATCTAACATTGCATATCGATAGCTTAAGGGCTCATCAACATTCATCATCATGAAGCACTCGCCAATGATAAATCCATATCTCTCAGGTTCATGATGAGTTCTACCGGATCTGCGAACGCCTTGTGTTTCAACAGGTTGAAGGACAATGATCTTTTCATCTTCAACAACCTCTTGTTCAGTACTAGTGCCAACTAAAGTTGCATCGGGTTGAGGTTCTTGATCTTCTTCAAGTTCCAGGCGCCTCCCACATGCCTCATCCATTAGAAACTTGATTTCTAATAATTCAGCTTTTCGTGAGATAAAGATCTTATTCTCACTAGGGATGTAGAAGTACTAAACAATCTTTAGGATATCCTAAAAATATGCATTTGGTAGATCTTGGCTCAAGTTTCCTTGAAGTCTCTTGTCTGACATAAGCTTTACCAGCCAAACTTTCATATAAGATAAGGATGGATATTTTCCATACCACATCTCATAAGGTGTTTTCTCTACATTTTTAGTTGGTGCCATATATAAGATATGGCCTGCGGTGAGTAAAGCATAACTCCAAAATGATAAAGGAAGAGTACTTTCGACTCATCATAGATCAAACCATATCAAGTAAGGTCCGATTTCTCCTCTCAGAAACACCATTAAGTTGTGGTGTTCTAGGTGGAGTGATTTGTGAGATAATCCCACGACTCCTTAGATGGTCTGGGAACTCTTGGCTGAAGTACTCGCCTCCTCTATCCGAACGAAGGATTTTGATTGTTTTTTCAAGTTAATTTTCAACTTCACTTTGAAACAATTTAAACTTTTCAAATGCTTCATGTTTATGTTTCATCAAATACACATAACCAAAACGACTAAAGTCATCAGTGAAGGTGATGTAATATGTTTCACCATATCTAGACATTGTTTTGAAAGGACCACATACATCAGTGTGTATGATGCCTAATAAAACACTTGCCCTTTCACTAGTGCCATAGAAAGGGGACTTTGTCATCTTGCCACAAAAGCAAGATTCACATATGTCAAATGACTTAGTGTCATTTGCCCCCAAAAGTCCACTCTTTTGAAGTTGGGATATGCGGTTCTTGTTTATGTATCCAAGGCGACAATGCCATAAATATGTTTGGGTCAAATCTTGTTTGAGCCTTTTGGTGTTAACATGATAAAGGGATTTATTTTTTGAAGTGTCATCTAGGTTTAATTCATAAATTCCATTTATTGGTCTAGCCTCAAAATAGAAAATTCCTTTCAAGAAGGAATGAATATTATCATCAACAAATTTGAAGTCATAACCAGATTTTCTTAAACGTGAAACTAAAATAATATTTCTAGTACTAGAAGTGATTAAACACACATTATCTAATGTCAAATACATACTAGATGGTAAATGTAAATCAAAATGACCTAAAACTTGGACTGCAACCCGTGCACCATTGCCAACATGTAGCACCATCTCGTATGCTTTCAGCTCCTTACTCTTTCTGAACCCTGCAACAAATTACAAATATGAGTTCCACAACCAGTATCAAATACCCAAGTGTTAGATGAAAAAGTAAATAATCCCATTTCAATCATGAAAATAGATATACCTGAAGTGCCTTCCCCGACCTTCTTATTCTTCAACTCAGCAAGGTACTTAGGACAATTCCTTTTCAAATGCCCCACGACACCACACTCAAAGCATGTGTCATCTTTAGCAACCTTTTCCTTCTTCTATGCTGGTGTGTTTTGGGGAGCTTTCTTCCCTTTTCCCTTGCCATCTTGTGGCTTTCCCTTGAAGTTCTTGCCTTTGTTCTTCTTGACTTGTCCTTCCCTAATCATGAGCACTTGGGTGGTTTTCCTTGGGATATTCTTCTTTGCAGTTTTTAGCATCCCGTGCAACTCAGAGATAGGTTTCTCCCACCCATTCATGTTGTAGTTCATGATGAAAGTATCATAAGACTTTGGAAATGAGATTAGAATTAAATCTGTAGCCAAGTCTTGTGGATATGGAGAGCCCAATCTCTCCAGTTGATCCAGATAGCTTTTCATCTTGAGAACATGTGTGCTCACATTTCCACCATCCTCTATTTTAATGGCATGGAGGGCTCTCACAGTCTCGAACCTTTCAGTTCTATCTTGTTGACCAAACATCTCCTTGATATGTCCAATCATGTCAAAGTCAGTGAAGAGTTCCAGATCCCGCTGAAGATCGGGAACCATAGTGGCAAGCATAAGACATGAAACATCAAATGAATCATCTATATGCTTAAGCCATTTGTCATGCACAGGCTTTTGGCACAGTTGGTGGTTCATCAGGGGTTTGACTTTCAAGGACATAGTCTTTCTTTTCTTGTTTCAAAACAATTCTTAAATTTATGTGCCAATCCAGAAAGTTGGAGTGTCTTAGTTTTTCTTTGTCGAGAACTGATCGAATGTTCATTGGGTGGTGGTGTGTTACAGTAGTTGGTGGAGCCATCTACAAAAGTTTAACAAAGTTTTCATTTAGTATTTAATTCTTTAAAAATAATACCCTTTTGTTTCCAAAAACATTATTTATTTAAAGTCTAGGATCCAAGTTACAAATCAAATAAATGGTTAGGTATCCTTTATCCCATTCACTCAATTTTAGCAAGGTAAATAACTTGTATTAATTACACCATTTGTATTTCCTAGATGTATGAGACCCTTAACAATCCATTTGCTAATTTTACATGTTTGGTCTCATCTGTGCCTTGGAACACTCCTGCTTAGGTGACCTTTATCATAAGAGGTTTCTAATCAAGTCGTCCAATTAGAGAAACTTGTATAATTGGCCTATAACTTGGTTATAGAAATCGCAAAAATACTTTGGCCACCAAAAGATGATACTATTGGTTAGATATCCTTTATCTCACTAGCATTATACAAGTGATGTGCAAATGTTTCTAAAGTTGGATGACATAGACTTGCATTTTGAAAAAAGGATTTGTATGTTTTATTATTCTATTTAAAACATGTGATATCATGAGCATTTCATGCATCCAATATGTCATGATATCAATTTTTTTAAAAATCACTTTTAAGGTTCTTATAAAAAGCCCGGTTTTTATATTTCGACTTGGTTCAATTTTAAAATTAACACCTAGAATTAAGTTTGAGTTTGATCCATGTAGAACCTTTTAATATTGTTTAATAAAACTTTCTTTCATTAAATAATAATTTGGAGTTTGAATAAGTTATAAAAACATGATTTTTACACTAATAATTCAATATTTCAAAAGTTGTCGTAATTAACAATTTTATAAAACCTTTTTTTTATTTTATGGCTAGAATATGTTACATCTAACGTCCATATTTTATATTTTGAATTCCAAATTCCATGTGATGCTTATTTTGTCCAAAAAATAGTTTGGGCTTGTGAAAAATTAAATTATCAACCACACAAAATATTTACTTGAAAAATAAACAACACAAGCATGCATTTGACATAAACAAGCCTTAAACTATATAACACTTTTGTGAGCCAACATAAAAGTGTTAAGTCCTTCTTAAGGGACAAAGGAGCCAAATATTACAACTTCTTCTTCATGTGATCTTCAAGCTCCCACTTGCAATGACAACCAACTTTGTTGCAATTTTATAAAAACTTTATAAAAGTTATGAACTTTTATAAAATCTTTATAAAACTATGGGTCTCCATGGTTCTTAAAGAAATGGCCTCCATCTTCATCTTGTTACATTTTTCATAAAATAAATCTAGTCTAAAACTAATCTATTACATAAAAATAACAAGAATAAAAACTAGTTACTTTTATTACATATTTTATGAACAAAAGAATATTACAAACCATTTTTAACCAAATCACACAAACAACACAAATGGTCCAAGGCTTGTTTATGCACTCTAAAATACATATAAACATAAAACAACCTTTGTTCTTCTAAGACAACTTTAAGTGACAAAAAATGCATATAAGTTTTTGTCACAAAAAAAACAAATTATAAAGTTGTTGAAGAAAATATGTATGAACTTGTTTTTATACAAAAAGAAGTTATCCATATTCTCTAAAAATTAAGATTTCCATAAATCAAAAAATCTAACCAAATTTGCAAAGTGGCTCTAGATACCAATTGTTGGGTTTTATTTAAAAACTAGTTTCAAAAACTACAAGTAATGGAAAATGGAAGACTTGATTTTTCTAAATAACATAAACATTTTATCACCCACCAAGGATCATCTTGGAAGTAGTAGAAAGATTTTAAAGCACAACCATAGAAGGAATAAGCAACAACAACCTTTGATGAACTTTGGCTCCTCTTGGCAGGCTTGGAAGTTGATGGAGAGATGTTGAACCTTTGAGACACCAACAAAATGTCAACATGACTTCAAGATGCTAGTATTTTTGGTTAACTCTTAAGCTTGGAAGCAAATACCCAAGTATTACTTCCAAGAGAGCAAAAACAAGTAGTATTCAAACACTTTTGAAAGCACGATATGGAGAGAGCATGGAAATGGAAGAACTACAGTTTTGGCACTCAAAAATGACCAAAATGAAAGCCTTTTTCATGTATAGTTAAAGTAGAAACCTTACCTAAAGGTCCTTAACCATTAAGCCCTTATGACACAAGACAAGGATGTCCCCCATGCAAGTCATGCTTGTTTCTTTTAATTAAACAATTCAAAAGTCCATACTCTTCTAATAAAAGAGAACCTAAAGTTTTGTTTATAAAAGAAGTCAACATTTTTATAAATCTCATAACTAATTTATAAGATTTAGACTTTAACCTTTTGGTAAAAGACAAAAGGATTCATCTAGTCCAAAATGTTGTACATGACTAATTAATTCATGTCATATGAAATAATGTGTTACTTGTTATTGTAAAATAATTATTTCCATGAAATAAATATTTCCCAATATATTATAAGAGTTTATGAATATTTATTAAAATCAATTTCTAATAAATAATCAATTGTATCAACTTGTTGTTAGTGTGACCCTTAGGATCATATGTTATTTAGCAATATCATTTTAATATGAATCTTGACCATACTAGATCTTTCACGTGGCGGGGCAAATTATTAGTCAAACAGCGTCAATTATGGGGGCTCATGGTAATACTTTAGATCACCTTAGAGATCCGACTACCATTAGGGATGCCTTAGAGTGGTAGATAAAATACTTTAGGGTCGTTAGATATCCTATGAAGATAGTAAATTAGGATTAATAAATATATCCTAATATGATAATAAGATAAGATCGTTAGATATCCTAAAAACATAATAAGCTAGGGTTGATATAATACTTTAGGAAAGGTTTTTCTAAAAGAAAAAGGATTCTTAAATTAATACACCCAAATAAAAGTCGTAAATTATAAAAACATGTGCACTCACCAACATTATGTTGATGTTTTCAAAAGTAAATGTATTCTCAGGGAGATGAACATGGAGGATAGTCATGTCGAGGAGGGGATAGTCACGTCAAGGAGAAGGAAGTCTACAAGGAAGCTGCTGGAGTTTAGTTCCGTCTGTTTATCATTTATAGTCCTGTTTAGGAAGCATGCTTGACTTTTAAAACAATGTAACCCTAGAATAGTTTATAAAAAAAGAAATGTTTGTGTCATACCTTGTATTATGTTCTTTATATATATATATATATATATATATATATATATATATATATATATATATATATATACATATATGTATGTGTGTGTGTATGTCTTGGTCCAATCTCCCCTCGTTCGCACCACCCAGTGTTTCCACCGTCGGTCAGGGGTGTGACATCGGTATCTTTTGGAAGGGATAGTATTGGTGCGCTACACAACATTTCCTTCAGCTTTTGGAAAGTTGTTTCATGTTTGTCTCCCCAAACCATTTTATTTCCCTTTGGTTTAATGTTGTGAGGTTTTTGGCTATGTGAGAGAAATTTTCTATAAATCTTCGGTAATAGCTAGTCAGTCCCAAAAGTTGACGAATCTCTGTTGTGGTCTTGGGCGCTTCCCAATTCTTTACTATTCGATCTTGGATGGGTCAACATGTATACCTCTGTTGTTTACTACATGCCTAAGAAGGTGTACTTCTCTTATCCAAAATTCACACTTAAAGAATTTTTCGTACAACTTTTCTTTTCTTAAAAGCTTTAGGATCACTCGAAGATGTTGCCCATGCTCTTCCTTGGTTAGTGAGTATACCAGAATATTGTCGATGAACACAATCATGAATGTGTACAAGTAGGGCTTGCACACTCGATTCATGAGATCCATAAAAACAGCTGGGGAATTGGTCAATCCAAAGGGCATGACCAAAAACTCATAATGACTGTATCGTGTTCTGAAAGTAGACTTTGGAATGTCCTCTTCAATAAATCGAAGTTGATGATATCCAGATCTCAGGTCGATCTTAGAGAAATAATTGGATCCTTGCAGTTGATCGAAGAGATCTTCTATTCGAGGTAGTTGATATCTTTTCATAATGGTCAACATATTTAGCTCTCTAAAGTCGATGCACATCCAGAAAAATCCGTCCTTATTCTTGACAAATAGAACGGGTGATCCCCAAGGTCAAAAGATTGGTCTAATAAAAGCCTTGTCAAGAAGTTCGTGTAGTTGGGTGGAGATTTCCTACATCTCCGATGGTGCCAACCTATAAGGAGACTTTGCTACTAGGGCAGCTCCTGGAATTAGATCGATCTGAAACTCTACTTGTCGAGTTGGCGCAGACCTGGTAGATCTTCAGGGTAATCGAACACTTGAGGTACTTCCTCGATCTTTTTCTTCTTATTGTCTTTCCTATCGACAATATGAGCTAAGAAGGCATAATACTTTTTCTGTAAGATTTCTGTCGGGTTTATCACCGTAGATGATTAAGGGTTCTCCATATGGTAGGGTTAGACATAATGCTTTCTCAAAGCATAACACTTCGACGTGGTTAGGGGATAACCAATCTGTAACATACACGTTTAGTTATCGTGTTTTGTAATGAATAATATTATGAAATATTATATGAAATTTGAGTATTGAGTTCTAACATATAGTTTTTACTTGAATTGAAGTAAAACTATGTTTAGAATCACTCGGAAAATATTGGAAGTCTTATGAGATTCCAATCTAATGTCAAATATTGAAATTTAACGAATATATAAAATTTTAAATAAGTAAAATTTTATTATTTAAAGTTGTAGATAATTTCGTTAGAAACATTTAGGCGAAAACCTCATCGAAATTCGAGTTATAACGAAGAAGTTATGATCACTCGAAGATCCGCGACAAAACCGGCAAAAACTATTTAGCGTAAAATGTGAGTTTTTGATAAACTACTTTTTGGCTTTCGTTATCTAAATGAAAGTCGTAGTATTCATTAAACCGAGAATTTTCATAAAAAGAACGTCTAAATCTGACTTCGTATGAGGAAGTTATGATTTTCCTAAGTTTCGGAATAGCAGTAGACAGCTAAAAACTCGAAATAAAGATCGAGTGATTTTTAGCCGACGCAACCTAAACGAGAATCGAAGGTCTCGTCAATAGTAGTACAACGGTAAAAAGACAGACGAAAACGGACATCAGATGAAGAATTTACGAATTTTTAACGGATTTTCCTGTCCCGGTCTGTTAAAAATAATAATATTAAAAATAAATTCAAAATTAGCCAACGAAGTCTAAATGAAAGTTGTAGAGCATAATTTCACCTACGCGTGCATATAAAGAACGTCAAAAACAGAGCTCGTGTGCGAAAGTTATGGATTTTTGAAGTTCGGGGCACAAAATTCGAGAAAAATCCCAAAATCCGAGGAATTTCGCATGGTCAGACTTCGGCCACGTCACCCTCGCTCGCAGCATGCCGCGTGTCTGAATTGATGAGTCATCCGAGGCCATCTGTCGACCCGTGTCACACCCGCCTCGCACCAAAGGCTCGGCCAACCAGAATCTGACGCGTGTTGCGTCCGAGCTCTGACGCATGTGCTGCCTTCGCATCCGACGTCTGCCACCCTCGCATGCGAGCCACGTGCCCCCCCTCGGTCTGAAGTTCACCCTATAAAAGGGAGGTGCGAGACCTCCCGGGTAATTTTGGAAAATTCTCATCTTTCACCCCTAAATTCATATTTTTACCATTCCAACTTTCCCCGAAGCCTCGGGATCATACCCAACACCCGAAACACGTTCCGAAGTGCCCGAAGAGCCCGATAAATTTATCTTTTCGGTTTGAAGCTCAACCCTCGCAAGGCCCGATTTTCAAGAAAGCTCCCAGTTTTCATCAAAGAAAGTTAACTATAGTAACGAAGTGTTGCCCAAATTACTATTTTAACCTCCAGTTAATTCACGGTGAGTTCAATATATAGGAACAATTGTATGTTATGTGTTATATGTGCTATGTGCTTTTCCATGTTATTTTCCCGTGTTATTACTTTGTGCTATTTTGATAGCAAAGGTGCACCTTTGGCCATGTGATCAGTGAAAGGACTTAGATTCACAGTGGTATTGGTATGTAGCCTCTGGCCGTTTAGAGCATGTCTCGCAAGAGAATGACTTCTACCTCTATGGCATTAGCAGAAGGTTAGACAGGGCTGAAAGCCTGAAATCTACCAAAATGTTTAATCAGAAATTGTATATCTTCTGTGTCATTTGGGCCGAAGCGTTATTGATGTATATAAAGTATTGAAATTGTTATGTCTCATTGATTGATATGGAAAGCTTGTCACATGATTCACATATGCCTTTGTTGTTCCTTGTTCCTCTTTGCTTCTGCCATATTGAAGTATATATACGGCATAACGTTATATTGTATCTATTATTGAACTCAATAAGCGTCACCGCTTATCCCTCTCAGTGTTTAACTATTGCAGGTAATAATAGGCATGGCAATCGTGTCGTGTTCGGTTTGGCGTGTCGCGGGTTGGTGGGTCAAAATATTCCAACCCAAACACGACCCATTTAAATATACAGGTCACGGGTTGGCGGGTTTGGAACATAAACTCATATATGACCCGCCAACCCATTTATTTATACGGGTTCACAGGTTGACGGATTCGTGGGTCAGATTTGGGTTCGTGGATCAAATTTCATAAATAAAATTGACAATTAAACATTGTTAAATTCTTGATGGTTGATGCAAACATATCCGAATTTTAGACACTTAAGTTGTAAACATCCAAATGAAAATTAAAATTATTCATAGAAACATGTTCAAACTAAACATTAATACAAACATAGATAATTCAAGTGGTCTATGAATCAATGATATATATATTATATAATACTTATTAAATATTAATACTTGATACATAAATATATTTAAAAATAAAATATAATTTTTTTTATTAAAAATATAAACGGGTTGGCGGGTTAACCCGTTTATTTTTTAAGAAACTCATGTATGACCCCTTTAATAAACAGGTTGGCGGGTTGACGGGTTGAAAAACTCAACCCAAACCCGTTTATTTCGTGTCGTGTTGCGGGTTGTGTCGCTGGTCATGTCGAGAATTGCCAGCCGTAGGTAATAAGGATTCAGTATAGTCATATACTGATAGAAGATTTTGAATAGTTTAAAACTATTACTTTTGTATTTAGTACTCATGTATGTATAAATTATAGTATCCTGGGAAGTTATGTAATATATAACACTTTGTAATAGTCGGTTTGTATCCAGTATTATGTAACCAAATTATCAATGTAAAATATTATTTATGAATATGCAAATAGCATGTTTTGGAGTAACTTGGAGTAACAATGTCTTTAGTATGAAAGTTTAGGGTCTTTCACAATCCATACCGATGATGGCATTGAAACTTCCAATGACCATTGTCATAAGGTCGACGAGAAAAGCATGATTATCTAACGTTAAGGTACAATTCCTAAGTATTTATTGGGTACTACTAACTTGTTCGTTAGCCATTTCTACTCTATAGGCTTCCCTAAGTTTACTAGATGGGTGGTCTAATAAGTTTCAAAATTCCGGAGTAATATAGCCTCTATAGGTGTCGGTATCAAAAAGTATATTTGCATATAAGTTATTGATTAGGAACGTACCCGTAACTACCATCACATCTTGGACGACTTCTCTGGCTCCTATATAATTACCTCCTTGTCCCCTTCAGTTTTGGACAATCCTTCCTGATGTGTCCAACTTCCTTACACTCATACCACTCGCAGCCTTCTATTTTTGCGGTTCCTCGATTGGGTAGGGTTTTGCATCTGTTGGCAAGATGACCTTTCTTGCCGCAGTTGGTGCAAATCCACCATGCTCCATTGTGACAAAACCCACACTCATTTCATCTTGGACTACTTCCAGCGGTAGTCCCTATCGAGGTTGTCGTAACCATAAATGCTTGTATCACTTCCCGCTTCTTTTATGTTGGTTGTCTAGCCTTCCCTTTGGACTCCTTTCCAAACTTCCTCTTTCTACCCTCCACCCTCGGAAGGTCATCCTTCTGGAGCATCGTACCACAAAGAATCTCTTGATTTGTCAAACTAAAGGCTAGTCTATTGGTGATGTCGAAGGTGGTTGTCTTTGAGGAAGTGAACATTGAAACGGCTTGTATAAGTGGCAACGTCAGCTTCCTTCATCGTCAGATTCCACAGCTCCTGCTCCAGCTTCTACATCTCCTCGTGTGGGTTGTACTCCTGAATCATGAGCTGCTTTAGCTCGCTCCAAGACATGGAATTTGCTACATTAATTCCCATGGTCTTTGTATAACTGGTCCACCAGCTTAAGGATGTGTCTGCCAGGGTGCAGGCGGCGAACTTAACCTTGTAGTCCTCCGAACAAAATCTTATCTCAAAAACAGACTCCATCTATTCTATCCACCTAGTCAAACCAACTATGCCTTTGTTTCCATTGAAGGGTTTTGGTTTACAGTTCATAAAGTCTTTATATGAACAGACCCTATTTGGACCTCAGTTATCTCCTTGCAAACTCTCACCTCCATTACCTCCTTATCCTACGTTCCTAGGTGTTTCTAGGTTTGCTATTGCATAAGCGACGTGTTGGGCTACTAATTCATCAATTACAGCTGACCTCATAGGTTCGGGATTGGGTTCGGGTTGTCCTGGGTTTCTCCTGGTGCAAGGCATGATTCTAAATTTATGACGTATGTTAGTTGTTATGATAAATTTTGAGTTTTACTTTGATAATTTAGCTGAGAGAGTTAACTATATCAAGAAAATGAATCAAACAAGTAATACCATATACAATAAGATCACATAATTTTCATTAACCTCCATAAATTTTTTCATCAGATTTCCCAAAAAGTGTACAATGATGTGGTTTGAACAAGAACATCTATTTTACAAGAAAAAGACATAGCATAATCCTATTATATACTACACTACTTTTCCCTCCCTCAAACCCAAAAATCATAGTTCCTAGCTTTCCTTGGGTAGAACTATCTACCACAATCCAAAACAAACTACCATCCAAGCCACTATCTGTGCTAACTGGTGTTGAAGCTAACTGATCATAACCTCCATAGTGGTTGTACCTATCTATGATACCATCAATCTCAACTTCGAGTCCCCCACACACTGCTCTAGACCCTCAATCACAATATGTTGATATTGCACTAGAGAATGGGTCTCTTCTAGATGATCGTATGCGTAGAGGATCCTCATCTCGTCTATATCTTTCCCCTGCTCTAAATCTCTAAGTCTACCAGCTAATGATTTGATCTCCCTCCTCAACGAGTAACGATCCTCCTCCACCTGATGTATACGATCCTCGTATCATGCTACTCACAGTACTAACACTAAAATTTCTCTATCTGTGTGATCCTCTGGAATGGGATCGCGCCTAGGTGCCAGGGAGGACTCTCTGACCTCATAAAACCCAATACTTCCTCCCTGATCCACTCGTTCACCTGTAGAGTCCATTTTTGGGTGGGTCAAGGCTTATTTGATGATCTTGGCGATGATGGCAGTGAGGCTGCTCTCTTGCGGGATGGAATGGGAACGAAATTTCGGGGGGTAGTTATAGTCCTGAGTCCCGAAGCATGAATACAAAGATATCGGCTCGAAGATGGGGGAAGTTGAGCAACAATCTCTAGGGATGACTCTGACTCAGTAGGGTCCTCCTCCTAAGTCTCCTCATGATCCTGGCGGGAAGATGAATCTGGTAGGGTGAACTATCTATGGGTACTCCACCAAACTCTTCGTCATGCTGCTCCTCCTCCTCAGTGGGCTCTTCTTCATCTTCCAACGGCTCATCATCAGTTTTTACTGGGGTAGGTGGTAGGGGCATTGTCGGATCGTAATCACCCTCTTCCTCAGGCGTGTGTAGTACCACTTGGTCTTCTTCGGGGTAAGGATTTGACACCCAATCCCATATATCGTCCATATCGCTCAGATATCCTGCATAAGACATCAAATAGGAAGATGTTTATGAGAAATAATATATAATACATATAATTTCCTATTATAAGTGTGTGTGTATATATATATATATATATATATATATATATATATATATATATATATATATATATATATAGTATCGTATCTTTGGTAACATTCCATATGGGGGGTATATCGGATACCTGTCTCTAATCCAAATATCCTCAAGGTGTACCGTTCCACTATATGTTGAATACTCTTGCAATAGGTCTTGATCTAAGGCTCTAGTCTTGAGGAAGTCGATCTATTCTACTGATCCAAAGATCCTGAAGTCGTAGGCCTCTTCCTAATCTCTTAACTAATCATACTATACTATTGATCCATAAATCCTCAAGCGTTTAGATTGTCAACTACGACATCCAGGTTTAGGTGTGTGTCGGTCGGACCATAATAAAACTTAGTTGCACATTCTAGGTCTAGTTGTGGTACGACCGCAGTATTAGACTAACCCTATGATTCCTTTTTGACCTAAAATATTAAGTTATGATTTGAATGGATAGTTTTTATAACATAAGGGTGTATTTATAAGAGTTTGTATAACTCTTTATCTGATTAGTGTTTGATTAGGGGGTATTTTATTAATTCTATGTTTTTGTACTTCAAGGCTACCAAGCAAGGATTAGCTAGATGAGAAGTGTTGGAGGGCAGAACCATTTTAGCATATAGTCGTTCTGAAATCCAGCAACCCAAGCGACAGTTCAAACTAGTCACCTCTCCCGTAAGTAGTCTATCTGTATTGTAATTAATAATAGTAATTTTATTCGGTTTAGCTAATTCAGAGTATATGCCCTAGGTTATAGTCGTAGTTCCTAAGTAATTACTAGTTCGCTATAAACTGTGGCTCTGATACCAATCTGTCACACCCCCGGTCGGCGGCGGAAACGTTGCGCTATACGACATAGGGATATTGGATCGAGGCACATATATATATATATATATATATATATATATATATATATATATATATATATATATATATATATATATATATATATATATATATATATATATATATATATATATATATATATATATAGAGAGAGAGAGAGAGAGAGAGAGAAAGAGAGAGATAGAGAGAGAGAGGGAGAGAGAGAGAGAGAACATAACACGTAAGTATAACACAAATGATACTTTTATTTTATTATACTTTTTTGGGATTACATTGTTTAATAGGTCAAACTCCCATACTGAAAGACAATGATACACCCCACCCACCAAACCTTCCAAGACCTTAACCCCCCTACAAACACACATACCCACACGTGCATACCTATACCGCAATCCACCCACCCATACCCATATAAATATGTCAACCCACCTCGACATCCACACACCTATGGTCACGCTCGTGCCCACCTCGCCCTACTTCCCTTTAACATCCGCCTTTTAGTGCCTAATAACTTTAACCAAATTTAGTAGTAAAATAAAATTTTGGAAAATATAAATAAATAAAATAGCTAATAATCTAAGAAAATAAAAAAAAGTAAATAACAATAAAAGGAAAAATTAAATCAAATATTAACAACATAAATAAAATAAAATTTGTTAAAAATGGTCAAACTGGACAACTTGATAAAAGATAGGTTTGACGAAGAGAGTTGACTAAATGTGTAGAGAGGACCTAAATGTTAAGTACGATGGTGAGGAAGGAACATATATGTAATATCTTGTGTGACTAGATTGTATGGTGCCTAATATGGAAATAGTATAAATATAAGGGACCAAATTACACATTTGAAAGTATAGACATAAGCTAGTTGATTCTTTTCTCCATTTTGAAGAGAAAAACAATTTTAAGAAGGATAAGAGATTTATGGGGCGATTTCCATGAAGTTGGAGGATCTATTGTTGACCACTTGAAGTAAGCTAGGTTTTGGTGTTAGAAGTGGAATTTTAGCTCAAGACGGAACCCAAACCCGCCGATGAAGGGTCAACAACCCAAGGCTATCAAAATTGAAGGAAACCACCTAACCCACAATGCGCTCACTCTTCCGGTTCTCTTCCTTCATAGCCTCGACACGAGCCTCACGAATCCGCTCCAAAAGCGGAGTAATCACGGTCATCCTCAAACATACATCCCTGATCGAAGCTGCGACCGCCTTGCGGATGAGAGCATCAATCACCACATTGGCCTTCCCCGGGTGATAAAGGATCTCACAATTAAAATCCTTCACCACATCCAACCACTGACGCTGCCTCATGTTTAGATTTGGCTGATCCATCAGATACCTCAAGCTCTTGTGATCCGTGTAAATAGTACAACGGACCCCATAGAGTTAATGCTGCCAAATCTTAAGGGCGAAAACCACAGCCCCCAACTCCAAATCATGAGTCGGATAATTCGCTTCATGAGGCTTCAGCTGCCTCGAAGCATAAGCGATCACGCGACCCCTGTGCATCAATACTGCTCCCAAACCCATGATCGGCACATCACAATAAACCACAAAATCCTCAACACCCTCCGGCAGGATCAAAATCGGAGCCTCGCACAACCGCTGCCTCAAAGTCTCAAAAGTTACCTACAGCTTAGGCCCCCAGCGAAACGTAACTGTCTTCTTTGTCAACCAAGTCAAAGGAACAACTATCTTGGAGAAATCCTAGATAAACCTTCGATAATAACCTGCTAGACCAAGGAAACTCCGGATCTCAGATGGAGACCTAGGAATCTCCCACCGCATCACGACCTCGTGCTTGGCCGACTCGACCAGAATACCATTCTGGTTGACAAGGTGCCCAAGAAACTGCACCTCGCGCAACCAGAACTTACACTTGGAGAACTTTACGAAAAGTCTCTCCTTCCTCAACGTCTCCAACATTTCCCTCAAGTTCTCCTTGTGCTACTCCTGGGTCTTCGAATAGACCAAGATATCATCGATAAATACAATCGCAGACTGATCCAACATCGGCCTGCACACGCGGTTCATGATATCCATGAACGTGGTTGGAGCATTGGTGAGCCTAAAAGGCATCATCACGAACTCGTAATGACCATAACGAGTCCGGAAAGCTGTATTTTGCACATCCTCATTTCTAACCCTCATATGATGATAACCCGATCACAAATCAATCTTGGAAAACCAAGATGCACCCTGAAGCTGTTCAAAAAGATAATCAATCCTCAGGAGTGGATAATGGTTCTTCACCGTTTCCTTATTCAGCTCATGGTAGTCAATGCACATACGATGAGAACCATCCTTCTTTTTCACAAACAAGATCGAGGCTCCCCATGACGAACTACTCGGTCGAATGAATCCCATGTCTAACAGCTCTTACAGCTGTGTAGACAACTCATGCATCTCGGGAGGAGTCAACCGATACGGAGCTTTGTCTATCGGAGTCGCACCTGGAACCAGATCAATCCTGAACTCAACCTGCCTCACCGGAGGCACCCCAGGAAAATCCTCTGGAAACATATCGAGATAATCTCATAAAATCGGCACATCATCCACAGTCCCCTTACCCTTATCCCGGGTATCCATAACATAGGCGACAAATCCTGAACAACCCTGCTGAATATAGCGTTTGGCCCTCGCTGTTGAACACAACATCAGCCCACTCTGAGCTCTCTCTCCCTGAACCACTAACACTCACCCACTTGGGGTTCGAATTCGGACTAACTGTTGCTCACAATCGATCACCATCCCATTGGGGCTCAGCCAATCCATACCCACAATAACCTTGTTCCCACGCAAAGGAATGGGAACCAAATCAATCGAATACTCCTCAGTGAACAACTGAAGAGTAAAACCCTGATGAACCCTCACAACCTGAGCAATTCTATCATCTGCGATCTCGACATCTAATGGACAATCCAGATCCCCCGTAGCTCTAACAAACCTCTTTCTAAGCGCAAGCGATACAAAGAATCGAGTAGCCCCTGAATCAAACAATCCCAAAGCAGAAATACCGTTCAGGAGGAACGATCCTAAAATAAAACACATAAATATAAGAAGAAATTCAATATAAATAAAGAGATAAGGAAAATATACATACCCGTCATCACATCAGGTGTCGCGCGAGCATCCTTGACCGTCAACTGGAAAGCCCTGCTCCTCACCATAGGTGCATCCGCCTTGCCCTGACGGTCGTCAGTGATCCAAAGAGTCGCAGGAGTGGGTGCTGACACCGGCCCTGCTGCAGCCAAACTCGGACATTAGGCCTTCTTGTGGCCCCTCTGGTTGCAATGAAAGCAAATCAGATTAGATCCTGGGGTGGTGGTGGTAGCAGTACAATCCCTGCTATAATGATCCGGCCGGCCGCACTTGAAGCAGCCCGAACAACCCACCCTGCACGGTTCCTCGTGCATCTTCTGCACTTTCCACAGTGGCTCTGGCATTGTTGGCCTCTCGATCTCGATTCCTGAACCTTGGGCCTCTTGCCCGCTCCCCCTGAAACTTGAGCCTGACCCGGCTTCCTCTTCTTATCCATCTCAATAGCAATCTCCCTCTCTCGGGCTTTAGCTATCATATCCTCCAGTGTCTTGCAACTGGATCGGCTCACAAACTACCGAATATCGCTCTTCAACATCTCCTGATACCTTGCCTTCTTCATCCCCTCGTCTGCCACATACTGCGGAACCAAAAGTGCCCTCTCCCAAAACATCGTGGTGATCTCATCCACCGTCTCAGTAGTCTGGCGAAGATCCTGAAACTCTCGCGCCAACTGCTGCACCTCGATCACTGGTGCAAACTCAGCCCTGAATCTAGTCACAAAATCATCCCATGACATGGAATCAATAGCCTCATCACCAACGGAGCTCCCAAACTCCTCCCACCAATCCCATGCCCTGTCCTTCAGAAGACAGGATGCAAGTCTGACATTTGCCCCCTCGGGACAACTGCTGGTGCGGAAAGCTTTAGCTACATCTGCTAACCACCGCATGCTCACTATCGGGTCCTTCTCCCCAAAGTATTCTGGAGCCCCGCACGCCCGGAACTCCCTAAAGGTCAAAGAACGCGCCCCTACCAAGGCCACCATCTCAGAACGAAATGAGCTCAACCGCTCATCCAAAATCTCCAGAATGCCCTCCTTGACCATACCACAGATCACAGGAGTCTGCTCAAGAATGCAACGCGTAATCTCAAACGAAATGAATTCCCTTGTCTGATCATCCAACTGCCCCGCTCCAGAACTTAAGCACGAGCCCTCCCAGCACCAGAACTGCCAACGGGTTTGCCCCGGAGAGTCACCATACTGAAAATAGACCATATAAACCATCAGAATACGCATCAGAATATATCGATGGATCACAAACTCTACAAGCTTCCTGGTTTCATCGCAGCTCTCCTTGACTCGAGTACGGATCCTCTACTTTCAGTAGTACGGGCCCATACTACTTTCCACATCTATCCGTACTTTCCTCAAGGATTGCCTTGAATCCGCCAAGTCACCTTATATCCATACGATTAACCCTCATAAAGATAAGGCTCCCAACACTAGATCTCATCCTAGGTTTTCCTAGGGAAAACTCCATACCACTCTCCTCCATCAGCTACAAAAGGAACTCCCGCTAACTTCATCTAACTAGCTCACGAATACAATTACATATCACCAAAACCAGATAATTCTTTGAATGAGAGGTCTCACACTACAACGGTTGGACTCAAACAAGAGCTGCACAATAGAGTTAAAACCTAACCTTCTAAAATTATTTAGTTTCCATAATATGTAACTTAGCATATTTGCTTACTAGTTAGCTGAAGCTAGTAAGAACTCTTAAAAATTACAAAGCAAGCAGCATTCGCGCATCAAGTAATCAGAACAAATCATCACCTAATCAGGCCATCCTATCACTAACTGATCAGTACTAGCATGCAAGTCTGCAAGCTCATACAATAGGCATACAAAGACATCTCTCCTAGCATTCTATCATGCAAATATTGAGCAAATCCTTCTCCCTAACTAGCATTTGATTCATAGATTCACATATCAAATCATATTAGATAACATGTATGGGTATTTTGGGAAAACTTACTTGAGCTCGGTCGATTGCATGCACCACACCCTTTCTTGTATTAGAAAACTCTTTTCTTAAAAATACATTTATTTTTGAAAAACTTTACCAAATCCTCGGTTTGAGTTCAGACACACCCGAGAGTATGTCTGAATCCCTCAAACCAAGGCTCTGATACTAACTTGTAACGTCCCAAAAATTTCATTTTTGATTTAATAAAAACATTAATCCAAACATTTTCATACAACCCAAAAAGACCAAAATATATCACTACATCAAAACATATCAGAGTAAATCTCAAAATGCGGAAAAAGGTGGTGTGTGCTCTGTAATCATCCCGAGCTCTTCCCTTTCGATCCGGAAGTAGCCGAAACATAATCTGAAAACCGTAAGCCTAAAGCTTAGTGAGTTCCCCAAAAAAACACAAACCATACATAATAAACATATATTGGGCCCCCGACCCACATCTGGCCTCGCCCGATATCGAGTCCGACTCGGCCTCGGATCCCGCCCGACATCGAGCCCCGCTCAGATTGTAGATCTGTCAATCACCAGGCCTCACCTGACTTCTGACTGATACACATATAAGCATATAAACATAATCATACTAACACATGCAAAAATCAAAAAGATAATAGCATACACTACAGCCATCGGGCCTCGCCCGACATCGAGCCTGGCTTGGTATTCATACCAATGCATACACATGGAAGATTCATGCAGACATCTAGCACCCTAACATAATAAACCATGGGATGGAATTAGTGCCTTCAACCCGCTAAACACAGTGAGGAAACTCACCTCACACTGTTGAATCTCACAGATGAATCTCTGGTTGTTGGCCCGATAAATTCCCACGCTATCAATCACAAAATAACATCCAATTAATAATTGGATCCGGACTCACACTAAGAGTCCAAACTAGGGTAAAAGACATTTTTACCATTTACCCAACTTGGCCCAATCCAATTGTCCAAAAGCCCAAATTCCAAAATAATAACCCAAAGCCCAAATATGGCCCAAATTTTCAAATTGGACCCAAATCCCTTTCATGGGCCTTCAACCAAAAGAGTCCAATAAAATATCAACAGCCCAACAATAGAATTATGATGGCCCAACAAGGCCCAAGACAACTGTAGTATAACATGGCCCAATACCGAGAAGCCCACAAATCCGAAGCCCACTGCTGAGTACGCAGGGCGTACTCAGCTCTTACGCTTAGCGTACTCGCTTTAGTACTTGTACGCGCAACGTACCTGCTTGTACGCCTAAGGTACTCCACCAACTTGGCCAACTTCCATTATTCAGCTCTTAATCGATTAAGACTTCATCCAACACTCAGATCTGACTTCCTTAAGGTGGTTTATCATGTAAAGTTCAAAACTTTACGTGCATGCATGGCTTAATGAGGCTCTTAGAGCTCAAAAGAGCTTAACAAATGACTTAACACATGCATGAGTCCATAAATACCATACAGTTTGCATTTTTGTGCATAAGGGACCCTCAAAACGTCCAGATCTACAAGGTTTAGCTTCTACAACGGCCTTAGCTCATCAAGACCAACCAAAAGGGACCAAAATGACCATAAACAAGCCAAAGAGTAGATTAAAGCAAAGAGTAGACAAGGTATGGACTTTATACCTCAAAAGTCACCAAAATATGGAGCTAGATCTGGATCTCTAAGCTCTCCTCCAAGGAATTAGTCTTCCAACTTCTTCTTCTACCACTTCAAGAAGCACAAAACCCACCAAAGATCAAAACCAAGGCTCAAGAGCACCACACAAGGCACAGGGATGAATTAGGGTTTTCAAAGGTATGGAGGTTGGTTAAACAAGGCCAAATGAGGTTATCATATGGTTTATCTAGGGTAAAAGCCCTAAAATTAGGGTTTCATATCTGCTCGCGTACCCCCAGCGTACGTGGATGAGCTCCACGACCATAACAGGCTAGTACGCCAAGCGCACATTATGGTATGCCCCGCGTACTAACCAAAAGGGCCAAACTGCAATGCTTTTTAATATGAAGGGTTAAACATGAAACTTACAAATTTTCAAGTGTTACAGATTTTGAATATCAATCATGGAAAAAACTCATCCTTGATTCATTTTAGTTGTAAGAAAATATTTGAAGGGAATCAATGGGTCAAATTAAGGCTGGAAAATTGATGATCTATTTTTAAAGAAGATTTATGAAGTGATTTTTAACCTAAATGACTCACTGGAATTGGATTCATGTTTTGACTAAGTAACTTTGGAACATCACCTTCAACCTTTGAATCAATGTCTTAATGAGGTAATAAAGGTTTCATCAATATGATTGGAATATTTTCGAGTAAGAAGTAAGTTCATTTAGTCATAATTGGTGTTTTCGTAGGTTTTGAAGACTCTATGGCTTAATTGGAGCTTTGATGCTTTCATAAGATTACATATTAAGCACTTGAAACATTAAGCTCGTCATCACTTAATTCATAAGTGAATTAGATTGAAATGAGTAAAATATAAGTACCTTGTAATTGTTTCCCGTAATAAAATAATTGGAGCATGATACAGAAGGTTTGGGAGTAAAGGAGCCAAACTGCAATGCCTTAATGGGAAAACTTGGATTTTTGTGTGTTGTACTAGGCATTACACGCTCGTGTGGCCATTTAATGCCAAGGATAAATAAAACATGACCTTTTAGTCCTCTGATAAGGGTCAAGACATTTTCTAAGTTTTTATCCTTAAACATTTGATCCTCGATTGTTCCCAATACTTCCATATTAGGTATAAAACACGACCTTTTAGTCATCTAATAAGGGTCAATATTTGTTATGTAATTCCCAAGGTGGTCATTTTGTAACCAATGATTTGGTATATTAAATAGATGGTGTCTAAGGGGTGTTCAGTTATATAAGGGTGAATAGCTTGATTTGTACCAAGGTGAGTACATACCCAGAGTACATGTCCCATAATAATATTACTTGATATGTTTTGAAAGTATCACTTATACTTATATGATTTGTTTGTTATGTGGCCTTCTGGAATATATTTGCATGGAATTAAATTAAATTTTAGGACATGTTTTGGTTTGAGAAGTTCGTTATCCTAACTGTATCCTCTGCTCCACCGAGAGCCTGACCCCTTCTTTTATCTTATCTATTGTGTTGCTCCACGGCTCCATACTGCTCCAGCCCCTCGCTGTAATAGCTTGTTTCTCAGGTGGCTCGTACCCTGGGTGGTGTGGCTGCGCCAGAGTGGGCTCAACAGTCAGCCAACCTTTCCGGGCGCACGAATGTTACATGATTTGAAAAATGAGATTTTGGAGCATCTTTATTTGTTCATCACATATAGGATGCGTGTTAAGAGTCCTCATGACTTATTACAGGTAAAGGGTGAAATTCCTTATTGAAGGGTCCAATATCCTAGTTTATAAGAGAACCCTCACTCCTTTGGATTTCGGTATTACTCACTAGGCTCCCCCAAGCCTAACCTATTATTTTGACAAGAACTTGCTGGTGAAATGAAAATTAGGATAGTAAGCTTGGACATTTAGAAGGCCATGTATGTATGGTTAATCTTGACCTTATTTAATGATATTGAACATGACACTCTTATACACAACTTAACTAAAACCTATGATTTAAAGGTTTTAGGACCGAATTTCGTACTGATATCTTAAAAGAAATAAAGGTTTAAAAACAAATTTTGAAAGTATAACCTAATTTTGACTAGCTCGTACGAGGGGTGTTTCATGAACGACATCCACATACCTACAAACCCACATACACCCCCACCACTCCCATCTTACCCCACACCCATATGCTTATCTACATACCTATGCCCAAAAGCTTACGCCAACCCCCATTGACACCCACATATACACACCTCCCACCTCACCCCATACTCATTATCACCCTCCAGATATACATACCCATGCCCAAAACCACCCTACCCCTACATCTTCACTTATATCCATACTTACATGTACACTCACATGCCCATACCAATAAACACATCCATACACTCACATACATATACATGTTTTCTTTTTCTTTCTTTAGCTCTTTAAATTCGTACCTAACTCTTGACTAGGTGGCCCTAGACCTAGCCCTAAAGACCGATATATATTAATTGTTTTTATCAAGTGCAATTATATATTTTTATTTTGTAAAGCCATCTTTTTGTTATATATTACATACAAATTCAATAAGAAAACACGAGTTTGAGAAGGTATTAGTTTAATAAATGAAATTTTTAAATAAATGAAAATTTTATCAATTTTATTAAAATAATAATAGATACAAAAATCAATGAAAATGTATTTTGGTCATATTACATAATTTACTTTTCAATGCCTTTGACATTTTTGCAAACCAAATAGAAAAATAGATTTTATTTTATGTAAACCACACTCGTTATAGATTCTAATTCATTCAAATTTCAATTTCTTTGACAAATTTTAGTTTTTCTAAAGACATTAACCAACCCCTTATTGTTTTACTTGGTAAGAAAATACATCTAATACCAAAAAGTTCCTAAAACTAATATTTTAAAACCCAAAACCCATATTATTATTTTTTTGAACGACTTGTCATCTAAAGTTGAAGTTTGTGAGATTCAAATCTAAGACTAGTGGTTGAAGTGCGGAATTTCACATATGATGTCAGGCTCAACTCAAATTCTGACACGTTCAAAATATCGTTAATGTTTTGAAATTGACTTCTTACATGGGTCTTGGGGCGAATTGATGTGGACTGCTCAGATGGTACGATTTATTATTTTTAAGTTTTAATATTTTTAGAATCGCCATCTACATTTGTGAAAGAAATTTCTGTTTGTCAGTGAGAAATCTAATATAATAAATGAAGATAATTTTGCCACATGTCAATCTCTAATGAGTTTTGACACTTGTCATTTTGTGATATTTTTTAAATAAATAATATCCACATGTAAATTTATATTTTTTTTCAATTTTAAAATTAAAAAGTCCCATAATCTTATACTTATATATGTAAAGTATCAAATGTAATAAATATTATAATAAATTGCAATTAATATGTTTCTTCATTCCTTATTTTAAAATTTTATTTTAAAAAATACTTATTATTTACATTTTAATATTTTATTTTCTTTAATCAACCCGTGTAATACACGAGTTTTACACCTAGTAATTCTAATAGTCAAAATTGAACCGAAGTAACTAATGCTCACTTTTACATAGAATCGTCGATTACATTTGATCTTCAAATGAAGAAATTTCGGTTTGTTAGTGAGGAATAATTCCAATAGTCAACTGCTTAAATTCAATGCATAGAAATCCATAGTCCATACTATTCAAAGTCAACTTCATAAACTTATCAATCACACCCTAAAGCGTTTTTGCGAAATCATATTTGTTAGAAATTATGATATACGCGTCTTTAGTAATTTTACACACATAAATAAAACATATGCTGGTATGTGTGTACGTTATATGTCAAAATACAAGTTGCCCCGTCACAATAAATGCCACAATTATTATATATTGAAGAAAATTAAATCATTCACAAGTAAGAAATATCTTTACTCCCAATGAATTATATATACATTATCAATTTTTCCGGTACATGTTATTTTAACTTGACTTTCAGCGTTTAATCTTAAAACTCACTTTAAAAGTGGTCTAGCAATCCTCTTGTTAGTCCTCATGACATAGCTCAATTGGTTGCGAGATGACTTGTTTGAGGTCTTAGAAAACAAGTATGGATTCGAGTCCAACAATGTCAGTTGTGTGGGATTAGGTTCACTCTTTTATGATGGATTCCTTGCTAATCGGTCAGGTTTCGGTATGAATGGACCGTTGAACAGTTGATTTACATATCACATATATTTCTTGGGACTGGAAGAATATGGTCGGGTTAAGGTTGTCGAAAATCAACTTCTCGGGATTTCGACAAACAATCCCCAAACTACAAGCGATTCTTGGATCCAACATAACATCTTTAGAACCCACGGATCATTGTTGGTTCAACGAGCAGATATTGATATCATAATTAAGCAAAAGAAATTAAATTAATAGGTATATTTTATCATTTAATGTTTTGCTATTTATCACATTTTCATAACTATTACTTTAAACTTCCTTAAAATCAAATTCTCCTAGTGGAAAGATAGAAAAACCCAATGATCCAAAACATTTAAAGTAAATACAAATTTAGATATATCTAAATAGGCATCAATGAATCCCACAAAAATTTCATAAATAAGAACATGATTTATTTCTTTCTAGAGCATAACATCAATGAAGAATCGTTAAACGATCATTCATCCTCCAAGATCCACCAAGAGTTTGAGACCCATGTAGTGTCTACGATTCCACATTTGAGACAAATGCAATGTACTATCATTTTAAACATATAATAATATAATAATGACGTATGTATAACCGTCTCATCAAAATACATGTCATCATACTATAAATAGAAGAAACAATATTCAAAGTAAGAAATATCTAAGATTACATATACATTATTCAATTTTTCACTATATCTTATTTTAACTTGGTCATTGGAGTTTATTTATTTATTTATTTATTTTATTTTTTTGGAATGAGGACAAGCCTCATGTGAATTAACTGATTTTAATGTTAAGAACCATTTTAAGAGAGTTCTAATAATTCTTTCGGTGTGAGTGATTCCAAAATCTTCCCACTTTATAACTTTTTTTTATTATTATTCAACATTCTATTCATGACTATTGGTTCTTATATTCCTAGTGGAAAAGCAATAAAATTCCAGAAATCTGAATACTTGAAGTAAATGCAAATTTCAGATATCTAGATGATACAAACACAAGACTATATTTTCGAGCATTTATTTTATATTGTAATGTTTGTAAAACTAAAAAGTAAGTTATAATATAGTTTAAAAAAATACTCGATAGAGTGTTTTACAAGCTTATAAAGTTTTTCAATTATTTTTTCAAATATACCCTTTATTTATTTTTTATTTTTTCTGGAAATAAAACTTCTCTAACGAGAGTTTTCGGACCGGTTGTCGCGCCCCGACTAATCTCTCGCCGCAAACATGAGGCTATGTTTCATGCCCTGAAGTCACCGGAGGCGATCCTCAATGGCCACAGCCCACAAAGACTAAGTAGTACAAGGATTTGAACACATATCAATAGGTTAAATATATCATTTATTATATATATACTTTTTAATTTACTTACAGGTTTGGTCCCTATTTTAATTTTAGAAAATTACATTTTTAGTTAGTGTAGCTTTTTAATTATAAAAGGTAATTATAGTTTAGGTTCCTATATATTTTTATTTAGGAAATGGTTCTTATAGGTTTGATCCATATAGTTTTTAATTTAGGAATTACACATTTGGTCCATATAATTTTACCTCTAAAAGGAAATGGATTAGTTATAGTTTTGGTGTATGTTGTTTTTTAATTTAAAAAATTATATTTTTGGTCTTTATAGTTTTTAATTCTAAACTTAAGAAATATATTATATACAGTTTTTCTCAATGTAGTTTTTAATTTAGAAATTTATATTTTTGTCTTTTTCTCATTTTAGTTATTATTACATAATTATACATTAATTGTTTTAATAGATTGGTGATCTCTATCTTTGTTTTTTTTTTAATTTTTTTGTATATGTATAAAAAATATAAATTATGCAAATAGTTTTACATATCAACATTCTCTATTAAATTATTCAGTCAAAAATATAAAATTAATAAATATGCTAGAAATATACAACCAATACTCGTTTCTACGTAAGACTTGGTCAATAATGAAATCTATAGAAGTGACCAAAGTTGATTGTTAAATTACTTGTTTATATATTTATATTCGCCGGTTAAATTTTTTTTTTTTACTTGTTATACATTAAATACGTGCGCCAACTACAACTAAAATGTGAGGGTCTTTTTTTTTTTTTTTTTTTTTTTACTTTTTTTTTACTTTTTTGATGATATATTTTAATATATAGTTGAGTTTTGTTAACATAAATTAGAAATTGAAGTACGTGTAACTTTGATAGACATAAAGTCTCATATAGTGATTCCACTTTGAAAAATAGGAATAAATAAATATGCAAATATCCCATTCTAATTCTAAGGGCATATTGTTAAGTTGTAGTTAACTATTTATCTTTAATTTTAATACATATTCTATCTTACTCTAAAAACTACCTAACTACAAATGAAATTTATAAAAAATTAAAAATATATATTAAAAGATGAATAGTTACCAACAAATTATTGACCTAATGATATCGTGAGATGCCCTCTATTTATAAGAAGACATGTCATGATACCATTAATCAATAACATGTTGATAACTATTCATCTTGTAATATATATATATATATATATATATATATATATATATATATATATATATATATATATATATATATATATATATATACACGTCATGATAACTTAATGTTATTTTATTTTTTATTGTGTTGTTAATTTTACTTTTTGTGGTAAATCCATAAAAAAACAATTGCTTTAGAACTTTATATTCATTGTAAAAAATTTCACTGAACATAGACCATGACTGATGCTTAATACCTAATTCAATTTAATGAACATATTACATTTGTCTTATAATATCAATGTCCTTATCAATATCTTTTCATGTCATTTTACATTATCTTTTCATCATGTCATTTTACATTCCTCAAAGCTTATCAACTATTTTGTACCAAGTCCAAGTGTCATTTTTTTATCAAAAAAAAACTTTTTTTCAACTAAAAGCTAATTTTCAACTCATCCAACAAACATAGCCTAAATCCCCAAAAAAACATTCACAATAGAAGTTTTCATATCCAAATTAGGAGCCAAAAATTGTAAAATAGCAATATATGTTCAAAATTCGGTTTTTGCTTACAACAATAACATAAAGAACCCAAGAATATTAAACCCAAAAAACTAAAAATGCAAAATCATCTTGTAACGTCTCAAAAAAGAAATATAATTGGCATCATCATCATCAGAATAATAACAATAACAGTAACAATAACAATAACAATAACAATATATAAACTTTGATGGCCTGCAACGCATGTAAGCAGCATAGCTCCTTCCCAAACTAAAACTACATCTTCTTCTTAACTTTAAACCCTAAATCCATTATATATTCTTCTAACATATCCATCTTTTTCTCCTTCCAAGTTTTCTGCGCTACAACTTCTCATTTCAACCCAACAAACACAAACACAAAAAAAACAAAAAACAAAACAAAACAAAACAAGAAGAGCCCTTTTGCAAAGAAGCCAACTTTTTTTCAAAAAAGAAAGAAGTAAAATAGTGTGGATTCTAAAGATGTGTTCCGGAACCTTCTTTGACACGTGGCGTAAAAAGTGTTTGAGAAATTTAAGGTTCCTTTATGGGGTGGATTCGTTTGATGCATAATACATGTACAAGCTGTTTGCAGCAGCACAAGCTATTGAGTTTTCAGTTGGGTGCCATGCCAGGTGGAGGAGCTTTGTTGTAAAATCAAATGAGTTCCCATTCGTGTCATTTCCTGGACTCTCTGCCCCTAAATATATTTTAAGTAAAAATATATTATTATTTATCACAAATTTAAGTAAATTTTGTGCTAAAAAGATAATAAAAAAAAAGACAGCTGACCTCGTCTGACAACACGTGTTATGCTGCTGCTTAAAGATCTTGAAGGCCTTGCAGGAGTCTGCACTTGTCGCCTATAAACGGTTTCTTTTTAGTCAACACATTTGTATAATACAAGGGGCAATTTCGTCCCACATCTAAAAAATTGGTCAAACAGGTAAAAATATCTCAATTTTGTTTATTTGGGTAAGAAACTAGATTCTTTGCCAATTAAGTGCATAAAGAATTGTAAGTATAGTGACATGTTAAAGATTTTAGTGATCTAATTGACAAATAAAATAGTTTGTTTATGTTATACCCAAATTAGAAAAAATGAAATAGTTGAGTTAATCAGTGTATATAATATATATTATACCTCATTGGGTTTTTGCTAGCTTCCAGGGTGGTGGCTTCAGTACTTGTGGGACCCGAGCCAAACACACGGAACAGATTGCTGAAACCAATATCATTAAAAAAATAAATATCTAAATAAATAAAAAGATATAAAATTTGACATGTTTGTTACCTGTAAGAACCAGTTGCTACACGCATTCCATCACCACTTAAACAGCATTCAAATTTATCAAAAATCGAGTCATTTTCATATAAGTCACATAGCTGGAGGTTATCATTTAAAAACTTTCATTAATCTCGGTGCCAAAAAGACAAAAATACCCACAAAATGTTGAGTGAACTGAATAAATATATACCTTAGGTCTTAAATATTCGTGAACCTGAAACGTTGAAACGGGTCCCGCGTCCATGTTGATGTCCCATAACTGTACAAAACAGTTACAAATTAATTCTATTTTGTGTAGTTATAAAAAAAAGTATTAACTTTTATATAGAAATAGGTTAATTGTAATGTAAAATATTAATATCACAAACCTTAAGTGTCATGTAATCACGGCTTAGTATATATCTTCCATTCCTTCCAAATTTAATATCTGAGATTGATGCTATTATCTCTGTGAAGAATGATCTTGATCCAGGTGCTTCTTGTTCTTCAAACCTACCAAAATCAATGTGTCAGTGTAATTTATGATTATACAGGACAAGACATGACAAAAGACGTAAATGCCCTTATCATTGGAAAAGCGGCCAAAATACTTACAATTTGGAATGTCGATCACACAATGCAGATTGGCGTAAATCAATAAGGCGAATGGATCCTTTTGAACTACTGTATGCTAAAGTGTTGCAATGAGTAGGATGAAATTCAGCTGATGTAATCACCTCTGTAAATAAGTAACGCAAAATATAAATATCAGAAAGAATAACTGAATGGAAAGAAAAGGTTAATTGATACATAAGCACATGAAGATATGCATACGTAATTAGGGCACAATTGAAATTTACAAAATTTATACCTGTGAGGTCCTCCATATTTGTAGGTTTAACATCCACAATGTTGAAACTTTGATTGCTAATTTCCAAATTCCAAAGGTTTATCCGAAGATCATCAGCCGAAATGAATGTTTCACCATCACTAATTGAAAAAAGAGGGAGTCAAATGTATATTTAGAAAACAAAGTAATCAAAGCAAAATATGCATATACAAATAATAATAATAATAATAATAAACAATACAACAATGACAAATGAAAGAATCAAATATCCAAACCTGTTATTTGAGATTGAATTGATATGGTAATCATGTGCATGAGCATACACTCTTCTACATCTTGCAACAAGACTCGTTTCATTACTAGTTACCTACAAAATTTACCTTCTTGTTACACTTCCACTCAACCAAAAAGAATGTTAGTTAAAATGAAAATAGTAAAAACTTCTCCCCATTGCCAAATGCCAAAAAAGGTAACATTTTTAGACTAATCAAATACAATATTTCATAGATATTTTTATATATAGAGCATAAGTTGGGTACAACTACCACAGGTAAACGTAATGACTGGAATCCCAAATCCTTGGTCAAAGTCAAACTAGTGTAGGATTTATCAGTGTATTCCCCATTTACACCATGTGATGATTTTTGGCTTGAAGAACTCGCGACATTTCCATTCCCAACAGCTTTAGAAACATCCATATTCATATTCATATCCGCAATTTTTTTAACCTTCTTTTCTTGAACCTGAAAAGTCGACACAAAATTATCAAATCCCACTTCATACTTCATATCCAATAGAAAAATGAAATAAACAATTTTATATGTAATAAAGTAATTTACCTTCCAGAATTTAATGGTTTTGTCATTGGTAGACAAAAGAAAAACAGCACCATTGGCTGTTTGGCACCATTTGATTTTGTTAATCTTCTCCTCGATCTCCAAACTCTTTAAATAATCAAACTGAAATCAAAACATGAGATTTAGTAAGTAAAACAAATAATCAGAAAAGTGAGAAAAAGTAATTGAAAAAATAATAAAAATAAAAAAACCTCGGGTTCATGGCTTTGAAACTCGGTTTTGTAGCGGAACTCAGGATGCCTACCACTTGGGTAATCTGTCTTCTCTAAATCCTTTCTACTTCCACCATGCTACACATTTAAACATGATTTAAAAATAACAAAAAATGATAAAAATATATTTTTTTTTCAAGAAATTATTATTGTATTAGTGATTCTGACCTCCTTTGTATCAGTCCTCTCAAATAACACCACCCTGCCACCACGATCACCAGTGGCAAGATGATCACCACTTTTATCAAACTCTATAGCTGAAATGATATCAACTGTGACACAAATTCAAAACAATGTAAGATATTATATAAATGATTTGTTTGTTGCATGTAGACAAAAAAATATTATATATCAAAGTACTAGATTACCTATTTATTTAATGATAAAGAATGCCTTGATCAGTTGATTGTATACATAAAGAAAGAAGTTCCAAAGATTTGTTGTTATATTCATCTATGGAAAACTACATCTATGCATTCAATCACCTTTTGAAGTGGTTTTTTCAGAGTTGATTAAATCTTACATGTACTTAAATCACCAAAAAACAAAGCATGCATTTAAAGAAGTTAATTGAAAGCAAGAAAAGGGAAAAGATTGATTGATTGTAACTTGATCAACATTCAATTGCAAATTTGTCGTTTTTAATTGATTTGGGTCAACAAATTGAGCAAAAGTACAAGCATTAAATAGAAAATAGTGTGATTGTTCACGAAATCACCGATGATACAGCAATGTAGCGATCCAAATAATAGATCAAAGACACACTTTATTCAAACCCTAATAAACATACGAATCTGGGATTTTAATTAAATAAGTAGAGAAGCTAATTTACCTTCTTGAACTTCTTCACCGGCGGTGCGTTCACCAAATACCTGAGAGAACCTCCAGTCTAGCGGCGGTGGTGGACCCGCCGGAGCTGCCGTGACATCTCCATCACCACCGGTCATTCCTTCTTCCTCTTCTTCTCGCTTTTTGGATTTGTGTAATTAATCAATGGAAAACAAATTAATGAAGTTGAAACTAAAATCAAATCAAGAACAGCCTCAGCGGATCGCTTTTTCCCAATTATTATTCTTCAAGATCGCAGCTTCCGGACCGTCGGATGATTCCATCAACGAAAAAGAACAAAAGAATGTCACCTTTTCAGATTCATTCAACCATTAATAAACATCACCTCATCATCATCATATTCATCATCATCATCAGCAACAACACCCACATCGCTTAATTCGTAGATTGAGATTTAATTTTCTCTCTCTTCGTTCACACCCACACCCACTTTCTCTCTCTCTCTTAAAAAAAATCTCTTTTTTTCGCAGTGGGGAAGGAGAAAAATGGAAACTTTGAGCAACAAAACCGTTCCTATTGCCTCCCAACACACCAAAACTCCCGTCACAGCGAATACTCTCCCAATATTTCTATATTTTCTTCTGTCGTTTACGATAATATGAAGATGAAATCAACAGTTGGTGAGTTGATTAAGTCACAGATGAATGGGATTGTGCCACGTGTACGACGTGGATGTGTTGTACTGGTGCGTGATGGGATTTCAATCACCGTTGGTGAGTGGAGATAAAAGTAAAAAATTAATCTAGAATTCTAGATGGAGGACAATGTTATTCAAGACTGTACACCACCCGGGTTGAGTTAGCGATGACACAAGGTGAGAGATAGTGTAAAATGACGTTTATGTCCCTCTCATCTTGACCAATTTCATTCTGTTTTAGTTTTCAGTTAATTTATTTATTTCTAAAACCAATATATCGAAGGTTGTCAAAATTAGTTATACTAATTAAGATCCAAAGAAACACTATGATCCTTTTATATTTGGAAGATCAAATGATTAAATGATTGTAAGATCATATCAGTGATGGGAAATTCCTAGACTAAACTGCAAAATTGGTTCCTATTGTATTCAAAAGTTTTCAACTTGTGTGGAAGGTACAAAACCAAGATTTTTCCGTGATTTTGGTCTCTGATAAACTTGAAAGGTCAATTTTATCCTTTTCATTTCTTTATATATTTTGGTATTTAAATAACTGAAAAAATAAGATAAAAAATAAAAAAATCTAGCCACACCCCATCCCAACCCTCTCCACCTGTACCCCCCTCCCACTCCTGTTCTCATCATGTGTTTCATCAGAGAACTTCCGGTTCTCTATGTACCTTCAAAACTCATCTCCTCAAGAACACACACTCACAAAATTCTACATACACACAAAGAAATTAAACACACATACATTGAGGAATTCTCCTTCTCCGGCTATTACGAGTTCTCCTTCTCCGACTATTACGAGTGTTTTATCTTTGGATTCAAGACTCATTGACGAGTTCTCCACCGCCACCGACCTGGTCTTTGTTTCCCCCTCTCCCACCGTTAAATCACCCCACCTGGAATCTATTATCTAGTTCCAAATCTGGAATCCACAAAACCCAGCACATTGTATATGAGCAAATGACAAGAGGATGTCAACGATGGGGTTAAAGGTAGATTCTTAAAGATGAAAATATATCTTCTATCTGAGTGTGTTAGGTTTACAGCTCGAGAATATAGGGTTAACAAGGACAATCAACATGGACAATCGGGGGTGATTGGGAACGATTTGTTTGCTGGAATGAGTTTGATGAGGAAAATTGAAGTTCAGAGTAACAAATTCAGTGGTTGGATTCCTGAGTCGCTTATAGATATGAGCATTCTTGTTGATTTGCAAATGCAGGATAATGAATTTGAAGGTGAGATACCAGGATTTAAACAAAAAATCATGATCATGCCGTTGTTTGTGAGTATATTTGGAAAAAATCGACCTAACCCACCAACCCAACCTGAACCTAACCCAAAATTAGCAGGTTGAGTTGAGATTTTCAACTCATCTAGGTTAAATGGGTCAACCCGTCTAACTCATTTAATTAAATAGTTTGGGTTGGGTAAAATTTATCAACCCGTTTTATGCTTACGGTTTAAGTTTATGTTTCAGGTACTTCCAGTTCGAAGGGGAAGACTCCAGCCTAATCGCATCACATCTACCCGTGTTTCCGAACTTTTTATGATTTTGGGATTTGTACTCTAATAACTATTTCACATTGGCATACTTTGATGGTTGATTTGAGATATCTGATGGATTTTGGTTGATTTTAAAAATGAAATTTTTACTTATGATTTTTGGGATGTTACACAATTATATCATTCCCTCCACCACACTCTATCACCAGCCTTCCCTACATGTTACATATTTATCTTCATCTCTCTTCTCTAAACTTAATGAAAAACATAATAACATCACTACTACTTTAGTCGTCGGAATCACCATTGACGATGACCATCTATACTCAAAATAACCTCCAAGTCAATTCTTTAGTCGATGGTTTTACCCACATATTTGCACCTATAAAAAGTTAATCTCCTCCACCACCGTCGACGACCTTACCCACATCTTCTTCTTCGGCCATCGACTACCAATCTGCACTTTTAAAACATGTTGTAGAGAACCAGATTGAAATGGATTAAAAAGGGGATAAAAAGAACCAGACCAACAAATTTACCCACATCTTATCCACATATCTATGCCTCTAATGCCACTAGAATCCCCCACAACCGCCAACAACCTCGCCACATCTTCTTTGTCGACCAACAAGCATATTTTATCTCTACGTCTTACGATTCTTCTTCTTCATCGGCTTCCTCCATTGATGTGTTTGATTAATTAATTCAAGTGTGATTCTTATTTTTGTATTACATAATTTTCCTAATGTGAATCCATAATTTTAATGTCATTGAATGTATTTATGAGGTTGAAGACGAACTAATCCAAAAGATTGTCCGATACTTTTTGAGATTTATGAGTTATGTTCAGTTTATGAAATCAGAAGGGCATAACTGTCATGTTTGTTTTATAAAAAGTCATTGGGATCTTTCTCTCTTTAATATCTTGAGGTATAACTATTAATTACCTTTAAAACTCAGTGAATGGATAAAAAAGAGTTATGGAAAAATCGATTCCCTTCAAATATTGAGCATATATTAATGTCTTGGTCTAACTTTATATAGTTTTAGTTTATTTTCTTAATTTATTTGTATTCTCACGCTTTCTCTTCACGTGCTTATGCTAAGGCTATTTGGAGTTGGCTTATAGACTGGTGTGACATTATCCCTTTAGTTCCCTACAATCTCGTTGAGCTTCGTGTTTTGCTGCATGACCATATTCAAAACAAGAGATGTAGGGCGTGTTTAACACAAGCGTTTGGAAGCTTATAGCTTATAGTGTTTGACAAAACGCTCCGTTTCGAACAAAAAACTTTGTTTGGCACTATAGCCTTTAGTATTTAGTTTTAAAAAAACGCTCCAAATCTAAAAGCTATCTCACGTAGCTTTTAACAAAACACTACTAGTTATCGGCTACCAGCTAATTTTGCCAAACATGTCCATAATCTTTTAAGATTACCCTTGATTTAGGTGTTGTTTGTTTTTTCGAAGCAAAAATTTATGAAGTCTGCGGACCACCTCTACAACCCTCTGCAACAGAAGAGGTGGAACAAACGGCTGCAACATATAACAAGAAGCATGTTTGTTTTTTAACATCTGCAGACTGCTGCAGTAAACTGAAATTTAAATAAACTAATTTTATAAACTGAAAATAATTCTCAACACTGAAATTTTAATAATTATTGTCTTAAAACATTGAAAGAATACTAAAAAGAACATGTAAAAAACAAAGATATAAAACTTCTAAAAAAATCTAAAAAAAATATAAAAGAAGCTATTAGTTTTATTCTAGAAAAAAACTAATTTTAAAAACCATAAAAAAGAAAATAATAAAAAAAAAATAAGAAAGTATTGCAAACGATGTCTACAAAGTTCGTAAAAAATTACACACGTTAAAAAAGATGCAATTGAAACTGAAAATATTATTAACAGAAACGATAAAAATATTAAAAAAAATCAAAGTTTTTTTTAAAAAAAATAAAGTTATAAAAAATTATGGAAACTATAAAAAGAAATTGTGTCAAATCCATAAATAAAAGTTTAAAAAAAAAAAATCAAAGTTTAAAAAAAAATGTTATACTAAAATTCTAAAAAAAACCACTTGGGAAAAATAAAAGCTGGAGAGGTTTGAACATGCAAGTTAAGTGTTGTGCCGCGCAGAACACGCGCATAGGTTTTGTAGTCTGAAACCTTCCAAAAAACAAACTACTGCGAGGGGGCAAGTGTTGCACGTGTGCTGCGTCGCGTAGAAAAAATGGTTTGATGAGGTTTTTAAAAAAAAAAAACAAACAGCACATTACTCTTATCTTTGGTTGTTTTGGAAGACTATAAATGGGCTCCTTTTTAACAACGTGAGGTGTGCGATGAGATTCAAGCTTTTACTTTTAGATGGATTAAACATAGATCTAATTTAGTTTCGTTGGACTGGTATATTTGGATTAGTTCTCATTGATATACAATATTTTGTAATTGTTTCTCTAACACCTAGCTAGAGTTCCTTTTGGTTTAATCTATCGTTGTCGTTCTAAAAAAACTAATAACGATATAAAGTTATAAAACGGAAAAACCGACGGTTTAGTTTTCTAGAATAAAAACCCGAACTTTTTATTTGGTTTGGTTTTTTTTATGAAATTGGAACTTCCTAACGAGATATGGGCTTGTGTACCGACTAATCTTCTGTTGTAAATATAAGGTTATATCTCAAGTTCTAGAGTCTGCAAACAAACCTTCATAACCACAGAAGCTAAATATTGTATTTTTAAACTATTCATAAGTTTACAAAAAAGCCAATAAATTTTAAGAAACATCAAGAGGGCTAATTCAGTTATTAAATAGTTTTATCTACATTAAACTAGCCATAAAAAGACAAAACACCCGAAACTTGGTCTTTTTTTCAATTTGTTTCAACTATCAAACCAGTCTGATTATCAAAATAGGGAAGGAAAAATATCTAAAACGGGATATGTAGTGCTTGTTCACGTTCAAACTTCATTTTTTTTATATGGTATATTTATAATTTCTTTACAGATTAAGTAGAAATATAATCATGTGACATCTTTCTTCATCATCATCATATAATAAACTCATGCTAAAAGTATCATTCACGAGATAATGTCGTAATTAACTAAACACCATGTTTTTGTTTGTACAAATTCGTGTGAACCTTTTCTTTTCCATAAACAATATATATCATGTAGCAAAAATGGCAACAAAATTAACTTCTCACATCTTGGATAAATATACTTCATTCATACTCTATTGCTTTTAAATACAATAAGTTCACATCTGATTTTTGGTTACGATATTTTTTTATCATTTTAAAATAAGTAGAACATTTATGTTCAAATACATATTTATCTAATGTTACTTAGATTATTATTTTTTTACTTTACGAGATATGTATATCATTGAGACTCACTATCAACATTCTTTTATTCTAGTAAGTTACAAATTAAAATAATTAAATTTCAATAATAAAACTCATAATTATTAATAATCAAGTACTTTTAATAAATTATTAATTAAACACGATTTTGTAAGATTTTCAACATAGAAATACAATTAATTATTGGCAATCATAACCGAAACATATTCAAGACGAATTTAAATTTCTTCTAAAAATCAAGAGATCAAATAAATAATTGACTAATTATTATAACCATCAATATTTTTTAAAAAATAAAAAATGATGAGAAAATAACAAATGTCATTTTTATAGAGCATTTAAAAAGAAAACATAAATTATGAAACAATGACAAATGATACTAATAACTATTATTTTATTAATATAGGAAGAGGAAGATAATAAGAACTTTGGATATTCAATTAATGTGTAACGCCCTGTCCCGAATCGTTACTCATTTGGGTGTGAATGATGTAATGTAGATGATTCAGGCGTTCGGATTTAGTTTTGGAACCAAGGGGTATTTTGGTAAAATGGCAGCGGGCTTTTTATGGAAATTGGGATTTGTTCGGGAAATTTTATGGCAAGTATGAGTAGATAAAAGTGTAGAGCTTCATTTAGTCATGCATGAACGTAAAGTTAGCAACTTATGTGATAATCCAGCTCAAGGAAGTCATATATATGTTTTGGAGCTTTATCTTAAGGGATTAAGTGCTAAATCAAGTTTTGGACTGAAGAGGGTGAGTACGCTGGGCGTACAAGCACATACACTTAGCGTACAAGCCTCCAAGGGAGTACGCTGCGCGTACGTGCTGAGTACGCCCCGCGTACTCGGTCAGTTGGGCCTTGCATGTTTGGGCTATCTTTTGGGCTTGGTTTCTTGGGGTATTGTTGGGCCATCTGAGAACACGTGTTTTAGATTTGGGAAAAGTTAATGGGCTTTAGGGTAAGGCCCATGTAAGGGTTTGGGCCTAATTTGGAAAATTGGGCCATAAGTGGGTTTTGGATGATTATTTGGTTTGTCGGCCTTTTTGATTGTGAGTTTGGGCCTTAGTCTTGGACCAAAATAGGTGAAGGGTAAAATGGTCTTTTTACCCCATATAGGGATCGGGGAATTGTCGGACATCAGCCAGGGATTATTAGTGTGATTCAGTAGTGCGATGTGAGTCTCCTCACTGTACTATCGGTCGAAGGCACCAATGCCGACCCATTTGGTTTATGTATTATAGGAAAACTAGAGGGTGACCCTTGACATTTGTATGAAAGACCAGGAGGTGGCTCCTGGCAGATTTGTATGCAAGACCAGAGTTTGGACTCTGGGAGTTAAGTAGATAAGTATTTGTAGTTTATATTCTAGTTGTCTTTGTGATGCTTGCATGGAAGACCAGGAGGTGGCTCCTGGAACTTGTCTGTAATACCCAGGGTTTTGGTCCCCGGATTGGCAAGGAAAGACCATGATACGACTCGTAGCATAATGGCAAGACTATGGTTGGCACATAGCACCTCCTATTACATGTTTGATATGTATGACTCGTATGTTATGTATGGTATGTGTTATTCGGTGAACTCACTAAGATTTGTGCTTACAGTTGGTGTTTATGGTTTCAGGTACTTCCGGTTCGAAAGGGAAGGGTTTGGCTTGATCGCAACGCATACACCTATATTTCCACAACTTTGAGATTTTGGGATTGTACTCTGATAATTGTTTTTATTATAAAATATCTTTAAGGATTTGTTTAAATGATAAAGGGGTGTTTTGATTGTTTTAAAAATGAAATTTTTACCCTCGTGTTTTGGAATGTTACAAGTTGGTATCAGAGCCTTGGTTTGAGGGATTCGGGCATACTCTCGAGTATGCCTGGACTCAAACTGAGGGTTTGGTGAAAATTTTCATAAAATAAATGTTTTATTAAAAGAGTTTCTAACCAAAGAAAGGGGTGTGATGCGTGCAATCGGCCGAGCTCGAGTAAGTGGTTCCCAGAATACCAATACATGTTTATTATTGTAATAGCCCAATTTTCAGAAAAAATTTTAAACTTTTAATTTCATAAACATACTGCGTAGGAAGTACAAAAATCCCAATACATATCCATATTATTTTGAAATTCAGAGTAAAAAGAGCTAAATGTGAAAACACTGGAGAATGCACGCCACGTCATCAAGTCGGGCCCTTGCCCTTATCAATAGAAGTACCTTGAGCATTCAATAAAACTATAAGCACAAGCTTAGTGAGTTTCCCAATCACACAAATCATATAATCACATAATGCCATGCTCATACATATACATACAAGTTTGCCATGGACTCCCTCCATGGACTTCAATGGAATGTCATGGGCTACCCCCATTGAAACATCCCAAAAATACAACCCAAAAATTTCTTTTTAAAATCATTTATAATAAAACCATAAGCCAACCATCATCATAAAGAAAACCATAAATCATGTATCTCAGAAAATCGTGTCAAATACTGTATCAAAATCATATGAGAAAAATATCAGAGTCTAAACATCCCAAGCTAAAGTTGTGGTGTGTGTCATGCGATCATCCCGAGCCCTTCCCCTTGCTAGTGAAAGTACCTGAAACCAAAACTAAAAACTGTAAGCATGAAGCTTAGTGAGTCTCCCCAACTACCACATACCATACACATATCACATAACATATCTTGGGCCTCGCCCCTGCTACATCGAGTCAAGCTCGGCATCGGCTTTCACGGCATCGGGCCCCGCCCGACATCGAGCAGATCTCGGAAAACATATATATATCAACAACATATAACATAAGCACATAACCCTAGCATGAAAACATTCCTCGGGCCCCGCCCGGCATCGGACCGAGATCCGGAAACATACTAGCATTCCTCGGGAACCGCCCCGGCATCGGACCAGAGTTCGGAACATACTATCATAACATATTAACCAGACATTCCTCGGGCTTGCCCCGATATCGGACCTAAGCCCGGAACACATAACACATAACAAACACATGCAAGAATCACAAAGACATCAAGCATACAAGCATACAAGCATTCCTCGGGACCGCCCCGATATCGGATTGGAATCCGGAAAACATATAAACCTACTTCGGGCCCCGCCCGACATCGGACTGTGGTCCGGAACTACTGTTATCTAAACGGTTCGGCCTTGGTGCCTTCGACCCGTTCCTACTGGAGAAAACTCACCTCGCAAAGATGTCTGCAAAAACTCGCGGTGAGAAATATCTGATAGCTGCTCCAATGACTCCCCGTCTATCAATATCACAATAATACTTAGTCAAAATCTGATAATCCTTATCAGGGTAAAATGACCATTTTACCCCAGGTCAAAGTCAACATCCTGGTCAAAGTCAAAGTCAAGGTCAACTCCCAGTCAACCCCAACTCGTCGAGTCTTCTCCCAACTTGGCGAGTTCATGAATAATTCAGACCCGTGGTCAACTAAGTCAACTCGTCGAGTCCCTTCACAGACTCGTCGAGTTCTTCCTGTCATAACATCGGGACATATCGACTCTAACTCATCGAGTCCCTCCTTGGACTCGTCGAGTTCTTCAGCTTCCGAGTCCTAATCTTATCCAACTCACTGATTCATCTCCTAAACTCAATGGTTTCACTCACAACCAGAAAAGGAGTTAGGGCTCACGACCCGACTCGCCGAGTCCAAGAACAACTCGTCGAGTCCTCCATGTGACATATCCATTATGTCGATTCTAATCCATTCCAATGCTTCTAACTTATAGATCTGGACTCCTTAGACTAGCATTACACGTAAAGTTGCTAACTTTACGTGCATGCATGGTGTAATGAAGCTAAAACACCCAATCCAAGCCAAAATGAAGGTCTAAGTCATAGAATGGAGCCATGGCTGAATAAAGGTGGCAACTTTGAGCTTCTAAAGCTCAAGAGTGCCCAGATCTGAAGTCCTTACATCCCCAAAGGTCCAAAACTCGGAATGACCTTGGAAATGACCCAAAAATGACAACATACAAGCTAGGAAGGAGATCTAAATGAATAACAGCCAAGGTATAAGCTTTATACCTCTATGAAGACAGAAATGAGTCCTTAGCTCTGGATCTTTGACCTTCCTTCTGCAACTCCAAGCATTTTGCTTCCTTCTTCTAGTTTTAATCACAAAAGTGGCAATAAATAGCTCAAGATCACTCAAGGTTGATTAGGGTTTGGAGGTGATGGAGGCTGTGATGGAGGCCAGATATGATGCTTAAATAGGTTGCAAACCTTAAAGATTAGGGTTTCATCCAGCCTGGCCTACTCGTCGAGTCAAGACTTCGAATCGTCGAGTAGCTCACTTAAACACGCGCCTTTTCTGTCTTCTACTCGACGAGTTAGGGCCACCAACTCGTCGAGTAGCCCTTCCAAAATAAATAAATAATAAGGTTAAATGCGTACCAGGAACCAGACGTTACACCCATGGTCTTATATCTTCATGTCATGGGCTCCTCCCATGGTCTTGCCAAGTGTCATGGGCTCCCCCATAGTCTTCACATAAACCCATTCATAAATCAAATAACAAACTATTACACGTTCCAATACAAATCATCTCATGTCAATTAATGGGTCGGCCTTGGTGCCTTTGACCCATGAGTGTGGTGAGAGGACTCACCTCAATACTGCACGGAAGCTGACTAGGTCGGGACTCCAATATCCGCTCTACACAACCTAAAACATAAACAATTTCTTAAATACAACTCAAAATACCCTAAAACCCCTTAAAGGTCAAACTTGGTCAAAGACTAAGGTCAAAGGTCAAAGTCAACGTCCTGAGTTGACCCAACTCGCAGAGTTGTCCCTCAATGCGTCGAGTTCTCTATCACCCGAACAGATCGGGAAAAATCCCATCAACTCGTCGAGTTCACTAATGAACTCGTCGAGTTGGCCAGAAATCCAACCTATTAATGCATTAAGCTGATACCAACGAATATAGGGACTCCAAATCTCAGATCTCATCCAAAATGATGTCTAGAAGGGTAAAGTTTCCAACTTTACCCTTAAGAACCATCCAAATATAAGCAAACCCAAACCCTAGGCTCTTTAGAGAGAGTCTTAATCCATAAAGCCCATGAACTCCCCCAATATAGTCCCAAAACACAGATCTATAGTCCAAAGGTTGGATAATCACGTAAAGTTTCCAACTTTACGTCCATGCAAGCTAGAAATACACTCTAGAGCTTAATAAGGACTTCATGCGGGACTTAATGCATGAATGGGACTTGGAACTAAGAAAAGTTTGCAAATTTCAGCCATGAGAAGTCATGAAGGGGTTAGATCTAACATAATAAGCCCTGGAACCTTCAACATCTTGGCTAGCCCAATCAAAATCCTAAAATCATGTTAAAACTTCCGTTAAAGAGATCTAGATGATAACAAAGCAAGATGTCGACTTTATACCTCAAGAAGACTGCTATTGGTGAAGAGTTTATGGATCTATACTCCTTCTTCCAAGCAAGATGCTTCCAACTTTCAACCTCCTTCTAAAGAACCACCAAAATCACTTCTCAAAACTCACACACTCAATCTTGAAAAGGATAAATGAACTTAGGGCTTTCTGGACAAAGGGAGGCTGGTAAAGAGGCCAACCAAGGGGTTTAAGTCCTTTAAATATGGTGCAACACCCTAAAATTATGGTTTCCTCTCTAGTTTCCAACTCGTCGAGTTGGGACTCCCCGACTCGTCGAGTTAGGTCATTAAAACCCACGACCACAAAATTCTCGACACGATGAGTTGGAGCTCCCCAACTCGTCGAGTTCCCACAAAATTCCAATATTTTAAGAAATGTATAATACCTGGACCAAGCGTTACAATTATGATATATGATATGGTTATGAGAATTGCATGCTAGATTAGGGCTAAGGATCTGCTCAGGATTTTATGATAGGAGAGATGCCTTTATATGATGGATTGTATGAGCTTTTAGAACTGCATGCTAGTATTGTTTTCAGATAAGTGGATAGAATGGCTTGATTAGTGTATGTTGGTTAGATTTTGCGTGGCCTGAATGTTGCTTGGTTTGTGATTTGTGGGAATCTTAGTGATGTGAATCGACTACTAAGTGAATATGCTAAGTCAAATGTGGCACATGTTAAATAATCTCAGAGTGATGGATCTGACCCTATTGTGCAACTGTTGTCTGAGTCCAACCGTTCTAGGGTTGAGTCTTTTACTCGAAGGATTATCTGATCTTTGTTACATGTGACTGTATTCATGAGGTAGTTAGTTGACATTGGTGGGAGCCTTTCAGCAGCTGAGGTTTGGGTGAGGTCGGGAACCTAGGAAAGCCTAGGAAGTGCTTCAGTGGGTTTAGTTGTGATGTTTAGTGAATATTTGGTGCCTCAGTTTGAGAAGGTGACTTAGAGGATTCTGGATGATTCTTGAGGAAAGTTTGGATAGGTGTGGAAGGTAGTATTGGGCCCGTACTACTGAAAGCATAGGATCCATACTCGAATCGGGGAGAGTCTTGGAGAATCTAGGAAGCTTGTGGGAGTTGGATTCTTCGGTATATTCTGATCATTTGCATGTTGTATTTCAGTTTGGTGATGAGCACTCAGGAAGGAGATTCTGGTTCTGGATCAGGTGCAGGTACTGAGCCGATTAGCGAGCATATGCGTAAGTTCATCTCATTGGAGATTACTCGTGGTATTTTGGAGCAGATTCTTGTGATCTTTGGTTCGGTCAAGGAGGGGATTCTGGAGATTTTGGATGAGCACTTGGGCGCATTCCGTCCTGGGGTTATGGCTATCGTTGAAGATCACACTCTTTCTTTCCGTGATCGTGCTTGTGGAGCTCCCACGTTCTCTAAGGAGAAGGACCCTTATCGCTAGTAGGAGATGGTTAGCAGCTATGGTTAACGCGTTTAGGACGAGTTTCTTCCCCGAGGAGTCGAAGGTTAGATTTGCTTCTTACCTTTTAAAGGACAGGGCACGAGGTTGGTGGGAAGAGGTAGGACGTGAGGTGGGTGATGATGTTGTTGATGCTATGATGTGGGATGATTTTTCGATCGGGTTCTGAGCTGATTTTGCACCGGTGATTGAGGTGCAACAGTTGGTGCGAGAGTTTCAGGGTCTCCACCAGACTACTAAGACTGTGGCATAAATCACTGCCAAGTTCTAGGAGAGGGCCTTCTTGGTTCCGTAGTATGCAGCGGACGAGGAGATGAAGAAGGTAAGGTATCATGATATGTTGAGGGATGAAATCAGGGAGTTTATGAGTATTTCAGGGTGCAAGACCCTGAATGATATGATTTCTAGATCCCGAGAGCGGGATATCGATTTGGAGCACCTAGGGTGTAACATCCGGTTTTCCAGGTATATTGTTTTAATTATTTAATTCAAGGATTTTGGAGGGACTCGATGAGTTGGTGCCTCAACTCGTCGAGTAGGGTCGCGACGTGGTGACGTGGTTAATGAATGGATTCGACGAGTCGGAGAGATGACTTGCTGAGTCAGCGCTGTTGGCAGAAACCCTAATTCTCTCGGGCCTGGGCCTATTTAAAGGCACTTATAGCCTCCTTGACACCTCCCATCAGTGTAATTCGTCACTTGAGAGAAGCCCTAGAGTCATTGGTGACCAAGAGAGGGAAAGAGGCTCATTGGAGGTCAATTCCTTGGGGAGAAAATCAAGAGTGTTGCAAGGATCAGGATGAGAGTTGTGGATCTATTTCATCCCCATCTTCAGCTTCAGATCAAGGTATGAAGTTCTTACCTTTCCTGTTTTATTGAATAGATCTTTTGAGTATGAGAAGTTAGGGCTCATATCACTTTTGGTGGGGTTTTGGGTGCATCAACCCCCCCCCCCCTTCTGAGTATGCCATAGATCTGGACCTTATAAGGTCCAGAGAGTCAGAAAGTAGGAAGCCATTAAGGTGCAACCATGGGGCTTTGAAGCTTTAATGGAGTCTAAATGGCATATAAAGCGAAATATCCCTTGCATGGATATCAAGATCGGACCTTTATGTGATTTTTGAGTATTAGGAGGTTAGATCTATGAGTTAGAGTTACAGATCTGACCTCAGATGGCTGAATGAGAAATCTGATGGAGCAACTCACCGAGTCCATGGGATGACTCGACGAGTCATAGCGAGATTGACTTTGTAGCCTTGACCCAGTGTTAGCTCATCGAGTTGGGAGTCAACTCAGTGAGCTGAGTGAACCCTAGGAAGAACATGGAGAATTCGAGTGGGCTCGGCGAGTCACAAGTGTGCACTCGGCAAGTCAGGTCAACATGGAATGTTGACCCAGGTTGACTTCTGTTGACTTCATGAGGGGGCCAGTAAAGGGGGCATGTGGGGCCAAGGAGGGGTAAAATGGTCTTTTACCCATCCTGAGTGTTAAAAGAGGAAAAGAGGACTTAAGGTATAAAGATTAATAAGGCGGATAACGGTTGAGATGATTGTCTTATGTGTTAGGCGGCGGCTAGTCCAAGATCTCCGAGTGCTTGTTGGTTACCTGCTAACCGAGGTGAGTCTTCTCACTATACTTTACCTGGAGTGGTAATTATGTGTGACCGGAAGGTCTTATGTGGTTATAAGGGTTATGAGATGTATGTTATCTATGTGATATGTATATGCTATGTCCTGAGCTTGTAGAGTTTGGACCGGAAGGTCAACAGAGTTTGATGTATGTTATCTATGTGATACGTTTATGCTATGTCCTGAGCTTGCAGAGTTTGGACCGGAAGGTCAACAGAGTTTGGACCAGAAGGTCAACAAAGTAGGACCGGAAGGTCTACAGAGTTAGGACCGGAAGGTCATCATGGGTAGGACCGGAAGGTCTACCAGAGTTTGGACCGGAAGGTCAACAGAGTAGGACCGGAAGGTCTACAGAGTTAGGACCGGAAGGTCATCATGGGTAGGACCGGAAGGTCTACCAGAGTTGTGGGACTAGAAGGTCCCACTGAGACACATTGACCGGAAGGTCTTACAAAGTTATAGCCTCGAGTGGCTAATATGTTGTATGTGGTATTTTGGAGAACTCACTAAGCTTCGTGCTTACCGTGGTATGTGATATGTGTTTCAGGTTGTTCTCAGGATCGCGGGACGGCACCGGCTTGATTGTACACACCAGATAAAGAATTATGTTTCGAGGATCCTGGATTATTAATTGATTAAACACGGAGTTATGTTTTGTAAATTAAATAAATTATGTTTTATGAAATGTGTTATGAAGATTATATGATTAAAAATGAAAAATTTGTTTTGAAAATTCACGTCGTTACAAGTTGGTATCAGAGCCTTGGTTTGAGGGATTCGGATACACCTTCGGGTATGTCTGGACTCAAACTGAGGATTTGAGAAATTTTTTCAAAAGAAACGATTTTCTAAAACGAGTAAGAGATTTTAAGAGAAAGAGGAAACGAGAAGTGTGTACAATCAGCCAGAGCCCGAATGGTGATTTCCCAAAATACCCTTACCTTATTTGTTATGAACTGTTATGAAATATATTATGCATGCTAGAGAGTAGGCTAGGTAATCATAAGTTAGGACTAGGGTGGCCTGATTTGTGATGCCTTAGCCTAGGAATTTTGTTATCTGTGATTTGCTTTTGAGTATGTGCGGAGTAAGAGTATCCAACATGAATCCTTTTTAGAGAAGGATTTGAGTGGAGGAGTAATCTAGAAGAGATACCTAGATGAGCATTTGAGGAGTCTACTGAGTGAGTAGTCAGACGCCCGCGTGGGGTAAAGTTGCTTGAGTTCGGTGATATCCTTTTGAGTATGAGCATAGCAAGTGGAGTTGTAACCTAGAGTGGTTGTACGTGTTGGTAGAGATCATTCGATGCCCGAATGCTGTTTGCTTCGTGCTTTGTGGAACTCTTGATGATGGGAGTCGGCTACTAAGTGAATATGACGATATTCAGGAGGTAGATGGCTGGCATCATAAGGGGTTCTTCAGCAGCTGATGGCAGAGAAGTGAGAGAACCTAGGAGGAGCCTAGGAAGTGAACTTAGTCAGATGAGTACGCTGACGGAGGAGAGTATTCGCTGGAAGGCGAACTTGCGTAACGGGATTGGTGATCGAGAAGGTTGAACAACTACTTAGGAAATCTGGGACGATCCGTATGGAAAGTATGGGTAGATGTGGCAGGTAGTATGGGCCCGTACTACTGAAAGTAGAGGACCCATACTCGAAACAATGAGAATTCCAGAAGTTCTAAGTAGCGGATTGAGAAGAGAGAACATGGTTCAAGTACCATGATTCATAACGGATTGAGAAGAAAGAACATGGTTCGAGTACCATGAGTATAGCGGATTGAGAAGAGAGAACATGGTTCGAGTACCATGATTCATAGCGGATTAAGAAGAGAGAACATGGTTCAAGTACCATGATTCATAACGGATTGAGAAGAAAGAACATGGTTTGAGTACTATGATTCATAGCAGGTCGAGAGGTGGCCACATGGTTTGAGTACCATGACTCGTGGCGGATAGTACTTCTGGTGTTACCGGTTATTCCGTTATGATTGATTAGATTGAGATCAGATGTGGTAGAGTGTGGGGCCAGAGGGCCATGTTGAACGAGTTTCAAGGGAGCACACTTTGAGGGGGGAAATCGAGTGGTTTCCGAGAAATTTAGATGAGATGCCAGTTGGAGTCACAAGACTCAGAGAGGGGTAGAAGATAGTGATTTATGGAGGACTACGGTCAGAGCTGAGCGAACGGCCGATAGTGGAGATGTCACTTTCTGTGACCTGAGTGGTGCTATTTTAGTTTTCTGCAGGAAGCAGGAGAGATATTGAGTTTCTGGTTCAGAGTTGAAGGTAAACCCTGTGGGGTAGCAAGCGTGGTGACCTTTTCACCAGAATATTTGGGCAGTATGTTGGATGCGAGGTATTCTTATACCAGAAAAGGGTCATTAGTGGGACTAAGACGGATGAGAGAAAAAAGGTGCCTTGTTGGGGAAAAGGTACTTTTTTAGTAGTTTCCGGTGGTTAAAAAGGAGTATATCAGGACAGTGGCCCTCGTGGTCTACATTGTGTATCGACAATGAGAATGAGGTCTGTGCTTTTATGATTATTCCCGATTTGGGAGGCGGATCGAGGAGTTAGGGTCGAAGTGCGTGATAGGGCACTATTTCCGGATTAGAGGCAGATTGGATTCTGAGCAGTGGGGTTTCCGGCGGTGTGTCAGTCTGAGGCTTCAAGGTGACTAGATGCAGTCATGTGGGGAGGATCCCAAGATTTTGTCAGGGACGGGATATTTGGAGATTGTTTGGTTTCCTTTAGGAAGGCTCTGGGATGATTGCGTAATACGTTTAAGAGTCAAGTGTGTCATGACTGGTGAGACAATCTACTGAGTAGATTGTGGAAGTGCCAATTGGTGATTGTTCGAACCCTGAGTGGGGTAGAACTGGTTTTCCAGTTAAGGGATCAGTGATCCATTCATGGGCGGTCAGAGAAATGGTTATGGGAAATTGCGGTGCGGACGCATGAGCTCGAGGATGAGGCGAGGTGCCAGACGGGAAGCTGTAAGAGTTTGTGTTTAAGAAAGGATGAGTGGATCCACGGCAGGTGGCTGTGGATTGGAAACTTCATTGTGGCCTATGATTTTCGGAGTTAGCATATGTCGAGTTCGAGTGCGATCGGGTCGCTGGATTACGGATGCAATAGCTGAGATTTGCAAGTGAAGGTATATATTGTGATCTATACCCCTGGAAGGGCAGCAGTTGATTTGTCAACCAATTTCAGGGACGATATGAGTTGTTCCATATGGGTAGTGACCAGTAGAGGGGGGAGCTTCGGGTTTTCGTCAACGTGTTCTGAGCCATTGACAATGCCTCTGTGTTTCAAATTGGGAGATGGAATACTCTGAGGTTACAAATGGTGCGAGAAGAAGATCGGTTGAGAGATTATGAAAGAGAAATGTGGTATCCAAGTATGGTGTCGTAAGTATGAGATCAATGGTTTGGGCAAAATATCGTGAGATTCTGTGTTGGTGTACTGAGGTATCCGGGTATGATGTCCTTATTTCTAGATTATTTTGAGTTCTGAGTTGAGAGCTGGCAAGTGGTGTAGCAAGTATCTATGGTTCCAGTGGGAGCAATTCGGCTGATTGATGTTAAGCGAGATTATTTAAGAATGAGGTTTACAGTGAAAAAAAGGAGTTTGTCATGTCGGTTGCTGTCAGGAGAAGTGATGCTTATTTTTGGATGAGTGTGTGTGTACCTACCTATGGTTAGTCCGCAGGGCATGAGTTAATGATCGTAGTGTGGTGTCGATCTGAGGATGAGATTGTGAAGTGGTAAGAGCAAGTGCAGTAAGACTGCGGGGAGCTGCAGTTTCAATGAGTTAGTGCAAAGGGGTGTGGTGATACTACGGGGAGCCATAGTATCCACCAGATAGTGAGATGGTGTGGCGATACTGCGGGGAGCCGTAGTATTCGCCAAACAGAGGGAGAATGTTGTGATGCTACGGGGAGTCGTAGTACTCACTAGTCGGCGAAAGGTTGTAGTGGTGCTACGGGAAGCCGTAGTACTCACTAGTCAGCGAGAGGGTGTTGTGATACTGCGGGGAGCCGTAGTACTCACTAGTCAGCGAGAGGGTGTTGTGATGAAGTACTCTCTGATCAGAGCATGACGCAGAAGAGTTTTAGGCTTGGGTAGCCCTATATTTGAGTTTTTGGGAACCTGGTGGTCGAACCAGAGGCGAGACTGGGGTCTCCATATTTGTCGGGAATCGTTATATTCTGAACTGAGTTGTGGTTGTCGCAACCAAAGGGAATTGTAGAAGTGGTACACACGCGGGTTGCGGGTCATGAGTCATGAGTTGAATGCTTCATTGGGACGAGTGGTTCCAACTCTGGGTCAGACCAAACTCTCGAGTTTGACTTTGGCTCTGGTGGTGCGTTGAATAGGCGAGATGAGATTCTGGATTCTGAGATGGGTCCCATGTTGAGGGGTATTGTTTTTCATCTGATGTCTTAGACCTGTGTAGGTCAGTACTCGGGTACGGGAGGTACCGCGAGATGCATGGAACTATGAGCAGTAGGCGACAGAGGTTGGGGTTGAGTCGATCTTCAGTTAGGATTGTAGTATTCGTTTGGGGGTAAAGATAACTTCGTGACTTGTGTGTCACAATGGAACGAGATAGTTGTTGTGAGAAGGAAGGCGGCGAGACGTGTTGGGGCATGTAGTGGGTAACCTTTGGAGGTCCGACTATAGGGTCGAGAGTAGACCAGGTGCTAAATGATAAAAGAGATATCTGGGAGAAAGTGAAGGATTACAATTTTTTTTAGATGTTTGAGGACTTCTGAGCGAGCATGATTATTTTTCTTGTGTCTGAGAGCAGGATGTTGAAAGTTTATTGTTTGGATGGGTTCCGATAGTAGTTCAATGGATGAGCCCCTGGTGGGATGTGAACCCTTTCGTTCCTTGGGGCGTGCTTCGGATCGTTTGGTACGTTGGGTGAGTGATCGATAACCGATTGTTGGATTTTGTCTTGTGAGAATCAGAGGTGCAGTGAGTTATCAGGGTTTGATGTTCGAGGAGTGAATAACATGGTGATAGCTTGAGTGGACGGTCTGGCGGCGGGCCACGCCACTAAAGTTTCCAGATTTTAGGAAGGACAGAAAGGGAGAATCTTAGCGGCAGAAGGGTTGGCTTTGTTTCGGACTTGGGAATTTCTGTGTGGATTCAGGTGTCCATGGAAAAAGATATCGGTGTGGTATGAGATCTTTTCGGTAGTGCCTTTCGGGTTGTTGAATTCAATCTATGTGTGGTTAAGGAGCGATTTCGAGGGCGAAATCTAATTCAAGTGGGGGAGAATTGTAACATCTGGTTTTCTAGGTATATTGTTTTAATTATTTAATTCAAGGATTTTGGAGGGACTCGACGCGTTGGTGCCTTAACCCGTCGAGTAGGGTTGCGACTTGGTGACGTGGTTAATGAATGGACTCGACGAGTCGGAGAGATGACTCGCCGAGTCAGCGCTGTTGGCAGAAACCCTAATTCTCTCAGGCCTGGGCCTATTTAAAGGCACTTATAACCTCCTTGACACCTCCCATCAGTGTCATTCGTCACTTGAGAGAAACCCTAGAGTCATTGGTGAGCAAGAGAGGGAAAGAGGCTCATTAGAGGTCAATTCCTTGGGGAGAAAATCAAGGGTGTTGCAAGGATCAAGAAGAGAGTTGTGGATCTATTTCATCCCCATCTCCAGCTTCAGATCAAGGTATGAAGTTCTTACCTTTCCTGTTTTATTGAATAGATCTTTTGAGTATGAGAAGTTAGGGCTCATATCACTTTTGGTGGGGTTTTGGGTGCATTAAACCCCCCCCCCCCCTTCTGAGTATGCCATAGATCTTGACCTTGTAAGGTCCAGAGAGTCAGAAAGTAGGAAGCCATTAAGGTGCAACCATGGGGCTTTGAAGTTAGGAAGCTTTAATGGAGTCTAAATGGCATATAGAGCGAAATATCCCTTCAATGGATATCAAGATCGAACCTTTATGTGCTTTTTGAGTATTAGGAGGTTAGATCTATGAGTTAGAGTTACAGATATGACCTCAGATGGCTGAATGAGAAATCTGATGGAGCAACTCGCCGAGTCCATGGGATGACTCGACGAGTCATAGCGGGATTGACTTTGTAGCCTTGACCCAGTGTTAGCTCATCGAGTTGGGGGTCAACTCAGTGAGCTGAGTGAACCCTAGGAAGAACATGGAGAATTCGAGTGGGCTCGATGAGTCACAGGTGTGCACTCGGCGAGTCAGGTCAACATGGAAATGTTGACCCAGGTTGACTTCTGTTGACTTCATAGGGGGCCAGTAAAGGGGGCAGGTGGGGCCAAGGAGGGGTAAAATGGTCTTTTACCCATCCTGAGTGTTAAAAGAGGAAAAGAGGACTTAAGGTATAAAGAGTAATAAGGTGGATAATGATTCAGATGCTTGTCTTATGTGTTAGGCGGCGACTAGTCCAAGATTTCCGAGTGCTTGTCGGTTACCTGCTAACCGAGGTGAGTCTTCTCACTATACTTTACCTAGAGTGGTAATTATGTGTGACCGGAAGGTCATATGTGGTTATAAGGGTTATGAGATGTATGTTATCTATGTTATATGTATATGCTATGTCCTGAGCTTGTAGAGTTTGGACCGGAAGGTCAAAGAGTTTGATGTGTGTTATCTATGTGATACGTTTATGCTATGTCCTGAGCTTGCAGAGTTTGGACCGGAAGGACAACAGAGTTTGGACCGGAAGGTCAACAGAGTAGGACCGGAAGGTCTACAGAGTTAGGACCGAAAGGTCATCATGGGTAGGACCGGAAGGTCTACCAGAGTTTGGACCGGAAGGTCAACAGAGTAGGACCGGAAGGTCTACAGAGTTAGGACCGGAAGGTCATCATGGGTAGGACCGGAAGGTCTACCAGAGTTGTGGGACCGGAAGGTCCCACTGAGACACATTGACCGGAAGGTCTTACAGAGTTATAGCCTCAAGTGGCTAATATGTTGTATGTGGTATTTTGGAGAACTCACTAAGCTTCGTGCTTACCGTGTTATGTGATATATGTTTCAGGTTTTTCTCAGGATCGCGGGACGGCACCGGCTTGATTGTACACACCAGAGAAAGAATTATGTTTCGAGGATCCTGGATTATTAATTGATTAAACACGGAGTTATGTTTTGTAAATTAAATAAATGATGTTTTATGAAATGTGTTATGAAGATTATATGATTAAAAATGAAAATTTTGTTTTGAAAATTCACGTCGTTACATAGGGAAGAGGGGGCCAGATCAAGTGCAGGTAGTTGAGGGTCCCAGGAAGAGACCCAAGACTTCGGATCAGCGATTGAGGGGCCAACAGCGCCGAGTTAAATGCAACACGTGCGAGAAAATGCACGATGGGGTTTGTCGTTCTAGGGGTTTGGTGTAACACTCTAAATTTTCAAACAATTTTTTTCATTTTTAAAATCTCATAAAACCCCAAATCACATTTCTCAAAAACCACAATGTATAAGTTATTAAAACACAAGACAACAATTGTTTGATAATATCCTAGAATCCTCAAAAACATAAACTCCAACTCGTGTGTACAATCAAGCCGGTGGCTTCCCGCGATCCTGAGAGGTACCTGAAACACATATCACACAACACTTTAAGCATGAAGCTTAGTGAGTTCCCCAAAATACCACATACACAAATAATAAGCCTCTCATGGCTATAGCTCGGCATGGACCCTCCGGTCATGCGTCTCGGTGAGGGCCCTCCGGTCTCACAGCTCGGTGTGGACCCTCTGGTAATGTGTCTCAGTGAAGACCCTCCGGTCTCACAGCTCGGGTTGGACCCTACACTCCTGTATCTTAGTGAAGACCCTCCGGTCTCACAACTCGGTTTGGACCATTCGGTCCTAACTCAGTAAGGAACAGAAAAATATAGCATATATCACAAAGAAAAAAATGCATAATATCACATAACTCAGTATAAGCACATAGGACACTCCGGTCGATAACTCAAATAAGACCCTCCGGTCACATAGTATTACCACTCAGGCAAGTATAGTGAGAAGACTCACCTCGTAAGTAAAGCAAGTATGTCTCATACTCGAACCACCGATCTAGCCTCCGCCTAACGTATATCGTAATTAACTCTAATTAATAAACGACCCCCAAAGATGTTAGGCTAAACCCTCTATTAATTCTCAGAAGGATAAAAGATCATTTTACCCTTCCATGGCCTCCAAAGTCCACAGTTTGACCAAACCCTAAAAGTCAACAAAAGTCAACACCAAGCGCGTACGCTGGGCGTACTACTTCGCCATGCATGCATTAGGAAACTTTGACGCTACGCTGCGCGTATCTGGGAGTACGCTCAACGTACTTCCCAAACTTACTTTTCCCACTCTCCTGGTCTTAATCCGTTAAGACCATAGCTAAAATCTCAGATCTGGACTCACTAAAGGCTAATACTCCATAAAGTTTGTGACTTTAAGCCTTAGCATGGCTGAGCAAGCCTAAAACTCATAAACTCTCACTCCTTACTCACAAAAGTTCTCATATATCATGCATGGGGAGATCTTGACGTCCAAGATCCCATTTTTATGAGTCCACTCCACTAGAGACACTTAAAGGGACAAGTAATATGCTCCGGCGTTCAACGAACTCATAAAGCTTCAAGCTTTGGGACATAAACCCTAAAATGAACCATAATATGCACAAATAAAAACAATGAGAAAGCTTTGAGCTTGATACCTCCAAATGATGCACCAACCACAGGGAAACTCAGATCCAAAGCTTGGACACCAACTCTACTCTCTTCAAAGCTCCTTCTTCGCCCAAAGAATCCAACAAAGATCACTCAAAAGCTTCAAATGGCCACTCAAGCTAAGAAAACGGAAACTAGGGTTTTGAGGGGAGTTGAAGACTGGAAATGGTGGTTGGAAATGAGGCCATCATGTTCCTTAAATAGGGACACACCACACAATTAGGGTTTTCACTCTGAGCCTAGTACGCCCAACGTACCTTCTGGTACTCCCAACGTACTAGGTTGCCGCCGCGTCCATAATACGCACATGAGTACGTTGAGCGTACACATGTGTACGCCCCACGTACTTAGCTACCACCTTTTCTCAATTAAGGGCCAAACTTGACAACTACAATAAATTAAGGGCTATTGAGAAATACCTGATCTCGGTTTGTTACAATTCTCCCCCACTAGGATCAGACTTCGCCCTCGAAGTCATCTTCTAGAAATAACTTGGGGTACTGCTCATGCATCTTGGACTCTGACTCCCAAGTACATTCCGACCCTCTACGATGTTGCCACTGAACCTGAACCAAGGGCTCTTCTTTATTCATCAAGACCTTCACCTTCCTATCCAAGATCGCTATCGACTTCTCAATGTAGTTCAGGAGATCGTCAATCTGGATGTCCTCCAAAGGGACCACTGCCGTCTCATCGGCTACACACTTCCTCAGCTGGGACACATGAAAAGTGTTTTGAATCTGGCTCAACTCTGCAGGCAGCTCTAACCGATAGGCTACCTTACCCACTCGTGTGATCACTCTGAATGGACTGATGTATCTAGGCCCCAACTTTCCCCATTTCCTGAATCGAATCACCCATTTTCATGGGGGATACCTTCAGGAGGACATAATCCCCGACCTGGAACTCTAGCTCTGAACGTCGCCGGTCTGTATAACTCTCCTGACGACTCTGGGCTGTTAATAACCTCTGTCTGACCTGCTGGATCTACTTTGTTGTCTTGAGCACTATCTCAGTGCTTCCCATAACTCTCTGCCCTACCTCTCCCCAACAGATGGGATCCAGGCACCTCCTCCCATATAAAAACTAAAAGGGAGGCATACAAATACTGGAGTGATGGTTGTTGTTGTATGAAAACTCAGCCAAGGGCAAGTAAGTGTCCCAACTTTCACCGAAGTCCATAGCACATGCGCATAGCATGTCCTCGAGCGTCAGAATCGTCCGCTCGCTCTGGCCGTCGGTCTGTGGGTGGTAAGCGGTGCTAAAATGCAACCGGGTACCCAACTCCTCATGAAAATTCTTCCAGAACCTCGAAGTGAAACGCACATCCCGATCTGACACTATTGATGTTGGCACTCCATGCCGTGCCACCACCTCTCGAACGTAGATCTCAGCTAATTTCTCCGTAGAAGAGCTCTCACTTGTAGCCAGAAAGTGAGCACTCTTCGTCAACCGATCTACAATCACCCATATCGCATCAACACCTCGTTCGGTCCTTGTTAATTTAGTGATGAAATCCATGGAAATCTGTTCCCACTTCCACAGGGGAATCTCTAAAGGCTGCAACTAGCCATGAGGAAGCTAGTGCTCCGCCTTGACCCGACGACAGGTCAAGCATCTCTCGACTACCCATGCCACATCTCTCTTCACACAGGGCCACCAATAATCCATATTTAAGTCCAAATACATCTTGGTGGCCCCCGGATGGATCAAGAATCTCGACATATGGGCCTCCTCCCATCAAAATACGTCGAGCTCCACTCGTATATGGCACCCATATCCGCCCACAGAAGGTCATAAGCTGTCACACCCCCAAACCAGAACGGCGGAAACGTTCGGGGGCGGAGGACTTCAGGTAAGTATCACAACACATGCAATATAGTAATCAAAGTACAAAAAACCATTGCATTAATAAGTATAAGTTTTACATAAGTGTTTAAACATTACATATTCAAACACCAAAGTAGGTACGGTAGAAGACAAGAGTCGCGTTACGGTACTTGGTAGTCTTCTCAAAAGCTTCGGGAGTGTACCTGTCTACTGGATTCCTGAGAATACAAGTTATTTGGAAAGAGTAGATAAGCATTTAAGCTGGTGAGTTCATAAGTATTTTAGTTCTGTTAAGTATACTCTAATTTCTTTGGAAAAGTTCACTGGTTCCTCCAGAAAATCCTATATTTCCTAAGGTGATAGATTGATAACCTCAATAGTTTCCCTCTGTAATTACTTAGTTTATACTAATTATATATAACCCAATATCGAATGGATAGTTAAATGGGTGTATCTGCCCTAAGCCCACAACCAAACAAGGAACAGGAAGTAAGGCGGAAGTCACACATTTCACTGTCAATCGGATATTACTTATGTATAACTCTGATGTAAAAACTAAGGAATTATAGAATTAACCACTAAAGGTCCTTTAAGTTATACTAGTTTACAGAAAGTGAATGACTAAGTTCCCATTTGTAAAAGTGGTTTAATCCCATAAACCGTTTCATTTGTTAAAGTGGTTTAATCCCATAAACCGTTTCCTTTGTAAAAGTGGTTTAATCCCATAAACCATTTCCTTTGTAAAAGTAGTTTAATTCCATAAACCGTTTCATTTGTAAAAGTGGTTTAATCCCATAAACCGTTTCATTTGTAAAAGTATTCTTAGTTATATCCGTTCTACAGTAAAAACATTAGTATTAACCCTGGAAAATATTATATTATCCATAATACTGCCTTGTGGTTTTAAATGTTCCAAAACCAGAAGTACAAGTATATTTACCATACTTGATTTCATGATACGTAGCTTTTACTGTAAGTAAAAACTAACAGAAGGTATATTTGGTCAGGATGCAATTATATTTTCTTACTGTTTTAAGAGAAGTATATTACTTAGTAATTTACTCGTTGTTTTATCCATGTGAGTTCTATTAACCATACTAATATGACTGATATTCCTGCTGCGACGTTCTTCAGGCGTCAGAAACGATATGATATTTGACACCCTAGGCCTGCCAGCCAAACTGTAGCGAACAGCAAAGGTGCGGGATTGTCAGTCCCATATAGATCTATACACAAATTCACACTCTCCCTACAAGATATTCTGGTTAATAAGTCAGGACTTAAAGTCGTACTTAGATAAGTACACCATGAAGAGTCTCACAAATTTATTGTTTCAACGAGATTTACTATGTATTATTACCCTGTGATTGCTAACCCTGGTACTCTGTATTGTACCTTTGTTAATGCAAACCCGATATGATGTATTATTACCCCGTGATTGCTAACCCTGGTACTATGTATAGTACCTTTGTTAATGCAAACCCGGTATGATGTATTATTACCCCGTGATTGCTAACCCTGGAACTCTGTATAGCACCTTTGTTAATGCAAACCCGGTATGATGTATTATTACTTCTTTAATATATTATCCTTATATTAAAAGTATTGTACATATCTTGGTATAGATAAATGAATTGTTGGTAATTTCCTTGGAAAGTATACAATCGTGAATCATACTTGTATATTTAGTTTTGAATCATAAATTATACCTATTATAATTTATATGTTTTATCTGATTAACATGATTTCTCATGGATGAACACATTTGCTCAGCATGATACAAAGGTAATGATACCGAAAGGAGTAACCTTTTATACTAATATATGCATAATATATATATATATATATATATATATATATATATATATATATATATATATATATATATATATATATATATATATATATATATAATTAAGAAGGAAACGACCTTCGGAAAAATAACACAACCTTAATTCCACATCCAAACAAGGAAATGGAAATAAGATAATTCATTAGTCCTAAGCCCTTCAAATCTTATTTATATAATTATACATATATAAACATGATTTTGGCATTTATAATTTATAAAACGTTTTTCAAAGAGTTTAACGGAGTTTACATGACTTTAAAGATTTAACATGGCTTTAAGTCATTTTGGAAATATTTGGTAATCCTTAAAAGCATAAGGAAATCCTTTGTGTGATTATTATCACATACAATTATTAACACAATTTTAAATTGTGTTCAACTTGTATTCCCCCCTAAAAAGCATATAAAACCATTTAAAAAGGTATATTATAGGGGTATGAAATCACTTTGATAAGTGGTAATTTGGGCAACGTTTCGTTTCTATAGATGATCTTTCTCGAAGAAACCGCGAGTTTTTGAGTAAAAACCGGCTTTATGCGGGCAACACTTCGACTGGAAAGAGGTTATCTTCTCAAATCCGAGATACCGGAGCCTTGGGGGGTCGTGAGAAAGTTTAGGGGGTGAAAAGGTGAAAAATGGTGAAATTTGGGGTGAAAAACCTCTCAAATCCGAGAAGTCTCGCACCCTTTATATAGGGGTGCGAGGGTTCGGCCGAGGGGTGACTCATCGGACAGGTGGCGAGGGCGAGGAGTCAGCAGGACACGCGTCATCAGCTGCGAAGGCCACGAGGCCTAAGTCTAAGGCGGTTTGCGAAGCTCGGACCCGGTGCGAGGCGCGTGTTGGCTTCTGAGTGGACCGAACTTCGGTCCAATGGGGAGGTGCCATGACGACTTCAGACCAATCAGCAGGTGACACGCGAGCCTGCGGTCCAATCAGAAAATGCCACGTAGCAGACCCGTGGAAGCCTCACATGCGAGGGTGACGTGGCCGAAGAGGGTCCATGCGAAATTTCCCGGTTTTCTAGATTTTTCGATTTTCATGCCAAAAACTTGCGAAATTCATAACTTTCGCATACGAGCTCCGTTTTTGGCGTTCTTTATATGCACGCGTAGGTGAAATTATACTCTACGACTTTCGTTTAGACTTTGTCGGCTGATTCTGACTTTATTTTTAATATTATAATTTTTAACAGACCGGGCCAGGAAATCCGTTAAAAATTCATAACTTCTTCATCCGACGTCCGTTTTTGTCTGTCTTTTTACCGTTGTACTACTTTTGACGAGACCTTCGATTCTCGTTTAAGTTGTGTCGGCTAAATATCGATCGATTTATGTTTCGAATTTTTAGCTGTCTACTGCTAAACCGAAACTTATAAAAATCATAACTTCCTCATACAAACTCAGATTTTTATGTTCTTTTTATGAACGTTCTCTGTTTAACATATTCTACAACTTTTATTTAGATTGTTAAGGCTAAAAATGTTGGGTTATGAGCATTCTAACACTCCTAAGTGTACATGCAACCCTAAATACCTTGGATCTATGTTTTCTCTATTATACATACAATTATAAACATCCAAGGTATTATCCTAATCTAGCATACAAAATAATAAATATAACAAGATAGAATACATACCTCTTTGATGTAGAATGTCTTCATGAAGCTTGAGTGCCTAGTGCCCCAAGTGTGACACCTCAAATGGTTCACACAACACCAACTACACTTGGAATAACTTGAGAGAAACTTGAACACTCCTTGAAATCGTCTAGCCCTCACACTCACACATTAGTGCACGATTTCTTGAGCCATGGGATTCTTTTATATGGTGGCTATTAGGGTTACACCATGTAACTCATAACTTTACCCATTCCTTATGCTCCATGGATTTTAACCTCCATGGAGTATCCATGGGTCACCCCATGGACTTAGTCCAACATAAGGAATCTTGGATCACAAGCCCACATATATAAGAATGAATGATTTACACAATCAACCCATATATTTAATTAGTCTCCTTTTGATCACTTAATTAATTCCAAATTAATTCTTGATCAATACTAATTAAATAACCTTATTAATATATTAGAACTTATAATATATTAACCAACCTTAAGTGTTATTTCTCTCATTATAGTCTATCCAAATGCATGATGCCATGCAACCCAAATGGACCATGCCGGGTCGGGTCAAGTCTTACCAATTATAGTTATGGACTTAGACATTAATCCAACAGTCTCCCACTTGGATAAGTCTAAAACTATTATTGCGTATGACTTCAGGAACCGATCAACAATCGTAGCTCTCAAAAGCTTCTGTCGAACTCTGACCTTGTCGATGAACTCTGACCTTTGTCAATGACTTGTCCATTAGATAAGGGATCGTATATTCCTCCATTCTAGATATCATATGGACTGAGACATGGATTATCAATCATTCTCTCTGTCCATTTGTTGTTTCCCGATTTCCGATTCATGATGACTGACTGATTGAACAAATCAAATCAGTCCTGGCTTGGCCAAGCACTCACATGTATCATCTTTAAATCATCGAGGGGCCCACAGATATCGCTTTTATCCCGAAGGTAAAAGGAATGGATAAACTTCGACTCATATGGCTTGTTCTACTACTTGTTGAATCATACACAAAGGCACGTTTTATAACATCGAGTTACCAATGCGTTTTCGTGCAATCAATGTATAACCAACTCATAGTAACAACTCATATCTCTAGGTTTGAAGAATATAAGATATTATCGTCTCATCATCACTCGTGATAAAATCCATGAAGTGATTCAAATGAGCGCGGGTTGAATCCAATACTCAGAACTTATGAGCACTCATGAGTGTTGTAGCACCACTTTGTCCACCAACTTGGACCTCTACAAACCAACCCATGACAGTCTTGATTCATATCTACTTCCAACATATGACCGACTGTGGATGGTTTGAATAACTTAATCATTCAGGAAGAGCGACTTAGTTATTCTAGAAGTCAAAACATGCAAAGTGAAACACAAGAATAAATGAATCAAATATGGTATCAAACCCTATGAATATAAATAAACACTTTTATTTATCACCATACTGATTACTCATTATTCATTGTTTCGGTTTTATCAACTTGATACTTGAATTTAAAACAATAGTTGTCCCATGTTCCAAGCATGTACACTATGTTTTCTAAACACTAGTCATGCCATACACCAAGTATGCATACTATGTTTGTCTATGATCTTTACTTTGTAAAATAGATCAATTGAACATCACTCCAATGATCCTCTTTTCACAGTCCCAAATCCTTACTGCAAATGCAAGAATTCCAAATTCATGCCATTTACTGAAATATGTTAGATTCTAAACTTATATGCATTGATCCTCTTAATGATTATGCACGAAGTCAGAAAGACTTGAAAACAATCATTACAGAGCATTCCAAAGGAGATCAGCTCCTTGGAAACATCTTTCTTTCATTAAGTTTCCTAATCTTACACAGATTGAATAATTTCTAACTTTGAAACATTTCCATATTCCATTTTGACTATCACTTATGAACAAGAGTTGCCTCCTTACAGATTATGTCAATATGGTCCTTCCAGAATTAACATTATACTTCCAACTGTCCTTGAGCAACCAATCTTTGGTAAACCTTAGATTGTCCTCGACAATTGCTTAATCATTTTAGTCATATCCAATTCTAGACCTTTTCCCTTCATAATGCCCCAGGCATTTGGAAAATTTTAGAAAGGATGAATATAGCACATGTAATCGATCCTATATCCGAAGCATATGGGACACGATTCATGATGTCTCACATAAAGACTAAACCAGTCTTTTGCTATAATATTTCCATTTCAATTTGCCAAGTTCTCAAAATTCAGATTATGAAAAGGGATGCCGTAATCATAATCGAATTTTAGAACGCAAATAATGGACCCATATATAGAATTTCCTTATGTTGAGCCATTCCAACATGAAATTAATATATATATCCTTGATTAAATACGATTAAAATCTCAATCTAAGCTTTTAGAATTGAAATGAAGTATAATTTCCTCTCCCTTAATTATAGCAAAACAACTTTTTCAACCCCTGCAACCTCATGAATTGAAACTTTTGTTTTCTATAATTAACATTGCTAACTTGCAACCTTTGTCATAATTATCATGCTCTTACTAACATGATGATTATTAGCATAACGCTTAAGCTCCCACTAGCTTTGACATGTACTCAGAAATCAGCTGACTTTCTTACCAAAGTTCAGATTTCTGATACTAGATTGTTTTGATAAAACTTTATCAAAATCATACACCTCTCTTAGATAGCTCACATGTGTGTCTAAACAATTTTAGAACTATGAAAAGGGATGCCGTAATCATAGTCTCAATTGTTTAGACCTTTGCCACTTCTCACAAGTCCATGTTAGTGTGCCGGTAAACCACACACGCTCCACTAACGACTTTGAGAATGCAAATATCACAATTGCTATCTAGCTAAAATCTACTTAGTGAAAGTGTTTCCTCACCATCATTTTCATGAATCGGAGAGAAACCTTATGACACTTAGATTTAATAGTGTATGTGTTCTTATCCATGTGAATTTGTCAAAACCATAATCACAAGACAAGGTTAGTGACAAATCCAAACTCATATTGATTAAACTTGTGCAATCTTAAATTCTTGCCATTTGGCAGCTCAGGTGCCTGCCATTGCTTCCAAGTAGTTGTGCAACCAATTGAGAACTCTCAGAACTCCTATGCAAAGCCAACTTGAATAGGCACAAAAATTTCAACACGATAGGTTATAAACCTCAAGTCGTGTGCTAGTGAAGGACTTTAGGTTTTATTCTTGATTAAGTCTTGAAACTTTCAAGAGCTTTAAGACTCCCACTGTCCTCTTGACATATAAGACTCCCTTGTCAAATATTCAAGAGATAGTGCGGATTCTTTATCAAGACTAACACTTTACACAATTGGCCTAAGTTGGTCTCTGTTTTATCCAAAACATCACAACTTACCAATTTCAAATGTACAAGAGTAGATAACCTTTTACTCTTACATTTGACTAGTGTTAACAAACCCTCTTTAAGATATGTTACTCAAGTTACAATCTTGGAGTATGACTCTAAGAATTGTTTTGGAACGAAGTATGACTCATCTTTTTGATTTAACCATTTCAACAATTCATGACTCCTCTTCTTAGTCATAAGAATGCACTAAGATGACTTTAGAGGACCAATTGTGATATGGTATCTTAATCATTAAGATGATCATAAACATGATACTAAAGTACTCTCCCATCTTTTCAGATTTGAGAAACTTTTATCTTTCTGCCATACTTTGATTCTTCTTATTCGTTCTGTCTCACATTGAAACTTCTCCAATGCTACAGACTTATACTTAAACTTATAAGTATAACCATATTTACTGAACTTAAGTAAATCATGACAAATAGTCTTCTTGATCTTTTGTGGTGGACTTGACCAGTGCACAAGAATGTGTACTCGATCCCTTAGTCCTTTCCTTATTCACATAAGGAATTAGTCTTAATTTTCCAAGCTAAAAGTTCTCATTCATCATACTATACAACTTGCATGATTCCAAGTTTCGGTCCAATTGAACTTTGGGTGATGAGAATCTTTCCTTATTTGGTAATATTAGACACTACCACAACCGAAAGAATCAAATCCATTTTTCCAATATTGCTATCAATGGAATCTTATAAGCAACAACTTTTCACAAATGCCATTGTAAGGATACTTAAAATAAATAAAATCAAAACCTTTTTCTTTTATTTTAAAACTTTGCGGAAAAACTTATCCTTACAATCCATATGAAAACCTTGTTGTTATCTATTCCTAAGCAATATAAATATCATAAGTCTTAAGTAATAGCCCAAAATTCTGATCACCGAACCATGCGATTGAAATCCATCTTCGCGATCAGAATCAGCATGTACTTAATAGAGTTAGACAATGGACTTTACCTGAAGTAGAGCCAAACTTATTGACTTTAACATCCTTAGGTAAATTTGGCAGCTTCGTAACCAATGCCCCTTCCTTTGGCAATAGTTACCTATGGACCCTTGATAGTGGGACTATCTCAGACTTCGCCTCTCTCTTTACCATTGGGTCAACCGAGTTGACTATGGCCGATCTCTTTCCATTGGGAAGAGAGAGCTTTACTGGATAGCCAATGTCATCATTGTCAATGTCCATAGCGTTTTAGGAAGTTGATCTTAGCAAATAGATAAGATCATTAAGGGTCTTGTCTTAGTCTGTTTCATAGGATTCCCAAAAGAACTCACTATGTGACTTAGAAAGTAGTTGAGCCACCAACTTTCTCAAGACTTTGACACCCAACTCTCCCGGCTTGTCAATATGTGACTACATCTCCAAGATGTAGACCTTGCCTTGCCAATAGGGCTTGAGTGACCTTAAACTTTTTAGGAACTTGTGGGTTAGGGAGAATAATTGGAGGAGGTGAAAGAAGTATGATATCCATGGGACATCATCTTCATTTAGGAAAGCTTGTTTCGAGAGATTTAGGAAGATCATAAATGTCTAGACCAGACATCTTTTTGGGAGATATTCAAGATAGTTGATTTAAAGTCCTTAATATGACACCCAATATGAAATATTAAGGCTAGGACCCAACAAACTATTTTATAACTTAGAAGAGGGATGCTGAAATCCAAGCTATAAAATATTTGAAGGTAGGTGAATGACGATTCACCAATTTCCACCATGAAAAACGAAATAATTTATTAGGTTTTAATTGGATTTGAAAGTCCTAGATCTTTGAGATTCATTGAACTGTTCAAAGGCATGTTTCAATCTCGAATGTGCCCTTCAGGTTTTGTGACTGGGATGCCGAGGATCACAAAACAAGGTGTGAATAACCATGCAAATATACTTGGTACCCTTAATATTTACCCCTTAATCAGTGTGCCGGTTAACCACACACGCTCCACCGATACTATGATAAATATTAAGTTACCCTTTGCCTACCTTGTTAAGTCCAGGTTAGTGTGCCGGTTAACCACACACGCTCCACTAACGACTTAAGCAAAGTGCAAAGTGTAATTTCATGGGTTAGCACCAAATTCACATTTTCCTAAGTAACTAAGATTTGGTATTAATAAGAGTTTAGTTACTTAGTATTTATCATTAATACTTTTAATGAAAGGAGAATTATAGTCCTTGTCCTACCCGTTCGGCTAACGACCCTCCACCAGTCAAGGAAGCGGTGGGTGAGAGTGGACACCCATTAAACTGCCATTTTATAGGCAGTAACCTTATACCCCCCTTATAGACCGGCTTCGTGAATGAGGCCTACTAACGGTAAGACTGACTTTACTCTTATACATATATATAAATATTATTAACTTATAATATTATAAAGTATAAGGGTTGAATTTTAACTTTTAAAATTCTAAGGGCTAACTTGGAATTAAAGTATTCATAAGTGAAAACTTTTCAAATTCCAAAACTTGAGGGCAAGTTTTGAAACTATTCAAAACTAATTAATTCCATAACTTATGAGTTTAAAGTAGTTTTAATTAAAAAAAAAAACTCTTCAAGTTCCATAACTTGAGGACAAGTTATGGAAGACTTTAAACTAATTAATAAAAAAAAATAACTTTTTTTTATTGTAACTTATGGAACTAATTAAGGTTACACTTTTTTTTTAAATTTAATGAAGAGACTCTTGAACCTCCATAACTTGAGGACAAGTTATGGAGTCATAAAACCATTTAATTAGAACTAGACTCTTCATTTTGTAACCTTTGCCAACTTTTATGAGTTTTATGATTCTTAAATGTGACTTTTCATATAACTTGAGGACAAGTTACAAAAACACACTTTGGAATCAACTCTTAGATTAAAATGGATTGAAAACAACTATTTCACACAACTTTTCTATTAATCTAAGCACCTCATAAGAACAAGATAATTCAAATCATCAATCTTCAAGAAATTAGCATGAACATACAAACTAATACAAATCTTGAAATTATGACAATTATCTTAGAAATTGGATTAGCATGAACATTACCACATCAAAAACAAGTTTATAAGTCCAAAAACATCTTAGGGTAATGTTCCTAGTCCAATTCCAGCCAAAACAATCGAATATATGCATCCAACTCGATTTTTCAGCTACTTTTGTAAGTATAACAAGAAAACAAGCCTAGGCTCTGATACCAGTGTTGGGTTATGAGCATTCTAACACTCCTAAGTGTACATGCAACCCTAAATACCTTGGATCTATGTTTTCTCTATTATACATACAATTATAAACATCCAAGGTATTATCCTAATCTAGCATACAAAATAATAAATATAACAAGATAGAATACATACCTCTTTGATGTAGAATGTCTTCATGAAGCTTGAGTGCCTAGTGCCCCAAGTGTGACACCTCAAATGGTTCACACAACACCAACTACACTTGGAATAACTTGAGAGAAACTTGAACACTCCTTGAAATCGTCTAGCCCTCACACTCACACATTAGTGCACGATTTCTTGAGCCATGGGATTCTTTTATATGGTGGCTATTAGGGTTACACCATGTAACTCATAACTTTACCCATTCCTTATGCTCCATGGATTTTAACCTCCATGGAGTATCCATGGGTCACCCCATGGACTTAGTCCAACATAAGGAATCTTGGATCACAAGCCCACATATATAAGAATGAATGATTTACACAATCAACCCATATATTTAATTAGTCTCCTTTTGATCACTTAATTAATTCCAAATTAATTCTTGATCAATACTAATTAAATAACCTTATTAATATATTAGAACTTATAATATATTAACCAACCTTAAGTGTTATTTCTCTCACTATAGTCTATCCAAATGCATGATGCCATGCAACCCAAATGGACCATGCCGGGTCGGGTCAAGTCTTACCAATTATAGTTATGGACTTAGACATTAATCCAACAAAAAAGACTTTTATCGAAAATTCACTTTCTACACTGAACAGTGTTTTGCCGGTTTTGTCGCGGATTTTCGATTGGTCATAACTTCTTCGTTATAACTCGGATTTCAGTGTTCTTTATATTTTTGGAAACCTTGTTACAATCTCTACCACTTTGTTCATCCCAATTACAATTATTGATCAATTTATTTTTGACCTAAATTTGACTGGTGTCACATTATCCCCCCATTAGAGGGAATTTCGTCCCGAAATTAAGTCTAAAGTGATACTCATGGACTAGGTCTAATCTTCCTTTTCCCAAGTGAATTCAGGTCCCCGGTTTGTAATCCAATGAACCTTCACTAACGGGATAAGACTTTGCTTGGTTCTTTTGATTTCCCTATCCATGGTTTATATTGGTTCTTCTACAAAGCGTAGACTTTTATTTAACTTGATTTCATCGAGTGAAATAACAAGTGTTTCATCGGATAGAAACCTCTTTAGATTAGATATGTGAAAGGTGGGATGAATGTTATTAAGTTTTTGTGGTAGTCTAAGTTTATAAGTACAAGACCAATTATGGTAAGAATATCAAATGGTCTTATGTACCTTGAATTTAGTATTCCACGCTTTTACAAGCGTATCAGTGTTTTGCCGGTTTTGTCGCGGATTTTCGATTGGTCATAACTTCTTCGTTATAACTCGGATTTCAGTGTTCTTTATATTTTTGGAAACCTTGTTACAATCTCTACCACTTTGTTCATCCCAATTACGATTATTGATCAATTTATTTTTGACCTAAATTTGACTGGTGTCACATTATCCCCCCATTAGAGGGAATTTCGTCCCGAAATTAAGTCTAAAGTGATACTCATGGACTAGGTCTAATCTTCCTTTTCCCAAGTGAATTCAGGTCCCCGGTTTGTAATCCAATGAACCTTCACTAACGGGATAAGACTTTGCTTGGTTCTTTTGATTTCCCTATCCATGGTTTCTATTGGTTCTTCTACAAAGCGTAGACTTTTATTTAACTTGATTTCATCGAGTGAAATAACAAGTGTTTCATCAGATAGAAACCTCTTTAGATTAGATATGTGAAAGGTGGGATGAATGTTATTAAGTTTTTGTGGTAGTCTAAGTTTATAAGTACAAGACCAATTATGGTAAGAATATCAAATGGTCTTATGTACCTTGAATTTAGTATTCCACGCTTTTACAAGCGTATCTTGTCCTTCCGGGGTGAGACCGTCATATGACAAGGTCATCAACCTGGCATTCCAAGGGTTTTCTTTTATCTAAGTCGTAGCTTCTCTGATTAACTCTGGAAGTTTATGTCGCTTCCTGATTCGTATTTTGTTTTTGGTAGTCTCTCGGATGAATTCCAGATCAACGAAGGTGCTGTGTGGAAATTGGATCTCTAGCTAGTTGCGTATTACCTAATTTAGTCCAGTGCAGATAGGATCTGCACTTGTGACCGCAGAAGGTTTTGAATGGAGCAACTTGAATGCTAGCGTGATAAAGGACTCGACTAATTGGTAAATGGGTATCCCATTCTTTACCATAGTCGATCACATAGGCTCATGACTACTCTAGTTCCCAGAGATATTTGAGTGACTGCCTGAACTGGGAGATGATTCTATTATCTCAGCGGAGATAACAAATATTGGAATACCGTGCACTCACACGTTCTAGTTATCTTCTCTACCTGCCACATTTTCAGGTTTCAAGGCTTCTTGTTGAGCCTCCTTACTTTTGTGTGGACAGATTTGAATGGGTTATCATAGTTAATGATTGGCTCTACGACCTGGGTACTCTTTCCGACTTAGGGTGTCAGCTACTATATTGGCTTTGTCGAGATGATAACGAATTTCGAATTCGTAGTCATTTAGTAGCTCGACCCATTGTCGTGGTCTCACGTTGAATTCCTCCTGGTAGAATATATGATGAAGGATTTTGCTCTGAAATTCATGATCAGACTCATACTTGGCTCATCCACCATCACCTCGTGTATACAAGTCGTATATAATTTAGATTTCACAAAACGTTCGGATGGGTAACTCTGCCCCAGGTCCACAACCAAACAAGGAACAGGAGATAGGGCGGAATTACACATCCTTAATCTTGTTAAGTCTAAATTATATACCACTCTCGTGTATACACTTAGCAACGATAGATTAACTTAATGAGTTCTTAGTCTCTATTCTTGAACTTGACCTGCGGTACAATGATTTTCCTATGAGATCTATTGGGGTACTTCGGTAGTTACTGACTTCTAAGACTACTTCGGTGCTTTTCATTTGAAGTTTCCTGTCTACTGAGTAGGCTAGAATGGCGTGGTACCCTTCGCATGGGTACTTCTGAAGTTTTGAAATGAGAGACAACCTAAGGGTTTTGCGTTATGGATTGGAAGAATTTCATCTTACGGCTGATTAAGGAAAAAGTTCTCTTATACAACATAAGAATTTTCACATGGTAAGGGCCAGGCCAAACCATGTCGAATAAGGATGTCAGAATTTTCTCGACGAAATAGATATTAAGTCGTTCTGGGAGGAATGATTACTAGGATGATATCCTATGTACCTAAGTTTTCAGTGCTTCTGATTTTATTCTGTTATTATCGCTACGAACCCCTTTTGATTCGAAATTGGCGGGTACTACCAATACGAGGGTTCTGATAATTTGAAATTATGAACTTTCATGAAACGATCCTTACTAGGTCTCTCTATAATCGCTTGGTGTATACAAGTCATGTATAATTAAGATTGGTAAGACCTTTGACTGAGCAACCCTGCCCTAAATCCACAACCAAACAAGGAACAGGAAATGAGGCGGGATTACTCACTCTAAGTTTACAAATCTTAATTATAAACGACCCTTATGTATACACTAAGTCATTATAGCTTACCTGTTAGGGTTTCAAATTTTATATAATTGTTGTGATTTAATTTGAACGGAAGAGTAATCATAATTATAGATAGTTATCGGGGTTTGGAAGCGTACCAAAATATAGCAGGGTTCTTTGATGCTTTCCCATGTATTGGGGTCAAACCCCTCCTGCTCCCCCGTCGTTCTTCTTTGTTGGACAGTCCCTCTTGTAATGTCCTATTTCACCACAAAGGTAACATATGGGAATGGTTCCAACATTGGCAGTTAAAGTGATGAACTCAACCGGAGTTCTATAGATGCGGGCGGTATGCCCCTTCAGGTTGCATCTATTACAATGCAGCTCTCGGCAAACTCCATGATGATGGTAGTTGCACTTGCTGCAGTATGGGAGGTTTCCTAAGTACGGCGTGATCGGTGCTAGAATAACAGGGCTGATGGGGGTATTGACTGCCCCAGTTCGTTGCCCTCTGTTAGGTTCTTGAGTTGAACAACTCCCTTTCTTGTTCTCGAACTTTCGTTTCAGGATATTAGGCTTAAGGTTCAAAGTGTCCTTACAAGTAGGTGCTCGTTGCTGTACTTGGCCATCACCACGATCGGGGTTATTGATAGCATTACTACTAACATTTGCATTGTTAGCATTAAGGTGTGCCATGACAGCTGCTACAGTTGCTGTGACCGCAGCTTGAAACGTAGCCGCATCTATTTGAAGGATTGGTGTTTTGCCGGTGGGTTGGTTACATTCCTTCGGAGGCATGATTCTTTTTCATGATAAGAAAATGAGCTTGTGAGCGACTATCGTTGTCTCTAGATGTATTCTAACCATTTGTATCTATGTATAAATCTTTCGTTTTGTTATATTGTTCTCAGTGATTCGACTTGCATCCCCATGATGCAGTCCTGGTAAGGTACATAAATAAGTTTCTAGAATGGTTATGAACCGGGTATCATTCGAACTAAGTTACCTTCGATTGGTGGATATTGTTTTCCAACTTTCGAAAATATTCGAAAACAATTCATAACAGTGTCTACATAAAATAGACTTATGAATTTGAGAAGTAATCACTATCAATTAAGATTTCGTGATCTGATTTATTGTTATTAGCCGTGACAGGAAAAGAGGATAAGCTCAAAACCTAATGTGAGTAATGAAATCACTAACTCACTAGGTTGAATCGATTTACTAGTTATTACTTAGATGAAAAGGCGCTCAAACACTTCACATGAATCACACGTGGTTTTCTTTTGTTCTCTGTTCTATTCCGGGTGGTAATGATTTGTTTCCTCCTGGTATCTATAGGGTGTCCTTCTCCTCTGTAGGTATATTGAATTCCCGAGCTGTCTTACTTCCAATTCTGACACTGATCCCCATTACTTCGTAATGAAGATTTTGAATTTCGGAAGTTCATGCGAATCTCTCATTGGTGTCCTTAATAGGATAAGGGCAGTAAATGATTTCTATAGTTTATTTACTTCTCATCTGTTTCCTTCTCGGAATTCTCCTAATGAAACTCTGTTGGATCCTCCTTGACTCTTCTATTGATTGCTGGAGTAACTACATTTATCTAAGGGGTTTACACGAGAATGGGAATGTCTAAAGAATCTATGAGAAAATTTAAATTTTTACGAAGGTGATTCTTTCTGGTCCTTCTATAATCATATGGTGTGTACTGATTATATATAATCCAGATCAAATAGACCTTCGAATAAATAATCCTACTCTAAAACCACATCCAAACAAGGAAAAGGAAGTAGAGTGAAAATCACATATTCTAAGTCTATAAAATCTCGGCTATATATAACCTTAACGTATCCACTTAGTAATTATAGACTTATCAGAAAAGATCTTTTTAACATTTCCCCAAAGGTATGTAAAATACCTCCATGTTATTTTAGTTATGAGTTTTATTCTTGGACTTCTAGATATAAGAACTTGACAAGTTTTCAGTTTTCTTGTTATAGCATCCTAAAATACTCCCATAGTATTTTAATCTTTATGTTTGGTTCTAGAATTCTTCTGGTACTTAGGTAAGTTTTAGACCTGTTGCAACACTACAATCACTCCCCAAACACATGTTGGTCATATCTCGAATGAATACAGTTGATCAGGCTATATTGATCCCAGATATGATTACGTCACTGTCTAGGTTTAACTGCAATGTCCAACATCCAAATACTTTTGTTTTGTTCTTCTTGTGATACTCATTCTAGTATATATATTCTGCATGTACTTATACTTTTATAAAATATTGTTATATTTTTAAAGTATAACTCTTGGTCAGAATGTTTTTATCCCAATGGGTTTATAGTTGTACATCTTTTATGACTGATATACTGACTTCACTATAAACACTGCTCTGATACCAATCTGTCACACCCCCAAACCAGAACGGTGGAAACGTTCGGGGGCGGAGGACTTCAGGTAAGTATCACAACACATGCAATATAGTAATCAAAGTACAAACAACCATTGCATTAATAAGTATAAGTTTTACATAAGTGTTTAAACATTACATATTCAAACACCAAAGTAGGTACAGTAGAAGACAAGAGTCGCGGTACGGTACTAGGTAGTCTTCTCAAAAGCTTCGGGAGTGTACCTGTCTACTGGATTCCTGAGAATACAAGTTATTTGGAAAGAGTAGATAAGAATTTAAGCTGGTGAGTTCATAAGTATTTTAGTTATGTTAAGTATACTCTAAGTTCTTTGGAAAAGTTCACTGGTTCCTCCAGAAAATCCTATATTTCCTGAGGTGATAGATTGATAACCTCAATAGTTTCTCTCTGTAATTACTTAGTTTATACTAATTATATATAACCCAATATCGAATGGACAGTTAAATGGGTGTATCTGCCCTAAGCCCACAACCAAACAAGGAACAGGAAGTAAGGCGGAAGTTACACATTTCATTGTCAATCGGATATTACTTATGTATAACTCTGATGTAAAAACTAAGGAATTATAGAATTAACCACTAAAGGTCCTTTAAGTTATACTAGTTTACAGAAAGTGAATGACTAAGTTCCCATTTGTAAAAGTGGTTTAATCCCATAAACCGTTTCATTTGTTAAAGTGGTTTAATCCCATAAACCGTTTCCTTTGTAAAAGTGGTTTAATCCCATAAACCGTTTCCTTTGTAAAAGTGGTTTAATCCCATAAACCATTTCCTTTGTAAAAGTAGTTTAATTCCATAAACCGTTTCATTTGTAAAAGTGGTTTAATCCCATAAACCGTTTCATTTGTAAAAGTATTCTTAGTTATATCCGTTCTACAGTAAAAACATTAGTATTAATCCTGGAAAATATTATATTATCCATAATACTGCCTTGTGGTTTTAAATGTTCCAAAACCAGAAGTACAAGTATATTTACCATAACTGATTTCATGATACGTAGCTTTTACTGTAAGTAAAAACTAACAGAAGGTATATTTGGTCAGGATGCAATTATCTTTTCTTACTGTTTTAAGAGAAGTATATTACTTAGTAATTTACTCGTTGTATTATCCATGTGAGTTCTATTAACCATACTAATATGACTGATATGCCTGCTGCGACGTTCTTCAGGCGTCGGAAACGATATGATATTTGACACCCTAGGCCTGCCGGCCAGACTGTAGCGAACAACAAAGGTGCGGGATTGTCAGTCCCATATAGATCTATACACAAATTCACACTCTCCCTACAAGAGATTCTGGTTAATAAGTCAGGACTTAAAGTCATACTTAGATAAGTACACCATGAAGAGTCTCACAAATTTATTGTTTCAACGAGATTTACGATGTATTATTACCCCGTGATTGCTAACCCTGATACTCTGTATTGTACCTTTGTTAATGCAAACCCGGTATGATGTATTATTACCCCGTGATTGCTAACCCTCGTACTCTGTATAGTACCTTTGTTAGTGCAAACCCGGTATGATGTATTATTACCCTGTGATTGCTAACCGTGGTACTCTGTATAGTACCTTTGTTAATGCAAACCCGGTATGATGTATTATTACTTCTTTAATATATTATCCTTATATTAAAAGTATTATACATATCTTGGTATAGATAAATGAATTGTTGGTAATTTCCTTGGAAAATATACAATCGTGAATCATACTTGTATATTTAGTTTTGAATCATAAATTATACCTATTATAATTTATATGTTCTATCTGATTAGCATGATTTCTCATGGATGAACACCTTTGCTCAACATGATACAAAGGTAATGATACCGAAAGGAGTAACCTTTTATACTCATATATGCATTATATATATATATATATATATATATATATATATATATATATATATATATAAAATTAAGAAGGAAACGACCTTCGGACAAATAACACAACCTTAATTCCACATCCAAACAAGGAAATGTAAATAAGATAATTCATTAGTCCTAAGCCCTTCAAATCTTATTTATATATTTATACATATATAAACATGATTTTGGCATTTATAATTTATAAAACCTTTTTCAAAGAGTTTAACGGAGTTTACATGACTTTAATGATTTAACATGACTTTAAGTCATTTTGGAAATATTTGGTAATCCTTAAAAGCATAAGGAAATCCTTTGTGTGATTATTATCACATACAATTATTAACACAATTTTAAATTGTGTTCAACTTGTATTCCCCCCCCCCTAAAAAGCATATAAAACCATTTAAAAAGGTATATTATAGGGGTATGAATTCACTTTGATAAGTGGTGATTTGGGCAGCGTTTTGTTTCTATAGATGATCTTTCTCGAAGAAACCACGAGTTTTTGAGTAAAAACCGGCTTTATGCGGGCAACACTTCGACTGGAAAGAGGTTATCTTCTCGAGAATTCCGGGGCTCCGGGGCTTGCTTCGGGTTTTAGACATGATACCGGGGCCTTGGAGGGTCGTGAGAAAGTTTAGGGGGTGAAAAGGTGAAAAATGGTGAAATTTGGGGTGAAAAAACTCTCAAATCCGAGAAGTCTCGCACCCTTTATATAGGGGTGCGAGGGTTCGGCCGAGGGGTGACTCATCGGACAGGTGGCGAGGGCGAGGAGTCATCAGGACACGTCATCAGCTGCGAAGGCCACGAGGCCGAAGTCTAAGGCGGTTTGCGAAGCTTGGACCCGGTGCGATGCGCGTGTTGGCTTCTAAGTGGATCGAACTTTGGTCCAATGGGGAGGTGCCATGACGACTTCGGACCAATCAGCAGGTGACACGCGAGCCTGCGGTCCAATCAGAAGACGCCACGTAGCAGACCCGTGGAAGCCTCGCATGCGAGGGTGACGTGGCCGAAGAGGGTCCGTGCGAAATTTCCCGATTTTCTAGATTTTACAATTTCGTGCCAAAAACTTGCGAAATTCATAACTTTCGCATACGAGCTCTGTTTTTGGCGTTCTTTATATGCACGTGTAGGTAAAATTATACTCTACGACTTTCGTTTAGACTTCGTCGGTTGATTCTGATTTTATTTTTATTATTATAATTTTTAACAGACCGGGACAGGAAATCCCGTTAAAAATTCATAACTTCTTCATCCGACTTCCGTTTTTGTCTGTCTTTTTACCGTTGTACTACTTTTGACGAGACCTTCGATTCTCGTTTAAGTTGTGTCGGCTAAATATCGATCGATTTATATTTCGAATTTTTAGCTGTCTACTGCTAAACCGAAACTTAGAAAAATCATAATTTCCTCATACGAAGTCAGATTTTTACGTTCTTTTTATGAACATTCTCCGTTTAACATACAACTTTCATTTAGATTGTTAAGGCTAAAAAGTCTTTTATTGAAAATTCACTTTTTACACTGAACAGTGTTTTGCCGGTTTTGTCGCGAATTTTCGATTGGTCATAACTTCTTCGTTATAACTTGGATTTCAGTGTTCTTTATATTTTTGGAAACCTTGTTACAATCTCTACCACTTTATTCATCCCAATCACGATTATTGATCAATTTATTTTTGACCTAAATTTGACTGGTGTCACATAAGCCCCCGACTATCTGTCTCAAACTCATTAATCTGCCTGATCACCCGCTCTGTCTTACAGTTCTCTGGACTCACGACCACCACCTGGGCCTCTCGGATGGTATCTAAGGCTGGACTCATCACCGTCATCCTCATGCACACGTCTCGGATCGTAGCACTCACTGCTCTACGACTCAGTGCATCGGCTACCACATTAGCCTTGCCAGGGTGATACAAAATCTCATAATCATAGCCTTTCACTACATCCAACCACCTATTTTGTCTCATATTCAGGTTGGGCTGATCCATAAGGTACTTCAGGCTCTTGTGGTCCGTGTATATGGTACACCGGACACCATAAAGATAGTGGCGCCAGATTTTGAGGGCAAACACCACCGTCCCCAGCTCCAAATCGTGGGTGGGATACCTCGTCTCGTGAGGCTTCAGCTGCCTCGACACATATGCTATCACGTGTCTCCTCTGCTTCAAGACATCACCCATCCCTGATATAGATGCATCACAGTAGACTACGAAGTCCTCCACTCCCTCAGGAAGGGCTAACACTGGAGCTTCTCACAATCTCTGGCGAATAGTCTCAAATGAAGCCTGCTGCTCGGGCCCCCAGACAAAAGTAACACCCTTCCTGGTCAATTTGATGAGAGGAACGCCAATTTTGGAGAAATCTCTGATAAACCTCCGGTAGTAGCCTGCCAGACCCAGAAAACTCCTGATCTCGAATGGGGATCTCGACAGCTCCCATCGCATGACTGCCTCAATCTTGGCCGGGTCGACCAAAATCCTATTCTGGTTAACGAGGTGTCCTAAGAACTGGACCTCTCGTAACCAGAAATCACACTTGGAGAATTTGACATAAAGCCTCTCCATCCTCAATACTCCAAGAATCTCCCGTAGGTGCTCCTCATGCTATTCCCTAGACCTCGAGTATACCAAAATGTCGTCAATGAACACGATCACCGACCTATCCAACATGGGTCTACACACCCGGTTCATGAGGTCCATGAATGCTGCATGTGTATTGGTGAGCGCGAAATGGATCGCCACAAACTTGTAGTGCCCATAACGAGTTCGGTAAGCTGTCTTCTGAATATCCTCCTCGCAGACCCTCATCTGATGATACCCAGATCTCAAATCAATCTTGGAAAACCAAGACGCCCCCTGCAATTGATCAAACAAGGCATCGATCCTCAGTAGTGGATAATGGTTCTTGACCGTCAGCTTGTTCAACTCCCGGTAATCGATGCACATCCGGTGTGAACCATCCTTTTTCTTGACAAAAAGGATCGGTGCTCCCCATGGTGAGCTACTCGGTCTAATAAAACCCTTCCCCAACAACTCCTGTAGCTGCGAGGACAACTCGTGCATCTCATGCGGCGCAAGGCGATAAGGTGCCTTGGCAATAGGCGCCGCACTCGGAATCAGATCGATCCGGAACTCAACCTACCTCTCAGGAGGCACACCCGATAATTCCTCGGTAAAAACATCCGGGAACTCACACACTACCGGAACATCAAAAATAGAACTCGGCTTCTCAGTGGCAACTCCCGTATCCATCACATACGCTAAAAAACCCCATGCATCCCTGCTGCAAACTCTGCCTCGCCCTGGCAGCAGATCAGAAAGCTGATACCGAGCTAGTTCCCTCGCCATAAACAGTAAGTACTCCCTTACTAGGGTATCGTATGGTCACCATCTGACGCTCACAGTTAATCACGACTCCAAACCGGCTCAACCAATCCATGCCCACTATGACACAGACATCACCCATCGCTATCGGCACCAGATCTATCGGATACTCAACACCAAAGATCTCTATTTACACATCCTCAGAATACATCAGTGGGAAAAACCGCGTGCTCATCGGCCATAGAAACCCTCAGTGGTCGACTCAATGCCTCACGTCTAACACTAATGTGATGACTAAAGGAAAAAGACATGAAATATCGACTCGCACCCGAGTCAAATAACACCAAGGCAGGTACAGAACTCACAAGAAAAGTACCTATATGAAGCACAGTATAAGCATAAACAAATCTCAAAATAACATAAATAATGATATACGTACCAGCAACAACATCAGGCGCTGCGTGGACCTCCTCCACAGTCAGCTGAAATGCTCTCCCACAAGCTCTCGGAGCCTCAGCCTTCCCTGGCCGACCATCAGTAACACGTAAAGCAGCAGGAGCAGAAGCCTAGGCTGATCCCTGAGTAAGCTGAGGACACTCAGCCTTCTTGTGGCCAGTCTGGTTGCAATGAAAGCAAACTGAAAAATCCCTTGGGGCAGTCCCTCGTCATGTGCCCCTCCTTGCCATATTTGTAGAAAGTCCCCGCTCGACAAGATCCCTCATGGCTCTTGCCTCACTTGCCATAAGTGCGGCCCTTCTGGCCTCCTGCTCTCAAATCAGCGGGCTTAGCCTGCTTTGTCGCCGGTTGCGACTTCACTGGTCTCCGATCTCTCCCCTGCTGCTCTCTCTCCTCTCTGGTCTGAATCTCCACCTCAATCTCTCTCCTCCTGACATTGGTATGCAAGTCAGCCAATGTCCGATATGACGAGTTCACCATGAACTCTCGTATATCTCTCCTCAAGATGCCAAAATACCAGCTCACACGTGCCTGCTCAGTAGACACGTGCTCAGGACAGAACAACGCCCTCTCATGAAACATCCTCGTAATCTTTGTCACTGACTCTGTCTTCGGGTTGAGAGACAGAAACACTTGTACCAAACGTTCGCTCTCCAACTGTGGAACATACTCATCTCTGAATAACTTGGTGAACCTCTCCCAAGTCACTGCAGCATGATCTGCATGGGTAAAATCAGTCGTCACAAACTTCCACTAGTCCTTCGCTCCCAAGCAAAGCTGGTTCAGCGCGGACCGAACCCTCAGATGCTCTGGGCATGAACACGTATAGAAACACCCCTCAATATTGGAGGTCCATCTCATGGCAACAACCGGGTCTTGGGTCCCGTCAAACTCTGGTGGCTTCGTACTCGAACCACCGATCTAGCCTCCGCCTAACATATATCGAAATTAACTCTAATGAATAAATGACCCCCAAAGATGTTAGGCTAAACCCTCTAGTGATTATCAGAAGGATAAAAGACCATTTTACCCTTCCATGGCCTCCAAAGTCCACAGTTTGACCAAACCCTAAAAGTCAACAAAAGTCAACACCAAGCGCGTACGTTGGGCGTACAACCCCTTTACGCTGGGCGTACTACTTCGCCGTGCATGCATCAGGAAACTTCGACGCTACACTGCGCGTATCTGGGAGTACGCTCAGCGTACGTCCCATACTTACTTTTCCTACTCTCCTGGTCTTAATCCGTTAAGACCATAGCTAAAATCTCAGATCTGGACTCACTAAAGGCTAATACTCCATAAAGTTTGTGACTTTAAGCCTTAGCATGGCTGAGCAAGCCTAAAACTCATAAACTCTCACTCCTTACTCACAAAAGTTCTCATATATCATGCATGGGGAGATCTTGACGTCCAAGATCCCATTTTTATGAGTCCACTCCACTAGAGACACTTAAAGGGACAAGTAATATGCTCAGGAGTTCAACGAAATCATAAAGCTTCAAGCTTTGGGACATAAGCCCTAAAATGAACCATAATATGAACAAATCAAAACAATGAGAAAGCTTTGAGCTTGATACCTCTAAATGATGCACCAACCACAGGGAAACTCAGATCCAAAGCTTGGACACCAACTCTACTCTCTTCAAAACTCCTTCTTCACCCAAAGAATCCCACAAAGATCACTCAAAAGCTTCAAATGGCCACTCAAGCTAAGAAAACGGAAATTAGGGTTTTGAGGGGAGTTGAAGACTGGAAATGGTGGCTGGAAATGAGGCCATTATGTTCCTTATATAGGGATACACCACACAATTAGGGTTTTCACTCTGAGCCTAGTACGCCCAACGTACCCTCTGGTACACCCAACATACTAGGTGGCCTCTGCGTCCATAATACGCACATGAGCAAGCTGAGCATACACATGCGTACACCCCGCGTACACAGCTACCACCTTTTCTCAATTAAGGTCCAAACTTGAAAACTACAATAAAGTAAGGGCTATTGAGAAATACTTGATCTCGAGATGTTACATTTGGGCTGCTACAAGTGTGGCAGGGTTGGTAATGTCAGCAGGGATTGTCCTCAGGGGGCAAGCTCGTTATTTTTTCACTTCAACCAAGTGGGCCACAAGAAGGCTGTCTGTTCGATATTGAGGGGAGGAGCAGTGAGTGCACCTGCTCTAGCTACTTTGAATATCACTGATGGTCGTGAGAGTAGGGCAGGAGCCCAAGCAGAGAGGAGTCAGGCATTGCAGTGTCAGGCACGGGAGACCAGAACTCCAGCAGGTTATATTGCGGGTATGTTATCTTTTGCCTTCTTTTCGGTTGTTATCAGTATTTATGTTGTTTGAAATTTTGTATCGATTTAGGTAAGCATTATCTTTGGTTTAATTCTCTGTTATTGTTTGAGTTGTATCATCAAGAATTGTTATATGTCATTTGCATGCCATGAATCATTAGTGGGTCAGAAGGGGTTGCATCTTGATGAGCGTGTTTTGATGTGTTCGGTTGTTATTATGGTTCTTGGTCGGGATCGGTTCAGGGGTATTGTGTGGAAAGTCTATGGTCAGGTTCAGCAGGTTTGTTCTCCAGTATCGTCGGGGTTCAGTGGTTTTAGCATTTGAGCTTGGTTGGCTACTGGGAGTGCCAAGGGAAGGGGTCTATTACTAAGGTTTTGGTATTGTCACCAGCATAAAGGACTTTAAGATTTGGGTGCTGTATCATTAAAAGAGTTTGGAGTTATCAGATTTGCTGGGATTTCAGGGAGTGTTCATCTAGTATTCAAGGGTTGTGCGGTCTTTGGGTTTGGCTAGTAATGGAATACTAGCATTGGAAAGCGCAAGTTGTCATCGGTTCAATCATAAGGTGTAAGATAGACTGGGAATCCTTCAAAACTTGTGTGTTGAGGGGTTACGTCAAATCAAAGTGGGGGAGGACCGTTCAGATTTCCAGGAGCGGAATCAGGCATGAAACTAGGATGAGTTTCACGTCCCTGTCGGGGAGGAAGGCAGCACAAGTGGCCGTCTGGATTGAGGATTGTGTGAGTTGGGAGTTCAGGAAACTTCCCAACAGTTGGTTAGCGCCTTCTTGGTGATGGATAGAAGGCTTTTGGTGGACCCAGGTTGGGGTTCCAGGCATGACTCGAGCCCAGCTTGGGCGCTTGTTCGGGTGCGTGTTCGACTCTAGATGTGTATGTATGGATTGATAGATGAGCGGTAAGACCATGGGTGGTGGCCATGGAAAAATAGGAGTGTTGTAAGACTGTAGGGTGACCCGTAGCATTCAATAGGTTGGCAGTTAGTGTATGAGTGTTGTAAGACTGCAGGGTGACCTGTAGCATTCACTAGTTGACAGTTAGTGTTGGAGTGTTGTAAGACTGCGGGGTGGCCTGTAACTTTCACCGATTCCTGTGCAGCGGTGAGGGTGTGGAAAATCCATGATTGGTTATGGATTTCTTCAGATGGATTAGACCAGGGTGGGTCAGTTGGTAAGACTGTGGGAGGGCCACATCATGCTTGGAATCAGGAAGTGGTAGTTCGTAGGAGGACGGTTATGATATAAGACTATAGTTGCTCATGTAGCATTCGCTTTTAGCATTGGATTTGGTGGCGAGATAGTTTGGGAAATTATTGCCAGATGAGGATTTATTTTGGAAGTCGCGTGGGGAGACTTTGCGTGTGTCTTTTAACTCAGCAATCGGGCGGGAATCCCGTGTTTCAGTTAGTTGGAAGACAAGTTGGGACCAGTGAGATCTCGACTGCTTTTGGAAAGCAGCTAGGGGGCATCAAGATGAGTTGGTGCTGTATTTGTGATTTGGGATTCGTATGTGGGGTCGCTTGTTATTCGGTGCATATGCTAAGTCACTTGCAGTTTGGATTAAATAATCTTAGAGTAATTGATTTGACCCTGTTGTGCAACTCTCATCTGAGTCTAACCGTTGCAGGGACAAATCTTCTACTTGAAGGATTATCTGAGCCTTCTGTTAAGTATGAGCGTTCTGCAATAGTATATGGTTAGTGTTTTTGTTCCAAATGGAAGCATCAGGATAATCAAGGTGTGGAAGTGTTTTTTTGGTCTAGAGTTCAATGAGGATTTGGCATGGTAGTGGTTCAATGTGGACGGTCTATCGGAGAGTCACACCAATTTGAGATTCCAGGTTCCGGGGAAGGCAGAAGTGGTTTCTACATGGGATTAAGGATTCGTTCTTTATCGGGTTTGGAGAGTTCTGCTAAGGTTGGGTTCAGTTGCCTTTGGGAAGGCTGTGGTGCGTGTAGGGATTGTGATTGTGTTGTTCAAGCTGTATAGTGTGCTGGAATGATAAGTAGTGATTTTGAGGATGAAATCTAATTTAAGTGGGGGAGAGTTGTAACTCCTTGTCTCAAATCGTTACCCATTTAGGTGTGTATGATGTAATGTAGATGATTCGGGCGTTCAGATTTGGTTTTGGAACCAAGGGGTATTTTGGTAAAATGGAATCGGGCTTTTATGGAAATTGGGTTTTGTTCGGGAAATTTTATGGCAAGTATGAGTTGATAAAAGTGTAGAGCTTCATTTAGCCATGCATGAACGTAAAGTTAGAAACTTTACATGATAATCCAAATCAAGGAAGTCAGATCTATGTTTTGGAGCTTTATGTTTAGGGATTAAGTGTTGAATCAAGTTTTGGGCTGAAGAGGGTGAGTACGTTGGGTGTACAAGTAGGTACGCTTAGCGTACAAGCCTCCAAGCGAGTACGTTGCACATACGTGAATTGTTGGGCCTCGGGTTTAGGCTATCTTTTGGGCTTGGTTGCATGGGGCATTGTTGGGCCATCTGAGAACAAGTGTTTTGGATTAGGGAAAAGTTAATGGGCTTTAGGGTAAGGCCCATGTAAGGGTTTGGGCCCAATTTGGAAAATTGGGCCATAAGTGGGATTTGGATGATTATTTGGTTTGTGGGCCTTTTTTATTGTGAGTTTGGGCCTTAGTCTTGGACCAAAATAGGTGATGGGTAAAATGGTCTTTTTACCCCATATATGGATGTTGATTTTGGATTGGAACCTAAATGTTAATTGGGTGTTATTTGATAGTGATAACTCGGGGAATTGTCGGACCAGCAGCCATGATTATCAGTGTGATTTAGCAGTGCGAGGTGAGTCTCCTCACTGTACTATGGGTCGAAGGCACCAATGCTGGCATATTTGGTTTATTTTTTATAGTAAGACCAGGGGGTGGCCCTTGGCATTTGTATGAAAGACCAGGAGGTAGCTCCTAACAGATCTGTATGCAAGACCAGAGTTTGGACTATGACAGTTAAGTAGATAAGTAGTTGTAGATTATATGCTAGTTGTCTTTGTGATGCTTGCATGGAAGACCAGGAGGTGGCTCCTGGCAATTTTCTGTAAGATCTAGGGTTTTGGTCCCCGACTTGGCAAGGAAAGACCATGATACAGCTCGTGGCATAATGGCAAGACTATGGTTGGCACATAACACCTCCTATTTCATGTTTGATATGTATGGCTCGTATGTTATGTATGGTATGTGGTATTCGGGGAACTCACTAAGCTTTGTGATTACAGTTGTTGTTTATGGTTTCAGGTATTTCCGGTTCGAAACGGAAGGGTCCGGTTTGATCGCAGCGCGTACACCTATATTTTTTGCAACTTTGAGATTCTGGGATTGTACTCTGATAATTGTATTTATTATAAAATATCTTTAAGGATTTGTTTAAATGATAGATGGGTGTTTTGATTGTTTTTAAAATGAAATTTTTACCCTCGTGTTTTGGGATGTTACATAATGGTTATATTATGTTATTATATTACAGTATAAATCACGTGCTTCCATGATCCATAGTAAAATGAAATATTTTAGGAAAGTTATAATCATATTACTAATTTTTATTTACTACTGTTACTTAATATTTAGGGCTGTTTGATAGCGTTTAAAATTTTCAATTAAAGTGTACAACTTTTAATTTTTCAGAATCATAGTGTTTGATAGTTTCTTAATTTTTGTCACTTAGGGGCTATTTGATAGTTTCTGACTGAGTCAGGGCATGACTGGGTCTGACTTTCTGACTGTATTTGCCTCTGACTGAAACCTTGTTGTTTGATTACGCATCTGACTGGCTGTGCTGACTGCTGAAAATGACCATTTTACCCTTCTTTTTGTTTTGATCCGAATTATATGTATGTTTGATAAAATATTTGAATAAAACTGATGAATAGTCGAACCAATAAAAATGGCATTTTCTTTTATGAAATCAATCCTCCAAAATACACTTTTAACCAAAAATATATTTGAGTGTTATAACCATTAAAAATAGTTTGTAGAATCCCTATAGTATAATATTTCAAACAAATCATTGGAATTTAAATCATTTTGGCTTTATTTTTTCATTCTATAAACTTTTTAATTGCTAAAAGAATCAATGGAAATTACAAAAAGACCATGTGTTGACTAGATTTATGTCATTAAAAATCCATTAACCATGTTTTTTTCTTATAATCCTTGTCCCTAAATTTCATCAGACTAGAGATTGTCCCTTCTACAACTCCATCATTATGCAATGCTTCTGGATTTCCCTCACAAATATGCCAAAATGATCAGGGGCAACTTTTGTATTAGACAACTCCAGACCTGTGATTATGTCAAAATGGAAAGAGATAGTTGGGTCATACATAAATTACATCAAATTTCTGTAAATAAATACACAAAAAGCATCTGATTTTAGAAAATACATACACAAATAACATCAAATTTCAGAAAATACATACATATATGCATCTAATTTCAGAAAAAATAAAGGAAATAAGAAAGGCATTTGAGATATAAACGAATAACCAGGGGATCCCTTTAGAATGTTACATAAAAATTTACATCGGAACTAGAGTATATCAATATTAAGCAAGCAAATCCGTTGTTAAACACAAATCTTGAACTGGTCCTGGTTTTTTATGATTTTTGGGAATGCTTGAACTGGTCCTGGTTTTTTATGATTTTTGGAGCAAGTTCATCGTATAATTTAATTCTACAGACAAATTTGTTGTCCAATTCGATTCTACAGACACGTTAAATGAAGAAATTAAGAGCACATACCTGATAAGCGGAAGTTCCAAAACCAAAAACGGATTCAGTAGGAAAACAATCTCTTCGATATGCATCAACCAAGTCGTATACGAAGAATTATACATCATCATAGCTTCAAATCACCAGAAAAAGAGAATGAACAAGAGTAGGGACAACATTCCCATTGGTGAACTGACTATCCTCACACATATGGGAGAATCTAGAAGGAAGGAAGTGGGAGGATGAAGGAAGAACGAGACTACGGATAGAGAATGAGATAGGCACATGAGCGTAAAGAAAATGTAAAAACAACACGAATACACAAATTGACGGGTGTAGTAGTGGTGGGGTGGGAGGGTGGCATGAGGGTGAGTGTGTTTATATTTTAGATTTTTTTTGGAATTAGAAAAATATGGAAACCAATAATTATCAGTTTTCAATAATTTTCTAAGTTCTTTGTAATTTTGGAAAACGGAAAAATTTCATTTTTTGTGAAACTTTTAGAATAATTATTAAACTAAACACGTATTCAAAGTTCCCATTTTTCTTAGAATTTTTTTTCCAGAAAAAGGTCATTTTTTTACAAATAAACGCGTCTTAAGATTTTCAGCAGACATTTGTTCCTCTTTTTCTCTTTTATTTCACTAAACCCGTTGAAAATGTGCTTTAATATATCAAACTTAACATCTATGATTGTATAATGGTTGAAAGGTAAATATTTTTAAACTAATTTATTTATTATCTGTGTTTATGGGTAGTTTGTGTACATGTGCAGGTTTTAGTGGGTTGCGGCTCATTTTGGTCATAATGTTACAGATCACACACATACATACATAATTGTTACGCTCTTGTTTCTCTATAAATTTAGGGTTTCTGTTAGGGTTTTCATTTGTGTTCATTGTAATTCACAGATGAAATCTTCGTGTTAGTTCATTCATGAGTGAAGAGTGTATTTTGTAGAGAGGTTTCTTATGTATGTACATGAACAACCAACTGGTTCAGTGAATAAATGAACTGTTGATGTTGCCATTGTGTGTTGTTACGAGTTTTTACATGGTATTAGAGCTGTTGTGCTCCGATTCTCATCTCCGTTCTTCAGAGGAGCTTCGATTGTTCATCTGATTCTAGAGGTATAATCTGATATCTTTTTGATTTTGATATTCAATCTTTGATCATCCTTACTACTTCATAGCTTGGGTTGGTTCAGCGGTTTCCTTGTAGACTATGAGTTCTTGACACAGACTGTTAAGTTCTAGGGTCTCTTACCTCGATCTAGGATTCCTGATATGATAACCCTAAGTCGAAACCGTTGTTTTTATTAGATCTCGGTTATTGCGAGTGCTTGTGTTCTTGCATATATCTGGAGATCTCTTTTCTATCTTGTGGATTTGGATTGATCTTCACTTCTGTCTTCGATCAGTTAATCCTTGTTGAATTCTGAAATAACTCACTTGACGGATTTCATCATTGTTAACTCCTGTAGAGAATGAAACTAAGGGAGCCGATCCATTTTTTTGGTAATCTGCACTTCAAAAGTGTCTATTTGGACCTCTGTGAGTGTTTCTCGTTCCCTTCTATTTTTTTAGCTGTAAGCGTGGGAGATCATGGTTGTCTTGAGTACACCAGTTATTTGCCAATATTGCTTATCTGTTGTTTGTTTATCTGCTGTTTGTGCTTTATCAACTCTGTAATTATATGTCCTGGACCCCAACATACTGTGGTGGTCAACTGGACGAATAGCCATTATAGTTGTTTGACTTATGTGCTCATTGATTCTTGTTTGTTGAATTGATTTCTTGTTGTTATGGTTGGTCCAACAGATGAATCCTCTAGTGGGGCCAAAAATGATTCTGTTAATTTTGATGATCCTTTGTATATTCATCCATCTGATAACTCTGTAACTACAATTGTAAGTATTAAAATTACTGGGACCAAAAACTTCCGTATTTGGCGTAGTTCTATGACTAGGAGTCTTAAGGCACGGAATAAACTAAGGTTTGTAAAAGGGATAATTAAAAAAGATACTTATGATATAACTAAATCTTCTAAGTGGGAGCGGGTTAATGATGTTGTCTGTTCTTGGATTTTTTGTTCTCTATCTGAGTCCATATATTTTGGTCATGCTTACTCTGAGTCTGCTAAGGAAGTCTAGAATGAGTTGTTTGAAACATACAATAAGACAGATGGTTCCGTTGTGTTTAACATTCATTAACAAATTAATTATTTGAGTCAAAATGGTTCACCTCTCTCAGAATATTATAATAAACTTGATTCTCTTTGGAAAGAATTTGATGGTCTTACAAACTTAAATGAGTGTACTTGTGAGGCTGCTACAAAATATAATGATCACTCAAAACTCATGAAAAAAATGCAGTTTTTATCTGGTTTACATGACTCTTTTAATCAAGTAAAGAGTCATATTTTGTTAATGGATCCTCTGCCTAATGTTAAGGTTGCTTTCTCCATTGTATCTCGTAAAGAGTCTCATCAGAAGAGTGGGTCTTTCTTTTCCTCCTTTTCTGCTTCTGTTTCTAAAAATCAATCTTCTGCTTTTAACAGTAGGTTTAATGATAATAGGAAGAATCAATTTTTAAATCAAAATCGAGGAAGAAATCAAAATTTCAATGTAAGAACTGTGGTCTTAAAGGACATCTTATTGAAAAGTGTTATAAATTGATTGGTTATCCTAAAGATTTCAAACCTAGAAATGATTTTAATAGTCAAACAAATCAAAATAAATCTTTTAATGCAAATTCTTCATATATTTCTAATCATTCTTCTAGTAGTCCTTCTAGTGTTCATGTTGAGTCAACTAAAGTTGGCAATGCTCATTTTCTTACAAATGAACAATACAACAAATTTCCCAAGCTTATCAATGAGAAACCTCAGAGTGAAGATGTGCTTGTTAGTGCTAATATGGCAGGTACATATTCATTTAATGCTTTCAATTCTACTGTTTTTTCTCAAAATTGGGTTGTTGATTCTGGAGCTAGTCAACATATGGCAACTGCTGAATCTTTTCTTAGTGACATTGTTGATGTTTCTAAACTAAATATTATTTTAAATCATCCTAATGGTTCTTTTTCCAAGGTTGATAAAATTGGAAACATACAAGTGTCTGAAAATTAAACTCTATTTGATGTCTTTACTGTCCCTGACTTTAGTGTGAATATTCTTTATGTTCATAAGTTATGAAAAGATACTAAATGTGAAGTTGTTTTTAATGAACATAACTGTAAAATTCAGGATTTACAATCCAAAAAGGTGGTGGAGAATGGTAGGGATTCTGGTGGCTTGTATTACCTTGAATCCATACCTAAAGGTAATAATCATAAAAAGACTAATATAATATAACACCATGTTCCGAATCGTTTCCCAATTCGGAACCGTGACCCGAAGATCAATTATCATAAGGCTTTGGGCCTTGGGGAAAGATCAAATTTGGCCCTTTGGCGGGGTTAATGTAGATTGGGTGGTTTGGGAGTTTGGTCTGCATTTTGGAGCCCAAGAGTATAACCGTAAAATGTCAGTTCGGGCCTTTTACGAATTTTTTATTTAAGTTCGGAAAGCTTTAAGGCAGGGGAGAGTTGATAAAAGTGTAGAGCTTCTCGTCCCCTTTTCGGGGATATAAAGATCGTCGAAATCGGACTTAGAACAAAGAAGTTATAGCCTTCGGAAGTTTGGAGGTATTAGGGCTAAGCCTAGTACGTTGGGCGTACTAGGCAGATGGATCGCGAATGCGCTCTTGAGTACGTTGGGCGTACCAGGAGTATGCTGGGTGTACTCCAGTCAGGTGCAAACCCTAATTTAGAGTCTTGGAACCTATTTAATGGCCTTAACTCAACTCCAAACCATTCTCGCTTCAGCCTCCATCCCATTAAAGCCTAGATACGAAACCCTAGCCTGCATTGGTGTGATTCTTGAGTTCTTGGGTGTAATTTCATGTGTTTTGGTGCTCATTTAAGAAGAAGGAGCTTCTTCAAGGAGTGTTGGATTGATTGAAGCTTGTGGATCCAGACTTTGTGCATCTTGATTTACCTTATGGAGGTGTAAAGCTTCAACCTTTATGGTTATTTAGTGTAGATCTAGTTAGCTTGTTTTTATGCTTTTGATGGTCCTTTAAGCCATGCTTGAGAGTATGAGCTACTTCAGAAGCTAGGAATGGTTGATCTTGGCATTTTTGAGGTCCCTTGTTCATAAAAATGCAATCTTGATGAGTAATCTTGGCCCATGCATGAGTTAGAGATACTCTTATGGTTCTTTTTGAGTTTTGGGCCCCATTAAGTCATGAAAGAGTGTAAAGTTGCCAACTTTATGTGTTAAGACACCATTTAGGATCAGATTTGAGAGTTTAGCTTAGTGGCTTAACCGGTTAAGTTCTTAATGGAAGGGTTGGTTGTATGTGGAGTACGTTGGGCGTACCCAGCTCGTACGCTGCGTGTACTATCCCCAGAGGGAGTATGTTAGGGGGTAAGTCTGAGTACCCCGGGCGTACTCATCAGCTTGACTTTGGTTGACTTTTGCGTTTTTGGGCCATATTTGGACTTTTAGGGTTTAAGCCTTGTTGAGCCAGTAGTCTTTTTGACATTGGGGAATTATTAGGCTTTGGGCCTTCTTGGATTTAGGCCCATAATAGGTTTTGGGCCTCATGTAGGAATTTAGGCCATATTGGGCTTTTGGAGCCATTTGGGTTGGGCTTTGGTTGTTGGGTCAAGTGAGAAAAGGGTAGAATGGTCTTTCACCCTGGGAGTTGGACAAATGAATCAGATTCCTGGTTATGGTTTATGGCCCAATTATTAGTTGGGGGTTTTATTTGATTGATTAGCGCGATGATTATCCGGATCAGTAGTCCAAGCGTCTATCTGATTTTCAGCGGTTTGAGGTGACTTTCCTTCAGTGTATTTGTGGTTCGAAGGCACCAATGTCGGCCCACTCATTTATGCTTGGAGTATGATGATTGTCTTCGTGACAATTTTCCGTTATGCCTGTATTTTCTGGATGTCGTTGTGACTTTTTTGTTATGATATTATGTGGTAGTGGTAGGGGGTGAAATAGACCCAATACCGATTGAAAGAGACTGAAGGGGTTGAAATATACCCAATACCGATTGAAAGAGACCGAACGGGTTGAAATATACCCAATATCGGTTGAAAGAGACCGAAGGGGTTGAAATATACCCAGTACCGGTTGAAAGAGACCGAAGGGTTGAAATATACCCAGTACCGGTTGAAAGAGACGGAAGGGGTTACGAGCACCTAGATATGCTTGACTGATATATATGTATGGTATGAGGTATTTTGGAGATCTCACTAAGCTTCGTGCTTATGGTTTTCAATTTATATTTCAGGTACTTCCGGATCGAAGGGGAAGAGCTTGGGATGATCGGATCGCACACACCATATTGTTCTGCAGTTTATTTGACTCTGATATGTTTGAATGATTATTGACAAACTCTAATTTCACTATGCTTTTATGAAAACGTTTTGGATGATGATTTTATTATTATAAAAATGGAGTTTTTTGGTCTTAAATTTTGGGACGTTACAAGTTGGTATCAGAGCCTTGGTTTGAGGGATTCGACATACTCTTGTGTGTTTCTGAACTCAAACTGAGGGTTTGGTAGATTTTTCATAAAATAAAAGTTTAATTAAAAGATTTTCAAATAACAGAGAGAGGTGTGGTGCGTGCAATCAGCCAAGCTCAAGTAAGTGATTCCGAGAATACCCTATACTTGTTTGTTATGATTTTATGTTATGAGAATTGCATGCTAGATTAGGGCTAAGGATCTATTTAGGATTTCATGCTAGGAGAGATGCATTTATATGCCTGATTGGTTGAGCTTATGGAATTGCATGCTAGAATGAATTTTCAGATGGTTCGATGGATTTGCCTAATATATGATGCCTCGTAGCCTAGGAGGATCGGATGTTATGCTAGATTTGGAGATCAGTATTGACAGAAGTAATTGCTAAGTGTATGCTTTAAAAATTGTATACGGTTAGGATCATATAGCCCTAGAATGATTGATTTGGCCTTATTTCCTATTCCTCATTTGGTTGTGGTCCTAGGGTAGAATCTTTTATTCGACGGTATATTTGATCCTACATCGTGTATAATTTGCATGCATAATAAGACAACCGGTAGTGAGAGTGGAAGATCCTAGCATGGGTGATAGAAAGTGAGCTTCGGAGGTTCTTTGTTTGTTCCGTGGCTTGGAGTGTTTTCTGCACGAAGGCTGCTTGCTTTGTTCTTTGTGGGACTCTTAGTGATATGAGTTAACTATTAAGTGAATGTGTCAAGTTACATGTTGTAAAGGTTAAGTAATCTCAGAGTGATGGATTTGACTTTATTGCACAACTCTCATTTGAGTCTAGCTGTTGTAGGGTTGAGTCTGTTACTTGAAGGATTATCTAAGCTTTATGGCATGTGATTATATTCATGAAGTAGTTAGCTGATATTAGTGGGAGTTCTTCAGCAGTTGATTGCAGGGGGAGGTTGGGAACCTAGGAGAGCCTAGGATGTGTTTTTAGGAGGATCGGATACATTGTGTAGCGACTACTTGGAGTACCAGTTTGAGAAGGTGACTTAGAGGATTCGAGATAATTCTTGAGGAATGTATGGATAGGTGTGGAAGGTAGTATTGGGCCCGTACTACTGAAAGCACATGATCAATACTCGAATCGAGGATAGTCACGAAGAATCTAGGAAGCCTATGGATGAGGATTCTTTGGGTATGTTTTGATCATGTGTATGGTTGCTTTTTTAGTATGGTGATGAGCACTTGTGGAGGAGGATCTGATTCAGGCTCAAGTGATGGTGTTGAGCCGATGGATGAGCGGATGCGGGAATTTATCTCGTCGGAGATCACCCGCGGTATTTTGGATCAGACTCCTGTGATGTTTGGTAGGTACCATCAAGGAAGGGATCATGGAACTCTTTGATGATCGACTTGGAGCTTTTCGGGCCAAGATTACAATAGGACAATTGGATGCTCATCGGTAACTTAAGGCTTGTGGAACCTTATAATTTTTCTGGAGAAGGAACATATTGCTAGATCTTGCCAGGAGGGATCGAAGTTAGGGTATTCATCATGATTTCATGGGGATTGATTCCGTGATTGGATTGCCACTGAGGTTTTGCGAACTTTGCAACAGAAGTTACTTGGTATTATTGGTCTTGTCACTGACAGATTGGTTGCCAAGTTCGAGGATCAGTTGACGGCCGTTCAAGCAACTGATGGGATGGTCGAGGTGACTCGGGGACAACGACTTGGTTTGGAGAAGCAACTAGGAAAGAGGAAGTGGACTCATGATCCGACTCTGCTAGCATCATCTGAGCAGTTTAATGTTGCCGTGCTTGGTGTTAGGGATCTGAGGGGCCATGACATTTGTGCTAAGGGTGGAGGAAACCATGGGCATGCACACAACAAATCCAAATGCGGTAGGTGTGGGTGGAAGGTCCACCTTCGCCAAGAATGCACCATGGAGGTAGAATTATGTCATCGTTGACATCAGCCTGGTCAGCTAAGGGCAAGTTGCCCAAAGTTATTGATTGGGGCGGCTTAGACCCCATCATCCATGAATTTTTTTTTTTGGGGGGGGGGGGGGGGAGTGGAAGAGCCAAGACTTCAGGACCTCGCTGGTAGGACCTCGCAGGTATGTATTTTGTTCATGCATTTGAATTGCTTTTGCTTATGTAAGTAGGTGTTGATACATTATGTTCAATTTAGTCTAGCCCTTGTGATCGCCTAACTTATTTTATCAAGGATTGTTATATGCCATTTTTGCATGCCTAGAGTTATGAGTGGGACATGTCTTGTTGAGTTGGATTTAGATGGTCAGGAAGTTTGTTGTGGGTCATTGGTGAAAACAATTCTGGGGTATCGTTGGGGAGATCAGTGGACATATTAGCTTGATTAGTCAACAATGGAGTCAGACAATAGTGATGACAGATGGTTATGGAAGGACTTTGGGGTCCAATCACTACCGTTACTAGGGAAGGGGCGGTAGCAAGTGGAGGATTATGGAGGTAGTGTGGGCCTGTTTAGATGCCAAAATTGTCAAAGGAATTTATGAGTCATATTGCTCGAAGACGGTTAGAATGTAGAGAACCTTCAGTGAGTGGGAAGTTAGATTGGTGATCCGTCCATTCCGGTCAAGGGTTATAATCTTGTCACGAGCAGTAATGACTTAAAGGTTTGGAGTAATATCATGGGCAGTGCTTGGGATTATTGGACCATCTGAGATTTCGGGAAGTAATCAGCTGGATATGGAGTGTACGTGTGATCGTTAAAATTGGCTAGTGATGGAACATTAGTTCTTGTAAGCTCAGGTTGTCGATAATTTGAATTGTAAGGATGTAAGACGGGTTGGAAACCCATCAATTTTATGAATTTGACAAGGTGCAGTCAAATCCAAGTGGGGGAGAACCGTTTGGATTCTGGGATAAATTCAGGTGCGAAACCAGGAGGAGTGCCACATCCTAGACGAGTGGGAAGCCAATCCAAGTGGAAGTTTGGATTGAGATTGCGCAAGGTTGGAGGTTCGGGACTTCCACCGAAAGGTTGGTGCATTCGTTGTTATGCATAGTAGATATGAGTTTGAATCCAAGTTGAGGGTTATGTTAGAGCCTCTCTGCATGTCCTTGTCTAATGAAGGCCTTAGGGTTCAGGGCATGACCCGAAGACCTAATGGAGATATAGACAATGTGGTTTGACTCATGATTGATCATGGGTTGGTATGGTAGATGGAGGTAAAGACCATGGGTTGAGACCATGCCAGTATGGGAATGTTGTAAGAGTACGGGGTGGCCATTGCATACATAAGGATGAAAGGCTATCATGGAAGTGTTGTAAGTCTGTGATGGGATCATAGCATTCACCAGAATGAGATAGGCCATTGTGGGAGTGGTCTTGGAACCGAGGAATGATCAGTCATGCTCGGGTCGGGGCGGATGGTATTTTCGGAAGATTACTCTTAGTTGGTATGAGGATCATGGGAACTAAGGCGAGGTTACTTCGGTACAACACTCGATTGGATGAGACCCTTGGGTGAGTCCAGTTCGCTTGTGTAGTCTGGGCGAGAACCGTGGGCGAGGCCGTATGGTTATGATAGTTCGGTGAGACCTAGTGTAGATTGGTTGGGGCAAGGTATTGGATTACGTTTAGAGTGGGACAACTCTATGGTCAGTGATTGGTATTCCTATGATGTCTAGGCTAGGGTAGCTTTTATCGGTTAGACTCTTAATGGGGGCCCTGGCGGTGGGACCAGGAGTGAGTCTGTCAGTCTCAATGGTGGATTGGGGATGTTATATCTCAATTTAGTGGAAGGTCGTCATGGAATCAGAAAATTTTGGACTGAATGCAAGTGTAAATCTTTGGATCTCAAGATATGATTTATGTACCGGGTTGGCATTTGGTCGAGACTCACGTTGGGAGTCGTCATTATATTCAGGGCATAGGTCTTTTCATCAATAAGTTATGGTTAAGGAATCTGTCTGCCAAGGGTATCAGTTGGACGGTTCACGATCAAAAGGATTATTCTCAATTCAGATTGTAGTAGGAGGTCCTTGTGAGTGTGTTTCCGAATGGTTCTACCTGGGTGGAGGTCAGGCAAGTTATGGGGCTTAGAAATTATAACAGTAAGGTGTTGGTTCTTCAGTTAAAGGATCAACGTTTTGATCATCATTAGGAGGTTTTGGTCGGAAGGTTTGGTTTCCAGAAGGGTGGTAAGGAGTGATTTCGAGGACGAAATCTAATTTAAGTGGGGAAGAGTTGTAACACTCCATTCCGAATCATTTCCTAATTCGGGGCCGTGACCCATAGATCAGTTATCATAAGGCTTTGGGCCTTGGGGAAAGAGAGATTTAGGCCCTTTGGGCGGGGTTAATGTAGATTGGGTGATTCGGGAGTTAGGTTTGCGTTTTGGAGCCCATAGGTATAACCGTAAAATGTTAGTTTGGGCCTTTTATGAATTTTGGATTTAAGTTTGGAAAGCTTTAAGGCGGGGGAGATTTGATAAAAGTGTATAGGTTCTCGTCACCTTTCCGAGGATATAAAGATCGTCAATATCAGACTTAGAATGAAGAAGTTATGGCCTTCGGAAGTTTGGAGGTATTAGGGCTAAGCCTAGTATGTTGGGCGTACATAGGAGTACGTTAGGCATACTAGGCAGATAGATCGTGGATGCCCTCTTTAGTATGTTGGGCGTACTCCAATCAGGTGCAAACCCTAATTTAGGGTCTTGCACCCTATTTAATGGCCTTAACTCAACTCCAAACCCTTCTACCTTTAGCCTCCATGAACCCTAGATACGAAACCCTAGCCTCCATTGGTGTGATTCTTGAGTTCTTGGGGTAATTTCATGTGTTTTGGTGCTCATTTAAGAAGTAGGAGCTTCTTCAAGGAGTGTTGGATTGCTTGAAGCTTTTGGATCCAGACTTTGTGCATCTTGATCTACCTTCTGGAGGTATAAATCTTCAAACTTTATGGTTCTTTAGTGTTGATCTACTTAGGGCTTGATTTTATGCTTTTTATGGTTCTTTAAGCCATGCTTGAGAGTATGAGTTACTTTAGAAGCTAGGCATGGTTGATTTTGGCATTTTTGAGGTCCATTGTTCATAAAAATGCAAGCTTGATGAGTCATCTTTGAAGGGTTTTGAGCACTATAGCATCCCTATGGTGCACATACAACCCTAATGCTTTAGATCTAAGTTTTCTCTAGTTATACATGCAAATTTCATTTATCCAAAGAATGAAGCCTATCTAGCATACAACTTGATATATGAATCATAAAAAAACTAGTTAGATGATTACCTCTTTATGTAGCTTGTATTATTTGGCCTTTAAGAGCTTAGCACCTCAAGTGTGATGCCTCAAATTCTTCACAAAACACCACCAACAATTAGAGAACTTAAGAGAGAGGTTAGGAACACCCTAAAATCGGCTATACTCTTGCTATATCACTTGTGCATCCGATTTTGGGCTCTAAGGGGTTACATATATAGTGTTAGAGCTCCAAGAGTCATGTTTAACCCTAATTCTTACACTTAGGCTTATGATCCACAACTCATATGGACTAACTCTTCGTGGACTCTCACATAAACTTAGCCCATCATGGATCAATATCCCAAACCATATGTATCACTAATTTACATAAACAGTCCCCATTAATTTAATTAGTCTCTTTTGATCACTAAATTAATTCCAAATTAATTCTTGATGAATACTAATTAGATTGTTCATAAATAACCTCTTTCTCAAATATCTATCCTATTAGATTGTTCTGGTGAATGCAACCCAAATAGACCATGCTACTCTCGGGTCAAGTACATAACAATTATAGTTATGGGATTAGACACCTAATCCAATAGTCTCCCACTTGGATAAGTCTAATAACTATAACTGCAAGTATGACTTAAAATCGACTAGAAATCGTAGCTCTTAAAAGCCGCCGTCGAACTTTGACACGCCATTTAGATAAGGGATCATATAATCCTCTGTTCTTCAAGATATCATGCGGAAAAATACATGGAACATAGTCATACTTATTGTCCAACAGTTTGTTTCCTGATTTCTGATTTGTTTGACATAGAACTTAATTGAACACATCAATTGAGTCCTGACCGGGCCCGACACATAAGTCAAAACAAAATCATCGAGGGGCCCAAGATATCGCTTTTATTCCTCCAACGATAAAATGAACATATAAACTTCGACTTATATGCTTGTACTAACTACTCGTTAAATCATACACAATAGCACGTTTTATAACATCAAGTTACTGATGTGTTTTCGCACTTTCAATGTACAACCAACTCATAGTCAATAACTCATACATCTTGGTTTGAAGACTATATGATATTATCGTCTCACAATCACTCGTGATAAATTCCATGAAGTGATTCATGTAAGCGTGGGTTTAATCTAATACTCAAATCTTATTTCAGGAGCACTCATGAATGTTGTAGCAAACTTTTGCTATGTCTAAACACTTTAGACAATCTACAAGCTAAATTCATGACAGTCTTGCCTTAATACCTACTTCCAAAGTATGATCGACTGTGGATAGTTTGAATAATCTTATTATTCTGGAAGTCAAAACATGCAAAATGAAACAATAGTAAATAACTGACACAAGATAGTAACTTTACTCATAAATAAAACTCCTTTTATTTAATCATCAAATGTCAAATACATTTTATCTATTACAAGTTTCTAAACAGCTATCTAATCATTAAAAATAATATCGTCCTTCAGCCCAATGCTCCTCGCATGCTGCAAGTGCTTAACCCTACTCAGTACCTTCGTAAGGGGATCTGCTGGATTCTCCTCTGACGATACCCTCTTTACTACGAGGAGTCCTTCTTCTATCTGATGTCTTATGAAGTGATATTTTCTGTCGATATGCCTGGATCTGCCATGATCCCTTGGTTCCTTGGTTAAGGCGACCACACTCTCACTGTCACAGAAAATCGCCATAGGCTCCTTTATAGATGGTACAACTCCAAGGTCTCCGATGAAGTTCTTCAGCCATATTGCCTCCTTCTACGCTTTGCTTGCTGCTATGTACTCTGATTCGCACATTGAATCAGCTATAGTCTCCTGTTTGGAACTTTTCCACATTATTGCTCCTCTATTCAGGGTAAATACCCAACCCGACTGAGAGCGGAAGTTATCTCTGTCGGTCTGAAAGATGGCGTCACTATACCCTATCACTCTTAAGTCATGACTCCCACAGAGGGTAAGGACCCAGTCCTTAGTCCTCCGCAGGTACTTAAGAATGTTCTTTACCGCAGTCCAGTGAGCGTTACCAGGATTCCCTTGATATCTGCTGACCATGCTCAAAGCAAAGGCCACATCAGGGCGAGTACAAGTCATAACATAATATGATCGAGCCAACTGAGGAAGCATATGGTACTCGACTCATCTCTGCTATCTCGGTCTCTGTACTCAGACTCTAAGTCTTACTTAGTTTGGTAGTGGTTTGGATAGGTAAGTCACCTTTCTTGGAATTCTCCATGTTGAAACGCTTCAACACCTTGTCCAAGTAGGTACTTTGACTAAGTCCTATTAGTCTTTTACTCCTGTTCTCAATATCATTATCCCCAAAATATAAGCAGTTTCCCCGAGGTCCTTCATAGAGAAACACTTCCCAAGCTAAGACTTAACCTTCTGCAAGGTTGGAATGTCATTCTATGAGAAGTATGTCATCCACACACAACACCAGAAAGCTAACTATACTCCTACTAGCTTTGACATATACACAGGACTCATCCTCGCTTCTCGAAAATCCAAACTCTTTGACTTTCTCATCGAAACAAAGATTCCATCTGCGAGATGCTTGTTTCAATCCATAAATGGATTTCTCAAGCTTACACACTCTATTAGGGTACTTTGCATTGACAAAACCCTCTGGATGAATCATGTAAACATCTTTAGCCAACTTCCCATTAAGGAAAGCAGTTTTGACATCCATTTGCCATATTTCATAATCATGAAATGCAGCTATGGCTAGCATGACCCTTATAGATTTAATCTTCACTACTGGTGAGAAGATCTCATCATAGTCAATTCCATGAGTTTGGCTAAAGCCCTTCGTAACCAGTTGTGCCTTATATATGTGTACTTTCCCATCCATGACGGTATTCTTCTTGTAGATCCATTTGCAGCCGACCGTCTTACGACCTGGTACATTGTCAACCAAGTTCCAAACTTGATTATCATACATGGATTGAATCTCGCTGTCCGTAGCCTCTTTCCGTTTTGCAGACTCAGGGCCTGCCATGGATTCCTTGTAGTTATTAGGTTCATCCAAATTTACCAGTGTGCTATCACTGATAAATGTATCACCAGCTGTAGTAATATGGAAACCATAAAACTCAGGTGCCATTCTAACTCTACTGGAACATCTCAGAGGTAGGGACTCATCAAATGGTTCAACAGGAGTTTCCTCCTCGGGTTGAGCGCTAGTGTTTGAGGTTCCTTCATCACTTAACTCTTGAAGCTCTTCAAGGTCAATTTGCCTCCCACTGTCCTCTTGGCATATGAGTTCTCTTTTGCGAAAAACCCCTATCCTTGCAACGAAGACAACATTGTCACTTGGTCTATAGAAGAGATATACAAAGGACGTCTGTGGGTAGCTGATGAAAATACAATGCTCACTTCGAGGTTCGAGCTTGTTGTGAGTCTCTCGTCTTACGAAAGCCTCGCAACCCCAAACCTTGATATGTGCTAACGAGGGAACTTTCCATGTCCACATCTCGTGAGGCGTTTTGGTAACCATCTTAGTTGGGACCAGATTAAGGATATGGATGGAAGTCTCTAAGGCATACCCCCATAATGAGATAGGTAACGAAGCTTGACTCATCATGGAACGAACCATGTCCAACAAGGTTTAATTGCGCCTCTCAGCCACACCATTAAGCTGTGGTGTCCTAGGTTGCATCAATTGTGAAACAATTCCACATTCCTTAAGATAGTCGTGGAACTCGATACTAAGATACTCTCCACCTCGATCGGATTAGAGCATCTTTTTCTTCTTGCCCAGCTGATTCTCCACTTCTTGTTTAAACTCTTTGAACTTTTCAAAGGTTTCTGACTTATGCTTGATTAAGTAGATATAGCCATATATGATGTATTCGTCAGTAAAGGTCACATAGAAGCAGTTAGCATCCCTTATGGCGGATCTGAAGGGTCCACACACATCGGTGTGTATGAGATCCAACAGACCCTCACCCCTTTCACAAGTACCAGTGAAGGTTTACTTGGTCATCTTTCCAAACAAATAAGATTCGCAAGTGTCATCCGACTTTAAGTCAAATGACTCCAAGACTCCATCCATTTGGAGTTGGACTATGCGTTTCTTGTTGACATGTCCAAGACGACAATGCCACAAGGATGCCTTGTCCAAACCATTGGACAAATCGATGCGCAATACATTATTTCGTAAGTTGTCTACAACCATCACAGTTTCATATATACCATTTCAAGGCAATGATTTAAAATAAAATATACCATTATAAAAAGCATTAATAGAACCAATTTCATTATCAAATGAAAATCTAAAACCTTGTTTATACGAACCATGAAAGGAAATAATGTTTCTCGCCATATCCGACGAGTAGAAACAATTATTCAAATCTAATTCTAACCCACTACTGAGCAATAAAAAATAAAGTCCAATCTTGGTGACAGGCGACACTTTCCTATTCCCCATGATTAAGTTCATCTTCCCGTGCTCAACATCCCTACTTATGTTTAGTCCCTGCAAATCAAAACAAATGTGAAAACCACAACCTGTATCAAGGACCCAAGAATTAGCATGTGATGAGTTATTAGACAGAATAATGTAAATACCTACGCGGGTGGGCTTTATCTTCCCATCCTTGATGTCCTGCAAGTATTTGGGGCAGCTTCATTTCTAATGCCCTTTGTAATGACAGTAGAAGCACTCTGCTTCCTTTTGGTTGGAAGAAGGAGTAGCAGAACCACCTTTGGTCCCACAAGAAGAGGATCCATCATGGGTTTTTTCCTTGTGGCTCTTAGAAGGAGCCTTCCTCTTCTTCCCTTTCCCATGTCCAATTATCAGAACAGGGGCAACAGCAGTAGGAGTAGGAACAACAGATTTGCCTTTCAAACTACACTTAGCAGTTCTGAGTAGGCCTTGAAGCTTGCTAAGAGTGACCTCCTCCTTGTTCATATGATAAGTCATACGAAACTGATCATAACAAGGAGGCAAATAGTGTAGGATAATATCAATGGCCAACTCTTCATTGAAATTTACATTCAACTTCAGCAAGCGGTCCACAAACCTTTGCATCTTTTGCAAGTGGTCCGTGATGGACTCTCCATCCTTCATTTTTGTTGTAATCACGGATGCAATGATTTCATACCTTTCCCGTCGAGCACTTTTATGGTACCTTTCCATCAAGTCTTGGTGCATCTCGAAAGGGTAATAATCCTCATAGGACTTTTGAAGTTCAGCTGTCATAGTGGATAACATGATACAAGACACCTTGGTGGCGTCCTTCTCATGAGTCCTATATTCAGCAACTTCAGGAGTAGCAATTGCTTCATCAATCTCCTTAAGCTCTTTATCAAGAACATATTCCTTGTCCTCGTAACGAGTGACCATCCTAATGTTCCAAATCCAATCATTGAAATTCAAACCATCAAAGATGACCTCCCACACAAGTTTATGAGGGAGAAATAACCAGAAGGGTTTGAGGCAGAAGCAGTGTTGGAAGACATCTGAAAAAGAGAAATAACCAAATTAGGTCCCAACACAATATTTTACAATTCGGAAGAGGGATGCCGTAATCCAATTGCAAAATATTTGAAGGTAGGTAAATAACGATTTACCAATTTCCACCATGAAAAATGAAATTGATTATTAAGTTTTAAATGAATTAAAATTCCTAGATTCTTTTGAGATTCATTGAACTTTTCAATGGCATGTTTAAATCTCGATTATGCCCTTCAAGTTTGTGACTGGGATACCGAGGATCACAAAAAAGGTGTGAATAACCATGCAAATGTGCTTGGTACACTTGATGTCATTTATCACCTAATCAATGTGCCGGTTAACTACACACGGTCCATTGATCCATGAAAAACATCAGACTACCCTTTACCACCCTTACTAGTCCAAGTTAATGTTCTGGTTAACCACACACGCTCCACTAACGACTTGGCAAGGTGCAAAGTGCAATTTCATGGAATAGCATCATTTTCACATTTGTCCAAAAGTAACTAAGATTGGGAATTTTATAAAAAACATTTAGTTACTTTATAATTATCATTATACTTGATAATGAGAATTTATGTCCTATCCTACCCGTTCGACTAACGACCCTCCACCAGTTAAGGAAGCGGTGGGTGAGAGTGGACACTCATTCAATCGTCATTTTATAGGCAATTTCATTATACCCCCTTATAGACCGGCTTCGTGAATGAGGCCTACTAACGGTAAGACTGACTTGTCTTATACATATATATAAGTATTAACTTTTAATATTATAATAGTACAAGGGTTGAATTTTAAACTTTTAAAATTCTAAGGTTTGGAATTAAATGTTTCATAAGTGAGATTTTACAAATTCCAAAACTTGAGGGCAAGTTTTGTAACTCTTCAAAACTTTTGGTTTCCATAACTTATGAGTTTAATGTTTTTATTGAATGAGACTTTTCATGTTCCATAACTTAAGGGCAAGTTATGAAACTCTTCAAAAACATCTAGATCAAGTTTAACTAATAAAATTATCATATAATTTATCATTGACCTAATTAACTCATAAGGGAATATAATATCAAATCAAAAATTTACAAACAATTAGCCTATCATATAAACTAACAATAGTCTTGAAATTTTGACAATTATCTTTTAATTGGATGAGAATAATCACTACCATATCAGAAAAAACAGATTTTATGATACAAAACAGTTTGTGGTAATGATCCTAATCCAGTTTATGCCAAAAAAAACCCGAAAATCTGCCACCAGACAGTGCAACTCGTCGAGTCAGCTAATGTGTAACACACGGATACCTGGTACGTATTTAAATTCAAGAAAATTTGGTATTTTACCCTGGGACTCGGCGAGTTAGAGGTACAACTCGTCGAGTAGACTCGACTGTTGATCGGGGGGTTAAGTGATCTACTCGACGAGTCGGGAGACCGACTCGACGAGTAGGAGCTGTCTGAGTGAAACCCTAAATTTGAGGGTTTGCACCCTATTTAAACACTTTATGAGGCCTCCATCCCAGCCTCCATCACCTCCAGACCCTATTCACGAAACCCTAATCGACCATTGAGTATTCTTGAGCTAATTTTGCCATTCTTTGTGACTTGAAGTATTGAAGAAGGAAGGAAAGACTTGGAGATTCAAGAGGAACTAAGTAGATCCAGAAACTTGGTTGCATTTCCAACTTGTTGGAGGTAAAAAGCTCCAATCTTCACTTCTTGTTTGTTAGATCTACTTTAGGGATTGAATCTTGTCATCTTTGGGATATTTCTAAGCCATTTCGGGTTTAGAGTGTAATGTAGAATAATGGCTTCAGATCTTGAACCTTGGAGTTCTTATGGCATAAAGGTGCCAACTTTATGGCCATGAGAGCCCCATGCATCTTGTAGACCTCATTTTTGGGTCTTTTGAGCTTAAAGACACATGCATGGATGTAAAGTTTGTGACTTTACGTGTTATATCGACCCTAGGAGGTCAGATCTACCCTTTGGATGAGATGAGCTCAACATAAATCGAGTTTATGGGCATGGACTTTAGGGGACTCGGCGAGTCGGGTATTGGTTCCCCAATCTTTTCTGTTTCTGAGGAAACTGGTAGAGTCTAGAAGAGGACTCAACAAGATGGACGTGATTATGGACCTGGAAATCATAGGACTCGGCGAGTGTATGAATAAACTCGGCGAGTCCAAGGTAATCTCCCAACCCTTGAAGACGGACTCGACGAGTTGTTCATAGAACTCGGCGAGTCATAGACTGGACACATTCATATGATAAAGATGAACTCATCGAGTTCAAGGATGAACTCGGCAAGTCGGTTGAAGATGGTCCCAATGTTATGATTGAAGGTGAACTCGTTGAGTTCTTGCTAGACTCGACGAGTAGAGTCGGGGGGGTTGTATCATTTGAAAGAATAGGGACTCGACGAGTTGGTGGACCAACTTATTGAGTCGAGTCAACTGGATGTTGACTTTGACCAAGGTGTTGACCTTGACTTTGACTTTGACCTAAGTTGACCAGGAAGTGGTGATTAAGGAAGATTGTTTTGTGTAGGATCCGAGAGGGGTTGATTTGAGGCAGGAAGTTCAGTTCAGACGCTTTACGACATCGAGGCCACAATGTCAGCCCACCAGTAGGATCTACGGCCACAATGTCGGCCCACCAGTAGGAGTGTATGTTAGACAATTGTCTTTGTGATAATTGTCTGTGTTGACTGCTACTTGATATGTTTATGTGTTTGCCTGTTATGATGTTATGTGATCGTAGCAGTAGGGGGAGATAGTCCCCAAGTTACCGGCCGATAGGGCCGAAGGGGTAGTTTAGTACCCAGCTATGCTAGACAGAGTATGATTATGTGATAATATGTGGTAGTAGTAAGGGGGAGATAATTTCCCCAAGACCGGTCGAGAGGACCGAAGGGGTAGGCCAGCACCCAGATATGCTAGGCAAGATCACCGGTCGAGAGGACCGAAGGGGTAGGTCGGGCACCCAGATATGCCTGGTAGGAAACTGGTTGGTTCCCCAATCTTTTCTTTTTCTGAGGAAACTGGTTGAGTCTAGAAGAGGACTCAACAAGATGGACGTGATTATGGACCTGGAAATCATGGGACTCGGCGAGTGTATGAACAAACTCGGCGATTCCAAGGCAATCTCCTAACCCTTGAAGATGGACTTGACGAGTTGTTCATAGAACTCAGCGAGTCATAGACTGGACACATTCATATGATGAAGATGAACTCGACGAGTTCAAGGATGAACTCGGCGAGTCGGTTGAAGATGGTCCCAATGTTATGATTGAAGGTGAACTCGTCGAGTTCTTGCTAGACTCGACAAGTAGATTCGAGGGGGTTGTATCATTTGAAAGAATAGGGACTCGACGAGTTGGTGGACCAACTCATTGAGTCGAGTCAACTGGATGTTGACTTTGACCAAGGTGTTGACCTTGACTTTGACTTTGACCTAAGTTGACCAGGAAGTGGTGATTTAGGAAGATTGTTTTGTGTAGGATCCGAGAGGGGTTGATTTGAGGCAGAAAGTTTAGTTCAGACGCTTTACGACATCGAGGTGAGTTACCTTCTAGTAGCGGTGGGTCTACGCCCACAATGACGGCCCACCAGTAGGAGTGTATGTTAGACAATTGTCTTTGTGATAATTGTCTGTGTTGACTGCTACTTGATATGTTTATGTATTAGCCTGTTATGATGTTATGTGATCGTAGCAGTAGGGGGAGATAGTCCCCAAGTTACCGGCCGATAGGGCCGAAGGGGTAGTTTAGTACCCAGCTATGCTAGACAGATTATGATTATGTGATAATATGTGGTAGTAGTAAGGGGGAGATAATTTCCCCGAGACCGGTCGAGAGGACCGAAGGGGTAGGCCAGCACCCAGATATGCTAGGCAAGATCACCGGTCGAGAGGACCAAAGGGGTAGGTCGGGCACCCAGATATGCCTGGTAGTATGTATGTCATGTGTTTGTATGGTATGTGGTATGATGGGGGAACTCACTAAGCTTCGTGCTTACAGTTTTCATTTTTGTTTCAGGTACCTCTTCAGCGAAGGGGAAGGAGCCGGTGCGGTAGCGGCACATCACACATACAAGATTTCTGCACTATTAGATTTCTTGGGATTGTACTCTGACATTGTTACTATTTTTATGATATGATTTTGAGACATAAGATTATGGTTTATGAAATTATATGACTCACTTATGTTTCCTTAAAAAAAAATGTTTTTCTAAATTGTTAAATGAAAAATGAAATTTTTGGCCTTGAAATTTGGGATGTTACAAGTTGGTATCAGAGCCTTGGTTTGAGGGATTCGGACACACCTTCGGGGGTGTCTGGACTCAAATCGAGGGTTTGAAAGATTTTTCACAAGAAAACAATTTTTTTTCCAAAGTTTAAAATAAAAAGGAGTTTAAAAAGAGAAAAGAACTTTGAAAAAGAACAAGATGTGTGATGTGCGCGACCGGCTGAGCTCAAGTAAGTTTTCCCCAAGATACCCATACATGTTATGTTACGATATGATTATGAGAACTGCATGCTAGATTAGGGCTAAGGATCTAGGAAGGATGCCTTATATGTCTACTGTATATGTATGAGAACTGCATGCTAGATTAGGGCTAAAGGATCTAGGAAGATGCCTTATGTGCCTGTTATATGTGCTTATTGGATTATATGTTAGAGCTGATTAGTCAATAGTATGATGGCCTGAATAGGATATGTTTGGTATGGTTACTCAATGCTCGAATGCTGCTAGCTTCGTGCTTTTTGGAGTTCTAGTTATTTTTAGCTAACTAGTAAACGAATACGTTAAGTTACACATTACGAGGACTACATAATTTCAGAAGGTTAGGTCTAGCCCTATTGCGCAGCTCTTGTTTGAGTTTAACCGTTGTAGGGTAAGACCTCTCATTCGAAGAATTATCTGGTCTTAGTGATATGTAATGGTATTCGCGAGCTAGTTAGGTAAAGGTAGCAGGAACTCCTTATGCAGCTGATGGTGGATGGTAGGACAGAGAGTTACCCTAGGGTAAGCCTAGGATGGGATTAGCAAAGAGAGTAGCACTAGTAGAAGGGACTTGGTGAAGTCGAAGCAATCCTTGAGGAAAGTACGGATATATGTGGAAGGTAGTATGGGCCCGTACTACTGAAAGCAGAGGATCGGTAGTCGAGTCAAGGAGGGCTAAGATGGAATCAGGGAACTGTAGAGTGTATGAGACTTCCCGAAAGTTATGTATGATTCTGATGATTATATGTTCTGTTTCAGAATGGTGATGATCACACGTCATGGAGGGGGAGGTTCATGATCAGGATCCGGTTCAGGATCAGGTTCGGGTGCAGGTTTCGAGCCAGTGGATGAGGGACTACATGAGTTCATCGCGTCCGAGATCACGAGAGGAATCCTTGAGTCGACCCCGATGATTTTCAGGTCGATCAAGGAAGGGATCATAGAGCTGATGGAGGATCGCCTCAGGGCATTCAGGAGCGACATGGCATTCATCTAGTCAGGATCACGCACACCGTCCTTCAAGGACTTCAGGGGCAGTGGTGCACCGGATTTCCATGGGGTGAAGGACCCCATTGCTGCCAGACGATGGATTACAGACATGGAATCTGCACAGCTGACGAGCTTCTGCCCTAAGGGGTCGAAGGTCTGTTATGTTGCAGGATGTTTGAGGGACAGAGCTAGAGACTGGTGGGAGTCAGTTGGTGATTCCTTGGGAGCCACAACCATTGAGGCTATGACCTGGTCGGACTTTGTGACTAGGTTTAGGGAGGAGTTTGCGCCGACTGTGGAACTTCAGCTGCTGGCCAGGGAGTTTCTCGACATAAGGCAGACGACTAAGTCAGTGGCGGAGATCACCGCCAAATTCCAGGAGATGGCATTGTTGGTGCCCCAGTATGCGGGGAACGAGGAGATGCAGAGGACCCGCTACCATGACATGTTGAGAGCTGACATCCGGGAGCATGTCAGCTTCTCAACATGCCCGACCCTGGATTCCATGATTGCTAGGGCGAGGGAGAGGGAGATTGACTTAGAGCACATTAGGAAGAGGAAGGCGGAGGAGGGGCATGTGACTGGGGCTTCGGGGAAGAAGCCCAAGGGATCCGACTCTAGGTCGAGGGGCAAGCAGGGCAAGGGCCGTGGCGGAAAGTGCGACAAGACTCATGAGGGGGTTTGTAGGTTGGGATTATTGGGCTGCTACAAGTGCGGCAAGACGGGGCACTTCAGCAGGGATTGTACCGCCCCTGCGCCCACTTTCCAGACATCGGAGTTGCTGTGTTTCCACTGCAACCAGCGAGGCCATAAAAAGTCCAATTGCCCTCAGTTGACAGCAGCAGCGCCAGTGACGGCGCCAGCTCCAGTGACCCTGCGGATTACTGATGGCCGGTAGGGCAGGTCAGAGGCTCCAGTGGTGAGGAGCCGAGCCTTCCAGTTGACTACCAAGGAGGCACGCGCCACACCCGATATGGTGACGAGTATGATTTCTTCTCCCTAGCTCTTATTATATGTTGTTTACAATTTTGATATGTCATGTTGTATGTTTGTTTAGGATCGTTCCATGTGAACGGTATCCCAGTTCAGGTGTTGTTCGATCCAGGTGCCACTCGATCAATTGTTTCTCTTGCACTTAGCAAGAGGTTCCCTGAGTCTTCGGGCATGTTGGATTGCCCTTTAGAGGTCGAGATTTCCGATGACCGATCAATGCGAGCGTCAGTGGTTTTCAGAGATTGTGTTTTGAGGCTATTCGAGGAGCGCTACCTGGTAGATTTGGTTCCCATTCCCTTGCGTGGGAACAAGGCGATTATAGGCATGGATTGGTTGAGCCCCAACGGGGCAGTGATCGACTGTGCACATCAGTTGGTTCGGGTCAAGACCTCGAGTGGAGGAGAGCTGGTGATTCAGGGCGAGAGGCCACAACACAGGCCAACCTTATGTTCAACAGCGAGGGCTAGGCGCTACCTCCAACAGGGTTGCGCCGGATATGTCGCCTACGTTATGGATACCCGGGAGGCGGGTAAGGCGTCAGTGAGCGATCTACCAGTGGTGCAATAGTACGCGAATGTATTCCCGGAGGAGCTACCTGGGATACCTACGGAGCGACAAGTGGAGTTCAGGATCGACCTAGTCCCCGGTGCGGCTCCGATAGCCAAGGCACTATATCGGTTGGCTCCTCCCGAGATGGAGGAGTTGTCTACGCAGCTGCAAGAGCTGCTAGACAAGGGATTTATCAGGCCGAGTAGTTCGCCATGGGGAGCCTCGATCCTGTTTGTCAAGAAGAAGGACGGGTCGCATCGCATGTGCATTGATTACTCGGAGCTGAACAAGGTAACGGTGAAGAACCGTTACCCACTCCCGAGGATAGATGACTTATTCGACCAGCTTCAGGGAGCATCTTGGTTCTCCAAGATTGATTTACGATCAGACTACCATCAGATGAGGGTCAGAGATGAGGATGTACAGAAGACTGCATTCCGGACTCGTTATGGCCACTACGAGTTCGTGGTGAGCCCGAATGCTCCTGTCGCGTTCATGTCCTCATGAACCGCGTATGCAGACCGATGCTGAATCGGTCTATGATAGTTTTCATTGATGATATCTTGGTCTACTCCAAGACGCAGGAGCAGCATGAGGAGCATCTGCGAGAGGTTTTGGATACCTTGAGGAGGGAGAGCTTGTACGCCAAGTTCTCCAAGTGCGAGTTCTGGTTGCGCGAGGTGCAGTTTCTTGGGTACCTTGTCAACTAGAACGGTATTTTGGTCGACCCGGCCAAGGTGGAGGCCGTGATGAGGTGGGAGGTTCCAAAGTCTCCATCCGAGATTCGGAGTTTCCTAGGATTAGCAGGCTATTACCGGAGATTCATCCAAGATTTCTCCAAGATAGTCGTACCCCAGACCCGACTGACGAAGAAAGCCGTTGTTTTTCGCTGGGGGCCTGAGCAGCAGGCAGCGTTTGAGATATTGAGACGGAGACTATGCGAGGCACCGATCCTTGCCCTACCAGAGGGAGTGGAGGATTTTTTGGTATATTGTGATGCGTCCATCTCAGGGTTGGGCGCAGTATTGATGCAGAGAGGGCATGTTATCGCTTACGCTTCGAGGTAGCTGAAGTCTCACGAAGAGAACTACCTGACACATGATTTGGAGTTGGGGGCGGTCGTCTTCGCCCTCAAGATTTGGCGACATTACCTCTACGGGGTCCGTTGTACCATTTACACGGACCACAAGAGTCTGAGGTACCTTATGGATTAGCCGAATCTAAACATGAGGCAACGTTGGTGGCTAGATGTGGTGAAGGATTACGATTGTGAGATCCTCTACCACCCGGGGAAGGCCAACGTGGTGGCCGATGCTCTTAGCCGCAAGGCTGCCCCGATCAGAGACATTTGCTTGCGGATGACGGTGGTGACTCCGCTTTTGGAGCAGATCCGAGAGGCCCAGCAGGAGGCTATGAAGGAGGAACATAGGAAGAGCGAGCATATTGTGGGTGTGGGTTCCATACCACAGGGGTGTGCACCAGGTTCTGATGGAGGAGGCGCACAAATCTCGATTTTCCATTCATCCCGGGGCGACGAAGATGTACAGAGATCTTCGTCCTGATTATTGGTGGCCCTGCATGAAACGGGATGTATCCTAGTATGTTGAGAGATGCCTGACATGTAGGAAGGTCAAGGCCGAGCACCAGAGGCCTCACGGTAAGATGCAGCCGTTGGATATCCCTATGTGGAAATGGGAAGATATTACTATGGATTTCATCACAAAGCTTCCCAGGACCGCACGGGGAGTGGATTCGATTTGGGTCATCGTGGATCGGTTGACCAAGAGTGCCCATTTCATACCGATCCAGGAGAGCATCTCGGCCGAGAAGCTGGCCGATATCTGATGGGTTTTTAAGCATTCTAACACTTCCTAAGTGTACATGCAACCCTAATAACCTTGAATCTATGTTTTCTCTATATACATGCAAATTTCTTTTTCAAGGTTATTTCCTAACTAGCATGGCATGGGGATTACATAAAACATAAAAACTAGTAGAAATACATACCTTGTTGTTGCTTGGATTCCTTCAAGACTTTGTGAGCCTAGCACCCCAAATGTTGTGCCTCAAATGCTTCACACAACACCACAAGACTTGGAATAACTTGAGAGAATACTTCTAGCACTCAAAATTGGTTATGCCCTCTCTAGTAACACTATGTCCACTAGCTCCACTTTTTGCTAGCTATAGGGTTCATTTTATAGTGTTGTCACAATTAGGGTTTACACATGAATGCCCTTAATTGTCATGACTCTTGATTTCCCATGACCCATGGATTTGTAACTCCCATGGACCATCCATGGAGCTCCATTTGGTTACATCCATAACCCATAAACTATGGATCATTAATCCACCATAAAAGAATTGATGATTGTCATAATCAACCCTATATATTTAATTAGTCTCACTTTGATCACCAAATTAATCCTAGATTAATACTTGATCAATACTAATTAAATAATACTATTATTAATATATTAGAACTTATAATATATTAATAATCATAAGTGCCTTATTCTCTCATTTAGTCTATCCAAGTATTGCAATGCCATGCAACCCAAATGGACCATGCCGGGTCGGGTCAAGTACATACCAAATAAAGTTATGGACTTAGACATTATATCCAACAGTCTCCCACTTGGATAAGTCTAATAACTATATTTGCGAATATGACTTCAAAATCCGACTAGCAATCGTAGCTCTTTCAAAGTCTCTCGGAACTGAGATGATGATGATACGCCATTTAAGATAAGTGATCATATAATCCTCTGTTCTCATGATATCAGCCGGACAAACACATGGAACATGGTCTTACTTATTGTCCAGCATTTGTTTCTCGATCTCTGATTTGTTTCGACATAGAACTAAATTGAACACATCAATTAGGTTCTGACCGGGCCCGGTACATAGGTCAAAACCAAATCATCGAGGGGCCCAGATATCGCTTCTATTTCTAGAAGGAACAGATAAACTTCGACTGATATGCTTGTACTAACTACTTGTTGAATTACTCACAAAGGCACGTTTTATGACATCGAGTTACCAATGCGTTTTCGTGCAATCAATGAATAACCAACTTATAGTCAACAACTCATATCTCTAGGTTTGAAGATTTATATGATATTACCGTCTCACGATCACTCGAGATAAATTCCATGAAGTGATGCAAGTGAGCGTGGGTTGGATCCAATACTCAGCCCTTATGAGTACTCATGAATGTTGTAGCAACCATTGCATTGTCCAAAGCACTTTTAGACAAATCATACAAGCCAAATTCATGACAGTCTTAAATCAATACTTACTTCCAAAGTTTGACTGACTGTGGATGGTTTGAATAATAACATAATTATTCTGGAAGTAAAAACATGCAAAATTGAAACATAGTAAACAATCAACATAAGATAGTAACACCTTACTCATAAATAAATAACAACTTTTATTTATCATCAAATGTCAATTACATTTTACAAGTTTCAGGAATCTAATTATTGAAACTAATATCATCCTTCAGCCCAATGCGCCTCGCATGCTGTAAATGCTTAACCCTGCTCAGTCCCTTCGTGAGGGGATCTGCCGGGTTCTCATCTGATGATACCCTCTTAGCCACGAGGAGTCCTTCTTCTATTCGATGTCTTATGAAATGGTATTTTCTGTCAATGTGCCTAGATCTCCCGTGATCTCTTGGTTCCTTAGCCAAAGCAACCGCACTTTCGCTGTCACAGAAAATTTCCATTGGCTCTTTTATAGCTGGTACAACTCCAAGGTCTCCGATGAAGTTCTTTAGCCATATCGCCTCCTTAGCTGCTTCACTTGCTGCTATGTACTCTGATTCACAAGTAGAATCAGCTACTGTCTCCTGCTTGGAACTTTTCCAAGTAATTGCCCCTCCATTTAGGATAAAGACCCAGCCTGACTGAGAGCGGAAATTATCCCTATCAGTCTGAAAGCTAGCATCGCTATATCCTTCCACTCTCAAGTCATCACTGCCCCCGAGGGTAAGGACCCAATCCTTAGTCCTCCGCAGATACTTGAGAATGTTCTTTACCGCTGTCCAGTGTGCCTTGCCAGGGTTCCCTTGATATCTACTGACCATGCTCAAAGCAAAGGCCACATCAGGGCGAGTACAAGTCATAGCATACATGATCGAGCCCACAGCGGAAGCATATGGTATATGACTCATTTCAGCTATCTCAGCCTCTGTACTCGGACTCTGAGTCTTACTCAGCTTGGCATTACTCTGGATTGGTAATTCTCCTTTCTTGGAATCTTGCATACTGAACCTCTTCAGTACCTTATCCACATAAGTACTTTGACTAAGTCCAATTAGTCTCTTACTCCTATCTCTCAATATCCTTATCCCTAGGATATAGGCAGCTTCCCCAAGGTCCTTCATAGCGAAACACTTCCCAAGCCAGGACTTAACCTCCTGCAAGGTTGGGACGTCGTTTCCTATGAGAAGTATGTCATCCACATACAACACCAAGAAGCTAACTATGCTCCCACTAGCCCTGACATACACACAAGACTCATCCTCACTCCTAGAAAAGCCAAACTCTTTGACTTTCTCATCAAAGCAAAGATTCCATCTGCGAGATGCTTGTTTCAATCCATAAATGGATTTATCAAGCTTACACACTCTATTAGGGTATCTTGTATCGACAAAACCCTCTGGTTGAGCCATGTAAACATCCTCAGCCAACTTTCCATTAAGGAAAGCGGTTTTGACATCCATTTGCCATATTTCATAATCATGAAATGCAGCTATGGCTAACAATACTCTAATAGACTTAATTTTAGCTACTGGTGAGAAGGTCTCATCATAGTCAACTCCCGGAGTTTGAGTAAAGCCCTTCGCAACCAGTCGCGCTTTATAAGTGTGTACCTTCCCATCCATGTCGGTCTTCTTCTTGAAGATCCATTTGCACCCAACTGTCTTACGACCTGGTACATTGTTAACCAAGTTCCAAACTTGATTGTCATACATGGACTGAATCTCGCTGTCCATAGCCTCCTTCCATTTAGCATACTCAGGGTCTGCCATGGCTTCCCTGTAATTATTAGGTTCATCCAAATCTATTAGTGTACTATCACTAATAAATGTATCACCTTCAGTGGTGATGTGATAACCATAATAAAAATCAGGTGTGTTCCTCACCCTAGTGGAACGTCTTGGAGGTACAGACTCATCTATCGGATCAACAGGAGTTTCCTCCTCAGGTTGGTCGATAGCATTAGAGGTTCCTTCACCACTTGACTCTTGAAGCTCTTCAAGGTCAATTTGCCTCCCACTGTCCCCTTGGCTTATGAATTCTCTCTCACGAAAGACTCCTCTTCTTGCTACAAAAACCACATTATCACTAGGTCTGTAGAAGAGGTAACCAAAGGATCTCTGTGGGTAGCCGATGAAAAAACACCTCTCACTTCGAGGTTCAAGCTTATCATGAGTCTCACGCCTCACGAAAGCTTCACAACCCCAAATCTTGATGTGGTCCAAATTGGGAACTTTCCCAGTCCACATCTCGTGAGGTGTTTTGGCAACCTTTTTAGTAGGGACTAGATTAAGGATATGGGCGGCAGTCTCTAAGGCATACCCCCAGAAAGAGATTGGTAATGAAGCTCGACTCATCATGGAACGAACCATATCCAACAAGGTTCGATTGCGCCTCTCAGCTACACCATTCAACTGTGGTGTTCTGGGAGGTGTCAATTGTGAGACAATCCCACATTCCTTAAGATAGTCAAGGAACTCAATGCTAAGATACTCTCCTCCTCGATCGGATCGGAGCATCTTGATGTTCCTGCCCAATTGATTCTCAACTTCCTGCTTAAACTCTTTGAACTTTTCAAAGGTTTCTGACTTATGCTTGATTAAGTAAATATATCCATATCTACTGTAATCATCAGTAAAAGTCACATAATAGCGATTAGCATCCCTTGTAGCAACTCTGAAGGGCCCACACACATCCGTGTGTACAAGGTCCAACAAACCTTCACCCCTATCACAAGTACCTGTGAAGGGTGACTTTGTCATTTTTCCAAGTAAACAAGACTCGCAACTATCATCTGACTTGAGGTCAAATGATTCCAAGACTCCAACCTTTTGGAGTTGGCCTATGCGCTTCTTGTTAACATGTCCAAGACGACAATGCCACAAGGATGCTTTATCCAAGCTATCTGAAGAATCAATATACAACACATTATTTCCTAGATTGTCTACAACATTCACGGCTTCATATACACCATCACAAGGTAATGCTTTAAAGTAAAATACATCATTGTAATAAACATTAATAGCACCATTTTTATTATCAAATGAAAATGTAAAACCTTGTTTGTACAAGCCATGAAAGGAAATAATATTTCTCGCCATTTCGGGCGAGTAACAACACTTATTCAAATCTAACATTAACCCATTATTAAGCAATAAAGAATAAACTCCTATCTTGGTAACAGGTGATGCTTTCCTGTTGCCCATGACTAAGTTTATCTTCCTGTGCTCCACTTGCTCACTTCTTCTTAGTGCCTGCAAATCAGTACAAATGTGAATACCACACCCTGTATCAAGCACCCAAGAATTAGCATTAGATGAGTTGTTAGACAATATTGTGTAAATACCTGCATGGGTGGGTTTAACCTTCCCATCCTTTAGATCTTGCAGATATTTGGGGCAGCTTCGCTTGAAGTGTCCCTTATCCTGGCAATAGAAGCATTGTGCTTCCTTTGGGTTTGAAGAAGGAGTAATGGGACCTTTCTTTGTCCCACTTGAAGAGGAACCATCAAGAGTCTTACCCTTGGTACCCTTCGAAGGGTTTTTCCTTTTCTTACCCTTTCCCTGCCCAATAGCCAGAACAGGGGCTGTTGAAGGAGTAGAAGTAGCAACCGCTTTACCCTTAAGGCCATTTTCAGCTGTCCTTAAGAGTCCTTGAAGTTTGCTAAGTGTGACTTCCTCCTTGTTCATATGATAAGTCATACGAAACTGATCATAACTTGGAGGTAAGGAATGGAGAATGATGTCAATCGCCATTTCCTCAGGAAAGTCAACATTTAGCTTCAGCAACCGGTCAACGAACCTTTGCATCTTCTGCAAGTGACCGGTGATGGGTTCACCATCCTTCATCCTTGCGGTTATCATGGAGGAGATGATTTCATACCTCTCCTGACGCGCGCTCTGATGGTACCTTTCCATCAGATCCAGGTGCATCTCATAGGGGTAGAAATCTTCATAGGATTTTTGAAGTTCAGGAGTCATGGTGGCCATCATGATGCATGCTACTTTAGTAGCATCCTTTTCATGTGCAACAAACTCCGCAAACTCTTCAGGAGTAGCAGTGGCTTCATTCACAACCTTAAGCTCCCTATCGAGGACATATTCTTTGTCCTCGTAGCGGGTAATCATTCTGATGTTTCTGATCCACTCATTGAAATTGGATCCATCAAAGATGACCTTACCACACAAGTTCATAAGGGAAAAGGAGCCTGTTGGGTTTGAGCCAGAAGCATTATTGGAAGACATCTGAAAGGAAAGAAAGACAAGTTTCATTAGATTAGGAATCCTTAATAATTCACCCAAATGAAATATTAAGGCTAGGATCCAACAAACTATTTATAGTTGGAAGAGGGATGTCGTAATCCATACTATAAAATATTTGAAGGTAGGTAAATGACGATTTACCAATTTCCACCATAAGAACGAAATATTTTATTATTAGGTTTTATTGGTTTTGAAACTCCTAGATCTTTTGAGATACATTGAACTTTTCAATGGCATGTTTGAATCTCGATTGTGCCCTCTCAAGTTTGTGACTGGGATGCCGAGGATCACAAACAAGGTGTGAATAACCATACAAATTGACTTGGTACCCTCAACAATATTACCTAATCGATGTGCCGGTTAACCACACACGCTCCACCGATCTATAATAAGGTCAAGTTACCCTTTGCCAGTCTTACTAGTCCATGTTAGTGTGCCGGTTAACCACACACGCTCCACAAACGACTTGGTAAGGTACAAAGTGTAATTTTATGGGCTAGCACCAATTTCACATTTTCCTAAAGTAACTAAGATTGGGAATTTGTAATGTATAGTTACTTTATAATTCATTATACTTTTAACGAGTATTTAAAGTCGTATCCTACCCGTTCGGCTAACGACCCTCCACCGATCAAGGAAGCGGTGGGTGAGAGTGGACACCCATTAAGTCACCATTTTATAGGCAACAACCTTATACCCCCCTTATAGACCGGCTTCGTGAATGAGGCCTACTAACGGTAAGAATGACATATTCTTATACATATCTATATAATAAAATTATAATAATAGTATAAGTGTTGATTTTTAAACTTTTTAAAAATCTAAGGTTTAATTTGGAATTAAAGTATTAAAGTGTAAGACTTTTCAAATTCCAAAACTTGAGGGCAAGATTTGAAACTATTCCAAGTCTCTTCAATTTGTAACTTATGAGTTTTAATGGTTCATAAAAATGAAGACTCTTCATTTTATGAAACCTCTTTAGTTCTTTAATCATAATTAAAAGAAGTGACTTTTGGTTATCCATAACTTGAGGACAAGTTATGGACACCATCATAGCCATTAAGATCATGAATTAAACACACATGGTGGTTACACATAATTCCTATGATCTTCTAAAAACTCATAAGAACACAAATTCATATTAAGCAATTTCAAGAAATCATATAACTATATACAATACTTGAAAATTGATAAAAGCCATGTAAAATGGGTTAACATAATCATTATCATTTTGAAAAACAGATTTTACAAGTCCAAAACAGATTGGGATAATGATCTTAATCCATTTCCAGCAACAAAACTCGAAAAAACTGCCCAGCACGCTCCTACTCGCCGAGTGCATTATTCTACTCGCCGAGTAGGATGAATTTGTTCATGGACTCGGCGAGTCCTCCCCATGGACTCGGCGAGTCTAGTCGTCAGAATGCAGAATTTTCGATTTTTAAGCAGTTTTGCATCAAGTATACAGAAAACAGTCCTAGGCTCTGATACCACTGATGGGTTTTTAAGCATTCTAACACTTCCTAAGTGTACATGCAACCCTAATAACCTTGAATCTATGTTTTCTCTATATACATGCAAATTTCTTTTTCAAGGTTATTTCCTAACTAGCATGGCATGGGGATTACATAAAACATAAAAACTAGTAGAAATACATACCTTGTTGTTGCTTGGATTCCTTCAAGACTTTGTGAGCCTAGCACCCCAAATGTTGTGCCTCAAATGCTTCACACAACACCACAAGACTTGGAATAACTTGAGAGAATACTTCTAGCACTCAAAATTGGTTATGCCCTCTCTAGTAACACTATGTCCACTAGCTCCACTTTTTGCTAGCTATAGGGTTCATTTTATAGTGTTGTCACAATTAGGGTTTACACATGAATGCCCTTAATTGTCATGACTCTTGATTTCCCATGACCCATGGATTTGTAACTCCCATGGACCATCCATGGAGCTCCATTTGGTTACATCCATAACCCATAAACTATGGATCATTAATCCACCATAAAAGAATTGATGATTGTCATAATCAACCCTATATATTTAATTAGTCTCACTTTGATCACCAAATTAATCCTAGATTAATACTTGATCAATACTAATTAAATAATACTATTATTAATATATTAGAACTTATAATATATTAATAATCATAAGTGCCTTATTCTCTCATTTAGTCTATCCAAGTATTGCAATGCCATGCAACCCAAATGGACCATGCCGGGTCGGGTCAAGTACATACCAAATAAAGTTATGGACTTAGACACTATATCCAATAATATCTACATCCGAGAGGTAGTAGCTCGACACGGAGTGCCAGTCTCCGTGATTTCAGATACAGATGTACGGTTCACTTCCAGATTTTGGAAGAAGTTCCATGACGAGTTGGGTACACGTCTGCACTTTAGCACTGCTTTTCACCCGCAGACGGATAGTCAGAGTGAGAGGACTATCCAAACTTTGGAGGATATGATGCGGGCATGTGTTCTAGACTTCGGTGGTAGCTGGGATACATATCTTCCATTAGCTGAGTTCTCCTATAACAACAACTATCACGCGAGTATCGATCGCCCTCCCTTTGAGATGTTGTATGGGAGGAAGTGCAGGACCCCGATATGTTGGGGTGAAGTCGGACAGAGGGTCATGGGGAGCACCGAAGTCGTGCTCAAGATGACAGAGAGGATTCAGCAGGTTAGGAGCAGGCTTCAGACTGCTCAGAGTCGGCAGAAAAGTTATGCCGACAAGCGCCGCTCGGACCTGGAGTTCCGGGTCGGGGATATGGTCCTCCTGAAGGTGTCACCTTGGAAAGGCGTCATCCGATTCATGAAATGGGGCAAGTTGGGCCCCAGGTACATTGGACCTTTCAGGGTTGTAGCCAGGGTGGGAAAGGTGGCGTATAGGCTGGACCTGCCAGCCGAACTCAGTCAGATTCATAGTACGTTTCACGTCTCCCAGTTACGGAAGTGCCTGGTGGACGACTCGGAAGTCGTACCCTTGGAGGATATTCAGGTGGATGACAGCCTGAACTACATTGAGAGGTTAGTGGCGATTCTCAATAGGAAGTCGAAGGATCTGAGGAACAAGAGGGTGGAGCTGGTGAAGGTGCAATGGCAACACCGCAAGGGGTCGGAATAGACTTGGGAGCCGGAGGACGAGATGAGGGAGCACTACCCCGAGCTTTTTCAGGATTCAGCAGCAGACTTCGAGGACGAAGTCTAAAATAAGTGGGGGAGATTTGTAACACACGGATTCCTAGTACGTATTTAAATTCAAGAAAATTTGGTATTTTACCCTGGGACTCGGCGAGTTGGAGGTCCAACTCGTCGAGTAGACTCAACTGTTGATCGGGGGGTTAAGTGATCTACTCGACGAGGTGGGAGACCGACTCGGCAAGTAGGAGCTGTCTGTGTGAAACCCTAAATTTGAGGGTTTGCACCCTATTTAAACACTTTATGAGGCCTCCATACCAGCCTCCACCACCTCCAGACCCTATTCACGAAACCCTAATCGACCTTTGAGTGTTCATGAGCTAATTGTGCCATTCTTTGTGACTTGAAGTATTGAAGAAGGAAGGAATGACTTGGAGATTCAAGAGGAAGTCAGTAGATCCAGAAACTTGGTTGCATTTCCAACTTGTTGGAGGTAAAAAACTCCAACCTTGACTTCTTATTTGTTAGATCTACTTTAGGGCTTGAATCTTGTCATCTTTGGGATATTTCTAATCCATTTCGGGTTTAGAGTGTAATGTAGAATAATGGCATCAGATCTTGAACCTTGGAGGGTTCTCATGGCATAAAGGTGCCAACTTTATGGCCATGAGAGCCCCATGCATCTTGTAGACCTCATTTTTGGGTCTTTTGAGCATAAAGACCCATGCATGGATGTAAAGTTCGTGACTTTACGTGTTATATCGACCCTAGGAGGTCAGATCTACCCTTTGGACGAGATGAGCTCAACAGAAATCGAGTTTTTGGGCATGGACTTTAGGTGTCACACCCCCAGCCGTCGGCGGAAACACCGGGTGGTGTAACGTCATTCTTCGTATCACAGTTATATAACATACACTGAACAATACTAAAGAAAATACATACCTTTATTGATGGTTGAAAGTTACATTATTGTTTTCCTAGTACTTATTACATAATATCCGACTATGACATACTTCTTAATGAACAGAAAGGTAATAGTAAAACTTCTCCTGTTCGAATACATACCAGCTTCTGAAGTTCCTGAAAACACATGCATTTTAAAATACGTCAACATAAAGTTGGTGAGTTCATAGGTTTTGACTCCATATGAAAATAATACTTTTCCTAAGTTCAAAAGTTTAGTTTTTGAAAGTATCATTTTGATGCTCCAACATTTAGTATATATATTAGGTATAATAGTCTACTTATCAAATAAGTGTTATACCTAAACGTTCCTTGAACCTAGGGTATAAGTAGGGGGAAACTTATACTTAACATTAATACTTGTATACGACAAAGTATAATGTTTCTAACAATTTACTACCATGAGCCTGTAACCGATGCTATGACATAATACTTCTGATAAAACACACTCATGATTTCTATGAGAAACAACACACTCATGATTTCCATGAGAAACAACATCGCACGCTGCATCGACGCCGGAACAATAACAAGTAAAAGGATAGTTCGTCACTCGCTTATGATTGACTGTAGCTAACAATCACAAGTGGGGTTGTCAACCCGTATACTAATTATACACGACTTACTCGCTCACACGGGATTAACGGTTACAGTTCAGAGGATTTCCGCTAAGATACCCAATCTTAGTTGAGGAATATAATTACTTATGTAGACTCCGACGGCTTCCTATAGCTCTAACAACAAAAGCATTTTCATGTCTAAAACCCTAAGTTATTAGACTATGCCTTTAAACATTACTCCTAAGTTCATATTACTTTAGGCAGTACAACAGCTATAACTTGAGGAAAAACCAGGTTTTATCTTAACATAAAACCAACAATAACATATAACATACCAAGTTTTATCTTGACATAAAACCAATAATAACAACATACTTTTTAACATATAGAACTCCCTAATATAACTTCGGAACTATATCGCACACAACATATATCTAGAATCGTAAGTATAACTCAAGATCTACATTAGTACAAGAACATGCTAACAAGTTGATAATAGTTGTATATATTCAAAATATTATATTTAGAACAACTATATCCCGGTTATTATAACTATCTATGTTGATACTAATATACTATCCTATAGACATAATAATAACGTATATACAATATTTAGCATGTGTTTTCCCCCGAAATATTAGAAAGTGGGGCCGTGAAACGCACCCTAGTAGCATGATTTTATGTAATCTAAGCAGAAACGGTCAGCGGTACGAGGTCGTTGGGCTCGAGATGCAAGAGGGTTTCAGAAAATGAGAGAAAGGGAAGAAGTTCAGGTGTAGGAATAGCTGAAGTCGGACCTGCTATTTATAGGAATTTTTTTCGCCTCTCACATCGTGAGTTTATAAAATTCACATCGTGAGCCAAGCCTGCTCACCTCGTAGACTTGCCATTTGCGTCCCTAGCTTCGGAAGGTGGACATATGACTCCTCACGTCGTGAAATATCATTGTTCACGTCGTGAGCTTAGATCTTATCCCTTCGTAGCATCGTCACGCTCCTTCTAAATCCGAAATGTGGCAATTTGACTCCTCACTTCGTGAGTTTCTATGCTCACGTCGTGAGTTCAGTCGGATTAGGGTTTCTGGCAGCTGTATCTTCGGAAGGTCGTAACTTTCGCATACGAACTCCGTTTTTGACGTTCTTTATATCCACGCGTAGGTATTTACAAGTACTACAACTCTATTTTAGACTCCAATAGCTAATTCTAAGTCTATTTTAAATTTCTCATATTATAGAGATTTATAGTGTTCGGTTTATCATAACTTCTTCATGCGAAGTCAGATTCAGACGTTCTCTATATTTTTGGAATCGTATGGACGTATATTTTGAGTTGTATCATAAAGAAAGTTCATATTTGTATTAGAATTTATCATGAACTACATAGTAAGTTTATCACCTTACTAGTTTACAAAATCACATTACATGATTGGTATAATCACATGTGATTGTCTATTGACCTATTTTGACTGGTGTTACATTCTCCCCCTGTTAGAATAATTTCGTCCCGAAATTTATCTTATGGATGGGGTTTTGTCAAACAGTTGGGGGTATTTTTCTGTCATCTGATCTTCACGTTCCCAAGTAAATTCAGGTCCTCGTAAAGAGTTCCATCGAACTTTCACTAATACGACTTTGCTTTAATCGTTTGAATTCTCGATCCATGATCTCGACAGGTTCTTCTACAAAGTTGAGTTTCGTATTGACTTGTATATCGTCGAGAGGTATAACAAGAGTGTCATCGGATAGACATCTTTTGAGATTTGATATGTGAAAAACATTGTGTACATTACTTAGCTCTTGAGGCAACTTGAGTTGGTATGCGACAGGACCAATTCTTGATAGAATTTCAAAAGGTACTATATACCATGGGTTTAGTTTGCCTCGTTTCCCGAATCGGATTACGCCTTTCCAAGGAGAGACCTTCAACATTACTTTATCTCCAATGTGGAATTCTAAAGGCTTACGTCTTACGTCGGCATAACTCTTTTGACGATCACGTGCAACCTTTAACCGATCCTTAATTTGCACGATCTTTTCAGTTGTCTCGTGGATTATTTATGGTCCAGTATGTAAGGTATCGCTTGTACGTTCTCTGGCCATCTGCGTATCTCCAACTTCTGCCCAACATATTGGGGAACAACATTTTCGTCCATAAAGAGCCTCAAACGGTGCAGCCTTGATGCTGGTGTGATGACTATTGTTGTAGGAAAACTGAATTAATAGTAAATGAGTATCCCACGCATTTCCAAAGCCTATTACACAGGCTCGGAGCATATCTTCTAAAGTCTGAATGGTTCTCCCACTCTGACCATCAGTCTGTGGATGGTAAGTTGTACTCATATCTAGGCGTCTTCCTAAGGATTTTTGTAGAGATTGCCAAAATCGTGAAGTGAATCTACTATCTCGGTCAGAAATAATAGAATTTGGAACTCCATGCAATCTAACAATTTCCTTAAGATATATTCTGGTTAGCTTCTCCATCTTTTCGTTCTCCTTAATTGGTAAGAAATGGGCGGACTTAGTCAATCTATCGACTATTACCCAAATAGTGTCGAACCCACTAGGAGTTTTAGGTAACTTAGTGATGAAGTCCATTGATATCTGCTCCTATTTCCATTCAGGTATTTCCGGTTGTTGAAGTAAACCTGAAGGGTTTTGATGTTCTGCCTTTACTCTAGAACAAGTCAAGCATTTTCTCACATAAGTAGGAATTTCTGCCTTCATGTTTGGCCACCAATAATGTACTTTTAAATCTAAGTACACTTTGTTAGATCCTGGATGCACGGAATATCTGAACTTGTGGGCTTCTTCTAAGACCAAGTCCCTGACTCCACCGAACTTAGGCATCCAAATTCGGTTCATAAAGTGTCGCGTTCCGTCATCGTTTTGTATAAGTTGCTTTTCCATTCCTCGCAAAGCTTCGTTCTTGATGTTTTCTTCTTTTAGAGCCTCAAGTTGAGCTTCTTTAATTTGTGCGGTAAAGTTAGAATGTATAGTTATGGTTAATGCTCGTACCCGACGGGGTTTAATATATTCTTTCCGGCTCAAGGCATCTGCTACTACGTTTGCCTTTCTGGGATGATAACGAATCTCACATTCATAAGTATTCAACAACTCGACCCATCTTCGTTGTCTCATATTAAGATCTTTTTGGTTGAAGATGTGCTGGAGACTCTTGTGGGCGGTAAAAATAGTACACTTAGTACCGTAGAAGTAATATCTCCATATTTTTAGTGCAAAAAACTACAGCTCCCAATTCAAGATCATGGGTAGTGTAATTATTCTCATGAACCTTAAGTTGTCGTGATGCGTAGGCGATAACTTTTCCTCTTTGCATCAACGCACATCCCAATCCTTAATTTGATGCGTCGCAGTATACGACGAAATCTTCTGTCCCCTTTGGAAGGGATAGGATTGGTGCACTACACAACATTTGCTTCAGTTTCTGAAAAGCAGCTTCTTGTTTGTCTTCCTAGTTGAACTTCATATCTTTCTGGGTTAGTGTTGTAAGCGGCTTGGCTATTTTGGAGAAATTCTCTATGAATCTGCGGTAATAGCCAGTAAGTCCTAGGAATTGACGCACTTCTGTTGGCGTCTTTGGTGCTTCCCAATTCCTGATTGCTTCAACTTTGGATGGGTCAACATGAATTACTTCGTTGCTAACTACATGACCTAAAAATTGTACTTCTCTAATCCAAAACTCACATTTGGAGAATTTGGCGTACAACTTTTCTTTTCTTAGTAGTTCCAAGATTATTTGCAAGTGTTGACCATGTTCTTCCTTGGTTCGTGAATATATCAATATATCATCGATAAATACGATCACGAATTTATCCAAGTATGGTTTGCAAACACGATTCATGAGATCCATAAATATTGCTGGGGCGTTGGTCAATCCAAAAGACATAACTAAGAACTCATAATGACCATAACGAGTTCTAAACGCTGTTTTTGGAATATCATCTTCTTGTACTCTGAGTTGATGGTATCCTGATCTGAGATCTATCTTTGAGTAGTAGCTGGATCCTTGCAGTTGATCGAATAGATCATCAATTCTTGGAAGCGGGTAACGATTCTTGATCGTTAGCTTATTCAACTTCCGATAATCAATACACATTCGAAAGGATCCGTCCTTCTTCTTGACAAACAAGATTGGTGCTCCCCAAGATGAAAAACTTGGTCGGATAAAGCATTTGTCAAGAAGTTCTTGTAGTTGGCTAGAAAATTCTTGCATTTCGGATGGAGCCAACCGATAAGGAGATTTCACTACTGGTGTTTCTCCTGGAATTAAGTCGATTTGAAACTCGACTTGTCGGACGGGAGGTATTCCAGGTAGATCTTCAAAAAACACGTCAGGGAAATCACATACTTGAGGTATGTACTTGATTTCTTTTGTCTTTCTCTTCGTATCTACAATGTGGGCTAAGAATGCGCTACATTTCTTATGTAGATATATCTGGGTCTTGGTACAAGAGATGACTTTGAGATTCTTCCCAGATTTATCACCATAGATAATCAGGGCTTCGCCGTTTGGGAAGGGTAGTCGTATAGCTTTCGCATAACATAAAATTTTGACGTGGTGTGAAGTTAACCAATCCATGCCAATTATGACATCAAAACTACTGATAGGCATTGGCATGAGGTTGACGTGAAAAAGGTAGTTGTTAAGAGTTAACAAACAGTTTTCTAGGATTTCATGTGTTTTCTCGGTTTGACCGTTAGTGATTTCTACTTCATCGATTTCTTTTAATTTGCTAGACTCATGACTTAACAATTTTCTAAACTTCGGAGTTATAAAACTTTTATCTGCTCCAGAGTCGAAGAGTATGGTAGGATATAAATTATCTATGAGAAACGTACTAGATACGACTGAAGGGTCCTAGATAGATTCTCTGCTTCTGATCACGAATGCCCTGCCACGAGCTATGCCTCCTTGACTCTTTAACTTTGGACATTCTCTCTTGATGTGTCCAACCTCTGCACACTCATAACACTTTCTTCCTTCACCACGGCCTGTTCCAGTATTTGTTTGTTGATTGACTGTTGCAGGTGTTGTGCTCCTGCAGTAACTAGCAGTATGCCCCTTCTTCTTGCACTTCGTGCAAACAAAACAGTCACCTGGATGATGACGGTTGCACTTATTGCACCATGCATACTTTGGTTGAGTGGTTTATGTCGTCGTGGCTGCATAATTGGTTGCCACTTCTTGTCTTTTCTCAGATGATTGTCTGGGATTCTTCCCATTAAACTTGCGCTTGTTTGTTCCAGATTTGGGAGACTCGACCTTTGAGAACACTACTGTTCCTTGGATCTCTGTGAGGGTTAGCTGATGAGCTATTCTCTTAGTGTTGTCATAGGTTGTAGGCTTTGATGCGATTAACATGCCTTTGATTTGCGATGCTAAACCCCAGATATATCGCTCAATTTTCTTATATTCAGGGGTTACAAGTGCTAGACACATTACTGTAAGGTCATTAAATCTAGCGGTATAAGCTTTTATCTCTGAACCCTTCATGGTTAGGGTCCACAATTCTTGTTCCAGTTTATGTATTTCCTCCCCAGGACAATACTCCTCTACTAGCATCATCTTTAGCTCTTCCCATTTCATGGAATTTGCAGTATCAATTCCCACTGTATTCACATGGTTGTTCCACCATGTAAGTGCTGCATCAGCGAAAGTACAGGCTGCAAGTTGTACTTTACAATCGTCTGGACAGAAGCTTATTTTAAAGACGGACTCTGCCTTTTCTATCCACCTAGTCAAATTAACAACCCCTTCATTTCCATGAAAGCTCTTTGGTCTGCAATTCATAAAGTCTTTGTAGGTACACATTCTAGCGATCACTACATTGCCTTCGTTTCTAACTCCACCTCTTGTTACATTAGATAGAGCCGCAATGATTCTTTGAGCTATGATTTCTTCAAGTTATGTTGTACTCATTGGGGGGTTTGGTTCTGGTGGTTGTTGTTGTGGTGCTGATTGTTGGTTAGGGTTTATCCGAGCACTACTCCTTCTAGGCATTTTGTTTTAGTTCCTATTATAAATAATAAGAATTTTATGAGTTTTGTTAGTCATTTAACACACGAGTACTAAATACTTCAATTATTCTTCAAAGTGTAAAACATAATGGATAACACAATGATTACTGTAATATATGCTTCATATTATTACCAACGGTTACATCAGTTTATTTAGGCTTATAAGAGAAAAGTTTCTATAAACATTGCAAAATTTGCAAGGTTTTCTACATCCTTGCTATACACTTTACTCTTCTTGTCTTAACTAGTCTGATTTTCTCTATTTACACAACCACTAGTTTTAGTTTATCTACCAGAAACCTAAGTGATGACCTAGCACGTCAGTGACATTAACCACTTGCTCCTCAAGTGCTTGAGTTCTCTGCTCAAGACTTCCTGTGCGTTCTTCATTTCTTGAGGTTTGATTTTAGAGCTCTAACTCTTCAATCATTGCATCGTGAGTGATCATATCATTATAAGTGAAATTTATACGATGATGGACATCCATCACTGATTCTTGATCTCGCGTCCTCTGTCCTTCTAGCCTTCGCACTCTTCCGGAGAGATGAGTAGCCCTTCCTTCGACAATTTTCATCTTATCTTCAATTTTCACACTTTTCTCAAAAAATTAAGATAAAGTGTTCAATTAAAAAGAATGTGGGGGATGTGGTCGAGATGATTGACCAGTCTCATACATCTTAGCAGCTCTTTCTTCTTCCACCCACCTATCAACGGTTTGTGCTATTCGTGCAGGTTCATCTTGAACTCTATGACTTCCTAAAGATGTCGCCTTCTGATTCTTCTTTATCTTTTGCGATATCGGTATGGATTTACGAGCCGTGCGTTTCATCTTCGCTCCTCCTGGAACTTGACGGTAAAGAGTGTTCGTTGGTGGTAAAGATGATGCCACTGATTCTGTCTCCTCCATTGGCTCGCTTTCTTCCAATGGTTCACTCTCTTCCCATTCGTTAGAAGGTAAAGGTGCTCCATCGTCAGAAGGTATTGGATGCAAGGTGGTTGGATTTATAGGGTAGTAAGGATCGCCTACCAACATGGGGAATGAAACTTTCTCTTCTTCATCCGTATCCTCGATGATTATCCATTCTCGTGAATGTGCCATGTCGAATTCCTATACATTTTGGATCATCAAGAGTTTAGTCTATCAAATATTACTCCGAAATTAAATAGTTCATATGATCTGATCATAATAGAATGCAGTTGCACACCTACACCTAGTTGTGATAGGATCTACGCACATATAAACTTTAGTTGGAATATTTGATCTAAATCCTTGAGATCAAAAACATTTCGGGTATTAAGGTGTATTCTCATCGCGGGTCAGAGTCTTTATATATGACTCTATATTCTTATTTATTGTATTCACGCTTTAACTATTATTTGTTACTTCAAGTCTATCTGATAAGGCTCCGGCCAGTCAGGACAGTCGAAAGGGCATGATCATTTTAGCATATAGCCGTTCTGGAATCCAACAACCCAAATCGACATGTCTATCCTGTCACCACTCCCGAAAGTAGTCCTTCAGTAGAATAATTAATAATACTTTTTATCGTAGGCTAAGGGATATACCTAAACCTAATAGAGTAAGCCCTAAACTATAGACGTGCTTTCCTAAGAAAGTACTAATTCACTATAGTTAATAGCTCTGATACCAATCTGTCACACCCCTAACCGTCGGCGGTAACATCGGGTGGTGTAACGTCATTCTTCGTATCACATTTATATAACATACACTGAACAATACTAAAAAAAATACATACCTTTATTGATGATTGAAACTTACATTATTGTTTTCCTAGTACTTATTACATAATATCCGACTATGGCATACTTCTTAATGAAAAGAAAGGTAATAGTAAAACTTCTCCTGTTCGAATACATATCAGCTTTTCAAGTTCCTAAAAACACATGCATTTTAAAATACGTCAATATAAAGTTGGTGAGTTCGCAGGTTTTCACTCCATATGAAAATAATACCTTTCCTAAGTTCAAAAGTTTAGTTTTTGAAAGTATCATTTTGACGCTCCAACATTTAGTACATATATTAGGTATAATAGTCTACTTATCAAATAAGTGTTATACCTAAACGTTCCTTGAACCTAGGGTATAAGTAGGGGGGAACTTATACTTAACATTAATACTTGTATACGACAAAGTATAATGTTTCTAACAATTTGCTACCATGAGCCTGCAACCACTGCTATGACATAATACCTCTAATAAAACACACTCATGATTTCTATGAGAAACAACACACTCATGATTTCCATGAGAAACAACACAGCACGCTTCTTCGACGCCGGAACAATAACAAGTAAAAGGATAATTCGTCACTCGCTTATGATTGACTGTAGCTAACAATCACAAGTGGGGTTGTCAACCCGTATACTAATTATACACGACTTCCTCGCTCACACGGGATTAACGGTTACAGTTCAGAGGATTTCCGCTAAGATACCCAATCTTAGTTGATGAATACAATTACTCATGTAGACTCCGACGGCTTTCTATAGCTCTAACAACAAAAGCATTTTCATGTCTAAAACCCTAAGCTATTAGACTATGCCTTTAAACATTACTCCTAAGTTCATATTACTTTAGGAAGTACAACAACTATAACTTGAGGAAAAACCAGGTTTTATCTTAACATAAAACCAACAATAGCATATAACATACCAAGTTTTATCTTGACATAAAACCAATAATATCAACATACTTTTTAACATATAGAACTCCCGAATATAACTTCGGAACTATATCGCACACAACATATATATAGAATCCTAAGTATAAATCACGATCTACATTAGTACAAGAACATGCTAGCAAGTTGATAATAGTTGTATATATTCAACATATTATATTTAGAACAACTATATCCCGGTTATTATAACTATCTACGTTGATACTAATATACTATCATATAGAAATAATAATAACATATATACAATATTTAACATGTGTTTTCCTCCGAAATATTAGAAAGTGGGGCCGTGAAACTCACCCTAGTAGCATGATTTTATGTAATCTAAGTAGAAACGGTCAGCGGTACGAGGTCGTCTGGCTCGAGATGCAAGAGGGCTTCAGCAAATGAGAGAAAGGGAAGAAGTTTAGGTGTAGGAATAGTTGAAGTCGGACATGCTATTTATAGGAAGGTTTTTCGCCTCTCACGTCGTGAATTTATAAAATTTACGTCGTGAGCCAAACCTGCTCACCTTGTAGAGTTGCCATTTGCGTCCCTAGCTTCGGAAGGTGAACATATGACTCCTCACGTCGTGAAGTATCATTGTTCACGTCGTGAGCTTGGATCTTATCCCTTCGTAGCCTTGTCACGCACCGTCTAGATCCGAAATGTGGCAATTTGACTCCTCACGTCGTGAGTTTCTATGCTCACGTCTTGAGTTCAGTCGGATTAGGGTTTCTGGCAGCTGTATCTTCGGAAGGTCGTAACTTTCGCATACAAACTCCGTTTTTGACGTTCTTTATATTTATGCGTAGGTATTTATGAGTACTACAACTCTATTTTAGACTCCAATAGCTAATTCTAAGTCTATTTTAAATTCCTTTAATTATAGAGATTTATAGTGTTCGGTTTATCATAACTTCTTCATGCGAAGTCAGATTCAGACGTTCTCTATATTTTTGGAATCGTATGGACGTATACTTTGAGTTGTATCATAAAGAAAGTTCATATTTGTATTAGAATTTATCATGAACTACATAGTAAGTTTATCACCTTACAAGCTTACAAAATCACATTACATGATTGGTATAATCACATGTGATTGTCTATTGAGCTATTTTGACTGGTGTTACATTAGGGGACTCGGCGAGTCGCTCATAGGACTCGGAAAGTCGGGTATTGGTTCCCCAATCTTTTCTTTTTCTGAGGAAACTGGTTGAGTCTAGAAGAGGACTCAACAATATGGACGTGATTATGGACCTGGAAATCATGGGACTCGGTGAGTGTATGAACAAACTCGGCGATTCCAAGGCAATCTCCTAACCCTTGAAGACGGACTTGACGAGTTGTTCATAGAACTCAGCGAGTCATAGACTGGACACATTCATATGATGAAGATGAACTCGACGAGTTCAAGGATGAACTCGGCGAGTCGGTTGAAGATGGTCCCAATGTTATGATTGAAGGTGAACTCGTCGAGTTCTTGCTAGACTCGACAAGTAGATTCGGGGGGGTTGTATCATTTGAAAGAATAGGGACTCGACGAGTTGGTGGACCAACTCATTGAGTTGAGTCAACTGGATGTTGACTTTGACCAAGGTGTTGACCTTGACTTTGACTTTGACCTAAGTTGACCAGGAAGTGGTGATTTAGGAAGATTGTTTTGTGTAGGATCCGAGAGGGGTTGATTTGAGGCAGAAAGTTTAGTTCAGACGCTTTACGACATCGAGGTGAGTTACCTTCTAGTAGCGGTGGGTCTACGCCCACAATGACGGCCCACCAGTAGGAGTGTATGTTAGACAATTGTCTTTGTGATAATTGTCTGTGTTGACTGCTACTTGATATGTTTATGTGTTAGCCTGTTATGATCTTATGTGATCGTAGCAGTAGGGGGAGATAGTCCCCAAGTTACCGGCCGATAGGGCCGAAGGGGTAGTTTAGTTCCCAGCTATGCTAGACAGATTATGATTATGTGATAATATGTGGTAGTAGTAAGGGGGAGATAATTTTCCCGAGACCGGTCGAGAGGACCGAAGGGGTAGGCCAGCACCCAAATATGCTAGGTAAGGTCACCGGTCGAGAGGACCGAAGGGGTAGGTCGGGCACCCATATATGCCTGGCAGTATGTATGTCATGTGATTGTATGGTATGTGGTATGATGGGGGAACTCACTAAGCTTCGTGCTTACAGTTTTCAGTTTTGTTTCAGGTACCTCTTCAGCGAAAGGGAAGGAGCCGGCGCGGTAGCGGCACATCACACACACAGGATTTCTGCACTATGAGATTTCTTGGGATTGTACTCTGACATTGTTACTATTTTTATGATATGATTTTGAGACATGAGATTATGGTTTGTGAAATTATATGACTCACTTATATTTCCTTAAAAAAATGTTTTTCTAAATTGTTAAATCAAAAATGAAATTTTTGGCCTTGAAATTTGGGATGTTACATAATGGACTCGTCGAGTTCATCATGAAATCGTCGAGTTCCTTCTTGGACTCGTCGAGTTCAGTCTGGCAGAAACAATTTTTCATTTTGCTTCAACTTTGAACAATCAACCATGCATCAATATAACATAAAAGTACCCTAGGCTCTGATACCAATGAAGGGTTTTGAGCACTATAACATCCCTATGGTGCACATACAACCCTAATGATTTGGATCTAAGTTTTCTCTAGTTATACATGCAAATTTCATTTATTTAAAGCATGAAGCCTATCTAGCATACAACTTGATATATGAATCATAAAAAAACTAGTTAGATGATTACCTCTTTATGTAGCTTGTATTATTTGGCCTTTAAGAGCTTAGCACCTCAATTGTGATGCCTCAAATGCTTCACAAAACACCACCAACAATTGGAGAACTTGAGAGAGAGGTTAGGAACACCCTAAAATCGGCTATATCACTTGTGCATCCGATTTTGGGCTCTAAGGGGTTACATATATAGTGTTAGAGCTCCAAGAGTCATGTGTAACCCTAATTCTTACACTTAGGCTTATGATCCACAACTCATATGGTCTAACTCTTCGTGGACTCTCACATAAACTTAGCCCATCATGGATCAATATCCCAAACCATATGTATCACTAATTTTCATAATCAGTCCCCATTAATTTAATTAGTCTCTTTTGATCACTAAATTAATTCCAAATTAATTCTTGATCAATACTAATTAGATAATATGATTTCTCAATTAATATATTATACTTATAATATATTATTAAATCATAAATAATCTCTTTCTCAAATATCCATCATATCAGATTGTTCTGGTGAATGTAACCCAAATGGACCATGCTACTCTCGGGTCAAGTATATACCAATTATAGTTATGGGCTTAGGCACCTAATCCAACAATCTTGGCCCATGCATGAGTTAGAGCTACTATTATGGTTCTTTTTGAGTTTTGGGCCCCATTAAGTCATGAAAGAGTGTAAAGTTTCCAACTTTACGTGTTAAGACACCATTTAGGATTAGATCTGAGAGTTTGGCTTAGTGGCTTAACCTGGTAAGTGCATAATGGAAGGGTTGGTTGTCTGTGGAGTACGCTGGGCGTACCTAGCTTGTAAATTGCATGTATTGGCCCCGAATAGAGTATGCTGGGGGGTAAGTCTGAGTACGTAGGCGTACTTAACATCTTGACTTTGGTTGACTTTCGCGTTTTTGGGCCATATTTAGACTTTTAGGTTTTAGGCCTTTTTAGGCCAATAGTCTTTTTGACCTTGGGGCATTATTAGGATTTGGGCCTTCATGGATTTAGGCCCATAATAGGTTTTGGGCCTCATGTAGCAATTTGGGCCATATTGGGCTTTTGGAGCCATTTGGGTTGGGCTTTGGTTGTTGGGTCAAGTGAGGAAAGGGTAAAATGGTCTTTTACCCTGGGAGTTGAACAAATGCATCAGATTCCTGGTTATGGTTTATGGCTCAATTATTAGTTGGGGTTTAATTTGATTGATTAATGCGAGGATTATCCGGATCAATAGTTCGAGCGTCGATCTGATTTTCAGTGGTTTGAGGTGAGTTTCCTTCACTATATTCGTGGGTCGAAGGCACCAATGCCGACCCACTCATTATGCTTGGAGTATGATGATTGTCTTCATGACACTTGTCTGTTATGCCATTATTTGCTTGATGTCTTTGTGACTATTTTGTTATGTTATTATACGGTAGTGGTAGGGATGAAATAGACCCGATACCTGTTGAAAGAGACCGAATGATTTGAAATATACCCAAATACCGGTTGAAAGAGACTGAAGGGGTTGAAATATATCCAGTACTGGTTGAAAGAGACCGAAGGGGTTGCGAGCACTCAAATATGCTTGACTAATATGTATGTATGGTATGGGGTATTTTGGGGATCTCACTAAGCTTTGTGCTTACAATTTTCAGTTTATATTTTAGGTACTTCCGGATCGAAGGGGAAGAGCTCGGGATGATCGTATCGTACACACCATATTGTTCCTCATTTTATTTGACTGTGATGTATTTGGATGATTATTGACATACTCTAATTTCACTACGGTTTTATGAAATTGTTTTGGATGATGATTTTATTATTCTTAAAATGAAATTTTTGGTCTTAAATTTTTGACGTTACATATAGCTAAATGTTTTGTGTCTAAACTAACTTAGCATAGTAGGTTAAGACATCCTGTTGATCAGGCTTTAAATACATTAAAAGACACCTTAGATTTTTCAAATGAATCTCTTCCTCCTTGTGATGTTTGTCACAGGGATAAAAAAACTCGTGAATCTTTTCCTCTTAGTAGTTATGTGTCTTCTAAATTAGGAGTGCTTGTTCACTTAGATGTTTGGGGACCTTACAGAGTGTGTACTGGACAAGGCTATAAGTATTTTTTAACTATTGTGGATGATTTCACAAGGGCTACCTGGGTTTTCCTTTTAAAATCTAAAGATGTGGTTTTTTCTTGTTTTTTCTCCTTTTTTAATATTCTGAAAAATCAATTTGAGTCTATTATTAAGACTGTTAGATCAGATAATGGAACAAGATATTTAAATAATAAAATGAAATCTTTTTTTGAATCAAAAGGAATTTTTCACCAAGCTTCTTGTGTCTATACTCCACAACATTATGGTGTTGTGGAGAGAAAACACAGATGTATTTTAAATGTATCAAGGTCTTTATTGTTTCAATCTGGTCTTCTTGTTAAGTACTGGGGAAAAGCTGTTCTTACTTCTGTGTTTTTTATAAATAGAATGCCTACATCTGTTTTGAAAGGTCGGTCTCCTTAAGAGCTTGTTTTTAAAAAGGTTCCAAAGTTTATTTTTTAAGAGTCTTTGGAAGTCTTTGTTTTGCTACTAAACTTAATAATACTGACAAGTTTTCAGAAAGAGCTAAAATTGTGTTTTACTTGGTTATTCTTCTGAAAAAAAGGGTTATAAATTGCTTAGTCTTGATTCTAATCTTGTTTTTATTTCCAGTGATGCAAAGATTTATGAAAGTGTGTTTCCTCTTAAAATGAATTCAACTTCTGTTGATAAAACCTCCGTCTTTCAGGACCATTTTTCCTATGATTATTTAAATAATGGTTATTGTTAGGGCTAGGATCCTCGAAATATTCAGGATCCTCAGCTACCTCAGGATCCTGACAATCACCGTTATTATTTTTATTAACATTTATAACGGTTATATTCTGTTCATAATTTATATAAATGCAGAAGTAGTCAAGGGAAGACCAATTCTCAACGAAGAATCATCTCAACTATGCTAAAGACCCGGAATACTTGGTCAAATAACGTTCGTGAAGCTGTTCATAGAGCATCCCGGAAATATCATACATCTTGTTGGCTAGTTTAGACTATAAATTGACACTTGTATCTCGCACACAATACACTGTTTTTTGCTAGAAGCTTACTCTACGAAATTATTTACTTGTTCTTACGAGAATACTCTCTATAATCATCATTTTACATTAATAAAATCATCAAGGAAGGTGATCATTGTCACCTCCCAAGGTTTTGTGTCGGAGATCCTAACAAGGATCAAGGGCTTTCCTTGTAAACCATTGTCTCACTCTCTTTATCATTTTCTATTGCACAATTCGAACATCAGAGCCTCTCATTCAATTTGGTTGATTAGTACTTGTGTGATTTTTGACCAAAACAACTTGGCGCCCACCGTGGGGCCGTGGTGTTCAAAATCCTCGAAAAAATCATGTCTACACTACCAATCCTTTCTTCGTCCTCTATTCCTTCCATTCCAACCAAAAACCTAACACCTCCTCCGAGTGGGCCCCCTACTCAGAGAAAAACGCCTGAAACTTCCAAGAAAAGCACCCCCTCGATCGCTAATCAAGGAAGTTTGGGATCCTCAGGACTCCAGGATCCGACTGCCTCAGTCACTACTGCAGAACTTTTCGCTATGATGAGGAAAATGACACAATAGGTGACCCAACAACAGGAGGAGAATAGAACACTACTCAAAGAAGTAGAGAGGATGAATGCAGAATTTCAGAAATCCTAGGAAACAACGCCCATAGTTGTGCAACCAAGGATCCTGTACTTTGATAACGTAGGATCCTCAGAAAATCGTCAGAAGAACACAGTTCCTACCACTTTAGCGTCACCCTCGGGGACAACTATGGACAACCGATCATCTATGATCAATGATCTCAATGTGCCTTTCAACAATCCTAGAAACCTTGATTTTAGTAACTTCTTAAACATCAATACTATTAATACTAACTATACTAATTTCGATGCAAGAATAAACCCAAACATGGCCAGGGAACTTCAGCAGTTGAGACAGATGATCTCAAGCGTACCCGGGGTAGTCCAACCCATACCAGAAGCGTCACCAACGAGTCACAGGATCTCGATATTTGCTTCCATAATAGCCGATACCGAAGTTCCTAAGCGCTTCCAAACTCCTAGCATGAAGCTTTAGGATGGAACTATGGATCCTGAAGAGCACATAACACAATACCGAGAAAGGATGGAGATCATTCCCATTCCAGGGCACTTAAAGGAAGCTTGTCTATACAAAGGCTTTGACTCAACCCTTATAGGATCAACTCTAAAATGTCTTCTAAACATTCCCCCATAATCTATTACTTCTTTTGCACACTTAGTCAATATTTTCAATAACCAGTTTTCTTGCAGCAGAACCTTCGAGAAGATCACTAGTGATCTCTATCGAGTGGTTCAGGATCGTAAGGAAAGACTTACGGATTTCGTCAACAGGTTCGGCAGGGAAGCTCTAAGTATCCCCAACATCGACATAGCTACTGCCATAGAGGCCTTCAAGATGGGACTAAGGAAGGATTCACCCTTCTACGAAGACCTTGTGATGACCCCATGAAAAATATTGGACGAAGTCAGGTGCCGAGTGTTAACGTTCAAAAGGCTTGAAGAGGACAAAGAAATACAGAAGAGAAGCAACCCTTCAAGTCAATATGAGAACCCCAACAGGAAGGCCGAATCCTCAACTCCAAGATCCTACAAATGAAATCCCTATTCCAAACTGGATCATCGCAGGGTCAATACCCTCGAGGATGAAGGAGAAGAAGAGGAACTTCCTAGGATCACTGACTATTGTTTTTCTGTAGATGTTTCAGGTATAATTCATGCTATGCAGGATCTTGGAGACAAAGCAAGATGGCCAAAAGGGGATAACAAGTCCACCAGTTGGAAAGACAAGTCCAAATGGTGTTCTTACCACGAAGAATTCGGTCACATGATGGAGGACTGCATATCCCTAAGAAAAGAAATAAGCTTCCTCCTTAGTAAGGGACGCCTCAAAGAGATCCTCGGGAGAAAAAGAGAAAAATCCAAGGAGAACAGCCAGGATGGTCACAGGATCCCGAAAAAACCAGGATCTCCACCCTCCGACGCTAAGATAATTAACGTTATCTCAGGTGGATCTAACATTTGTGGTACTTCTTATTCTCAGGCTAAAAGACACACCAAGGTCTATAAAACAGAAAAGGAAGATAGTCCATGGAAGAATACCATGGTTAGCAGTGAAAAAGAAATAACATTTGACGAGACGGACAGGGAAGGGATTCAGGATCCTCACCATGATGGACTCGTGATAACACTATACATGGCCAACCATTTCTTGAGATGGATCCTTATTGAGAGAGGATCCTCGGTCAAAATCATGCTCCTAGACGCACTAAAAAGGATGAACATCCCAGAAGCAGAAATAATCAAGAGATCCTTGGTCCTCATAGGATTTAGCGGAGAGAAACACACGATTGGGGAAATAAAGCTACCAATATAAATAAAGGGGGTAAAGTCTATACAAAATTTTTGTGTTATTGACACCTTATCTTCTTATAATGTGATACTAGGTAGACCATGGATCCAAGAGATGAAATCGGTTCCATCAACATATCATCAGTGTGTAAAATTGCCTACTCCATGGGGAACAATGAAGATCATGGGAGATCAAAAAGAATCGAAAGAATGCTATAAAACCTCTATGAAATCTACCAACAAACCTCAACAAGCATAGCAATTAAGGCAGGGGGCAAAACACGTCCTAGAAACAAAGGAACAAGATGTGAAGGAAGTGCCCCTGGGCATTAAGGATCATGAAGCTAAAGTCCTCATAGAATCCTCAATGCCTGAGCAAATTGAGCAAGATCTGTTAAGATTCCTAAGAACCAGAAGAAAAACATTCGCATGGAAACACAAAGATATGAAAGGTATAGACAAGAGTATTATCACTCACAAACTTAATATTGATCCTTCTTTCAGACCAATACACCAAAAAAGAAGGAAGTTTGCACCTAAAAGGAATCAGATCATCCAAGAAGAAGAAGAGAAGCTCCTCAAAACGGGAGTGATCAAGGAAATAAAGTTCCCAAGATGGATGGCTAACGTGGTTGTCGTACAAAAGAAAAATGGAAAATGGCGAGTATGTGTAGACTACATGGATCTTAACAAGGCTTGTACTAAGGATCCTTTCCCTCTGCCGCATATTGACTCTATGATAGATGCGACAGCTGGTCATGAACTCTTAACCTTCATGGATGCTCCAGCAGGATTCCAACAAATCCAGATGGAACCATCCGACCAAGAAGATATAACATTCATAACACCAACATGTATATATTGTTACACTGCAATGCCTTTTGGTCTTAAAATGCAGGTGAAACATATCAGAGACTGGTGAATCGAATGTTAAAAGACAAGCTGGTGGACACCATGGAAGTATACATAGATGACATGGTGGTGAATTCAATGAAAGCTGAAGATCATCTTAGGGATCTTAAAGAGGTGTTTGACATCCTATACAAATACAATATGAAGTTAAATCCACTCAAATGCCACTTTGGGATGAAGTTGGGCAAGTTCCTGTCGGATTAGGTGTCTAAACCCATAACTATAATTGGTATGTACTTGACCCGAAAATAGCATGGTCCATTTGAGTTGCAACTCTCTGGAACAATTTGATAGGAAGGATATTTGAAAAAAGAGGTTATTGTGATTTTTTAATTTATTATAAGTATAATATATTAATTGAGAAATCATATTATTTAATTAGTATTGGTCGAGAATTAATTTGGAATTAATTTAGTGATCAAAAGAGACTAATTAAATTTGTAAGGACTGATTATGTAAATCAGTAATACTTATAGTTTGGGCTAATGATCCATGTTGATTAGGATTGGAGTAAATCTTTGTGAGAGTCCATGAAGAGTTAGTCCAAAAGGCTAATGAGTTATTGGATTAAAAGCCCAAGAGGAATTAGGGTTTACAAGTTTAAACTCTAGGAATTCCAAACTATAAATAAAACCCCTAAGCTTGCAAAATTAGCCACTAGTACTCCAAGGGAAAAAGCCTAGCCGATTTTGAGCTCCACAATTTCTCTCTCATTATCCTCCTTTTGTTCTTGGTTTGTTGCAAGACATTTGAGGCATCACACTTGAGGTACTAAGCTCCTAAAGGCCAAATACACACAATCTACAACACGAGGTAATCTTCTAACTAGTTTTATGATTCATATATCGAATTTTGTATGCTAGTTTAGGATTCATGCTTTGGAAACCAATATTGTATGTATAATTAGAGAAAATTTAGATCCAAAGCTTTAGGGTTGTATGTGCACCATATGAGTGTTATAGTACTTAAAACCCAATAGTGGTATTAGAGCCATGTGTGTTTTCTATAATATTGATGCAATTGTTTGATTTTCAAAGTTGAAAAAATGACATTTCTGGCCTCTTCCTGATGGACTCGACGAGTCCTATGAGGGACTCGACGAGTTGGATGAATTTAGCCATGAAATCGACGAGTCCATTGCCTGGCTCGAGGAGTTGGATCATCAGAAGGCATAATTTTTGAGTTTTTGGCCTGTTTTGGTTCATAAAATTTGATTTTACTAATATGGTAATAATTATCCCCATCCAATAACATGATGATTGTCAAATTTGAAGATAATTACTTGATTTTATGAAAAACTAATTATTTGTAAAATTTGTATCATTTTGCTATATGAACTTGAATTAGGTCAAATTAGTTAAAGATAAAATTATTTGATTATTTTATTAATTTAAAAGATTGAACTAAAGAGTTCATGAAACCTCCATAAGTTATGGATATGAAAAGTCTCATTCATGAAACAATTAACTCCTTAAGTTATGAAATCGAAGAGTCTTTAAAGGTTGCAAAAATTGATCTAAATGACTTTGAAGAGTTTCATAACTTGCCCTCAGGTTATGGAACTTGGGAAGTCTCTTTTATGGAAAAAGGAGAGTTACAAAACTTGTCATCAAGTTTTGGAATTCTAAAAGTTTTGAAGAGTTACAAAACTTGCCCTCAAGTTTTTGAATTTAAAATTTGATTAAAAAGATTTTAATTTTGAAATATTAAATACTAAACCTTTTTGGTTTCATAACTAAAGTTGAGAATTAAAAGTTCTAATTATGGTTTTGCTGATAATTAATTAAAAGATTAAATAGAAGAGTATTAATAAATCCATAATTATAAGGTTTGAGTTTAATTAAATTAAAAGTTGAGTTTAATTAATAGATTAAACCACCTACTATTTTAAATGTTTAAAATACACCCTTATACTATATAAAATTAAAAGTCTAATATATTATATATGTATAAGTTAAAAAGTCAGTCTTACCGTTAGTAGGCCTCATTCACGAAGCTGGTCTATAAGGGGTGTTTAAGGAAGCGACCTATAATATGACCGCCATTGGGTATCCACTCTTACCCACCCCACCCTTGACTAGTGGAGGGTCGTTGGCCGAACGGGTTTGACAGGACATTTAAATCCTCATTAAAAGTATAATGAAATATAAACTAACTAAACTTTTATAAATTCCCAATCTTAGTTACTTTAGGAAAAAATGTGAATTTGGTGCTAATCCATGAAATTGCACATTGCACCTTATTGGTCAGTTAGTGGAGCGTGTGTGGTTAACCGAAACACTAATGTGGACTAATGAAGGATGGAAATGGGTTTCTCGTAAATTATCATTGATCAATGGAGCGTGTGTGGTTAACCGGCACATTGATTAAGTGATTAATGACACCGAGAGTACCAAGCTAATTTGCATAAGATAGACTCCAAAAGTAAATAACAAAACAAGACATGAAGCTACTATGCTCCATCTTCTGAATCCCAGTGCGCGTACCTGTCTACTGTTCTCCTGAGAATACAAGTTATTTTGAAAGAGTAGATCAGCATTTAAGCAGGTGAGTTCATAAGTATTTTAGTGATGTAATGTAAGTTGAAAGTTCTTTTAGAAAAGTTCGCCTGTTCCTCTAGAAAATCCTATATCTTCTGATATGATGAAAGATAATTAAAAATGACTCTACAATCCCTTCTATGAGTACTAAATGGATACAAATTATATAAAACCCAGAGTAAACAGACAATCAATTGTGTGTATCTGCCCTAAGCCCACAACCAAACAAGGAACAGGAAATGAGGCGGAAGTCACACATCCCATTGTTTGTTAGATCTTCGTTGTATATAACCCTGGCATAATCATTTGGTACTCACGGAGTTAACTGTAATAGTTCCTTTATATTTGATGAAAACATTCCTTAAGAAAAACCCTTATTTTCTTTAGTAAAAATGGTAACCAGAATAGTTCCTTCTATAATCACTTAGTTTATACTAGCTATATATAATGTAATATCGAACAAATAGTTAATTGTGTGAATCTGCCCTAAGCCCACAACCAAACAAGGAACAGGAAGTAAGGCGCAAAGCACACATCCAACTATCTCTCGGATATTAATTATATATATAACCCTGATGTATAAACTAAGGTATTATAGAATTAACCACTAAAGGTCCTTTAAGTTATACTGGTTGTAATAAAATGGATTAAACCCTTTTACGGATAAGTTTCTAGTTTTGTCTACCAAATGTTATATTTGAAAAGTATGTTTTGTACTAGAAAACTGTGTATTGAGTTTGTATACTATGACCTGACCCATACCTGGTACTCCTTATGATTACTTGGTGTATACGGAATATATATATAGCTAAGATCGAATAGGTAATAGACTGGGTGAATCTGCTCTAAGCCCACAACCAAACAAGGAACAGGAAATGAAGCGGAAGGCACACATCCTACTGTCTGTCAGACTTGATTAATATATATCCTTCATGTATCTACCGAGATATCATAAGGTTAGCATTATAGGCCCCCTTCTAACTGAATGTACTAAGACTCGACTGTTCTGCTTGTTGTTTGTAATGATTTAAGCTTTCCCTAGTTTATAACTATCTTTACTAGAAAATAGTTTGCATTACTTTTTATGTGAGAATATCACAATATGAATGTAATGGGAAAACGAAAGTATATAGTAGTTTTGTATAAAATAACTACCGAAGTACTGACTACCTTAAAACTAGTTTGTTTAATTAAGGTAAAATTATGTGATGTGGTTGTAACTATACTAATCGACAAGTATTTAACACGACGACCTTCCGGCGTCGAAAATGATGTGACATTTGTCACTCGTAGACCTGTAAGTCCCACTACAGCTAGCAGCAAGGTGTAGGGTGTCAATCCCGTATAGATCTATACACAAACTCATGCTCTCCCTCCAGGAAACTCTGGTTACAAAACGCGACTTAACAAGTATATTGCTAAGCCGTGAAGTAGTCTCACATTAATGTTATCTTGTTCTTTTTTTAATATGTTCCCCCCTGTACTAGTTTTAGTATGTTCTGAACCCCTAAACTATACCTATTATAGTTTACTAGTATGTTTACTTGAACTGTTACTGATTTGAAAAAGATTCATTTATATACTGAGTTATGATTGTACTTTAAAAACGGAGTTTTATAAACTATAAAGTAGCATAACTTTAAAAGAGTTTTTGAAATGATTTGATCACTTATAAACACATAAGCAATCCTTTAAAATGATGTTTATCACAAATAACATTTACACAATTATCATTGTGTTCAACTTGTATTCCCCCCCTTAAAATTATTTAAAACAATTTAAAAGATTGATTATAGGGGTATGAACTCACCTTATGTGGGTGATTCAATTGAAGGTTCGCGTAAGGATAAGAAGTTCCACGAATGAATTCCCGAGACACAAACGAGTCCTAAATGTCATATAATGGCATATATAGGAATGTAATTAGTGTTTAAAACAACTAACATGCAAGGAAACTACCTTAGGGACTAGGAAACACTTGAAACGAAGTGTTAAAATCACATGTGATTGATCAAAGGGAGTTTACGGCCAAAGGAAAGTGTTCGCGACCCAAATGGATGAATGGTTCACGGCCATGTATGAACTCATGAAGGGTTCACGGCCTTATGAAGGGTTCACCACCGTGAACACCTCAAGCTCATGAAGATGATGATGAATTTTGAGGAAATCAAGGCTAGGATCTAGTAGTCTTTCAAGTATAACAATATAAATGATGAAACACTTATGATTTAGGATCCCTTGGGAGTTCACGGCCACCAAGAACAAGTGTGTGTTCTTGGTGTTCTTGGTGAAAGATGATGATCTTGAAGATCTAGACACAAGTGGTGAATTCATGGATGAAATCATAGGGTTGTACTAGATTAAGAAGGATATCAAGGAACAAATGGAAGAATATCTTACGATTTAGACGAGAAATAGAAGTAATTCTTGATGATACTTGAGAGAGAATGGAAGTTCTTGAGTTGGGATTGTGAAGAATGATGATGAAATGAGGGAAATCTATACATAATGGGGAAAGATCACGACCAGAAGAGAGTTCATGGCTGTGAACTAGGTTTGCGGCCGTGAACCTCAAATGTTTGGTTCTCTGCTTCGGGTGCAGCCTTCTGATCTCGAGCTAATACTTCCTAACACTCAAACCTTAAGTGTACTAGGCTTAGAACTCATTAGAATGACCCTTAACAAGGCTAAAATGCAACAGAAACAAGGCTAAAAGGCAACAGAAACAAGGCTGACCTTTGATTGGATTGATTGGCTTTACCGGATAAAAATTTTCGGGTTGTCACATCATCCCCCCGTTAGATGGAATTTCGTCCCAAAATTAGCTTTCCTAACAGTACTCCTGGGGTTGTGCTCCTCTGAATGGCAGAATACCCACTCGTAGACCTGGGCAACTTTGCCCTAATGCTCATGATAGGATTTATACATGGTCCATCTATCATTACCTCGTGTACACAAGTCGTATATAATTAAGATTAGAAAGACGGTCGGATGTGCGAATCTGCCCCAGGTCCACAACCAAAACAAGGAACAGGAGATAGGGCGGAAAAACACATACTAAATTTGCATAATCATAATTATATACTACCCTCACGTATACACCTAATAGTGATAGGTGGGCTGTATTCGTCCTTAGCCTCTGTGCTTGAACTCTGATCTATTGAACGAGTGGTAGTTCGGGAAGGTCTGCTGAATATACGACGTTTAAGGTTTTGGAGGGCAAGGTACTCCTCGCATGAGTACTTCGGGGTTTAGAATACGAGGTAGACGATTCTGAGGTCTGGGTCGGGCTGTCGTTACGAATGACAAGGGTTTCATGAATTTGATGGTTAAGGCGATGGAATTTCGAAATATATGAACTCAGTATGGTGATGTGACAACCCGAAACTTTTTCCGTTGTCCTTACTCAATTTCCGTTAATCAAATTTGGGTTTTTTATTTAATGTCGTCAAATTTGATAGTTTAGGAAGGACCTTACGTTTAAATAAATCAATTCGGATTTATTTCCGTTCACGTTAGAATTATTTTTGGTCTAACGGAATATTCTAAACTCAGTTCGATCAAGTTCCGTATTCGAAAACGAGGTTTTCTAAGTCAAAACATAGCATTCGGGCCAAACAACCCTTTAAGAGGAGTTTACGGCCGCAAACTCGGTTTACGACCGTAAACTCTGTTTTCGACCGTAAACACTGTTCACGGCCGTAAACCCTCCACCCCACCCCTTGGCCGTAAACTCACCCCTATATAAGGGATGAGTGGCCTTCATTTCTCACTTTACACACTCCAGAAGCTTTGTCTCTCTACTCTCTCTCTCTCTCTCTCTCTACAAACTTCGATTTTGCTCAAAGATCCTCAAGAATGTAAGTGATTCTTCACCTTGATTGTGTTTCTATCTCACTCCTAGTGGTAAATCCATGCTCCTATCTCATGAATCTCATCTTTTTCTAGATTTTCTCTCTCACCAAGAACACCAAGAACACACACTAGTGTTTTTGGACTCTAACCACCCTTTCAAGCTTCCATTACGTAAGTACTCTACCCTTAGCTTGTTGGATACAAGAATCACTTGTTAAACATCTAGAAATCGTGACTAGAAGGGTGTTTACGGTCAAGGCAATCTCCCTTGACCGTAAACTCTATTTAAGTGGTGCAAAGTTGCCACAACACCCTCCTAAGCCTAGAAACTAAGCCTAGAACACTTCCAGAAGGCTAGAAAGGACCTTGAAACACCAAAAATCACACTTTTCGCCAAGAGTTTACGGCCGTAAACCCATGGACCGTAAACCCATGGACCGTAAACCCATGGACCGTAAACTCCTTTAACGACCGCAAACTCCCCATTTTCAAATCACATGTGATTCTAACACTTAATTTTAAGTGTTTCCTAGTCCCTAAGGTGGTTTCCTTCCATAACAAATAGTGTTATACCCTCACCGAATGTATATATGTACTTCTTCATGCTAAATAGGATCCGTTTGTGTCCGAGGCTTTAATTGACACTCAACAATTCCTAGCAACTTACACTCGAATCCCACATCAAACAGTGAGTTCATACCCCTACACTATTTCCGAGTTTTTCATGTTTTCAGGGGGAGAATACAAGCAAAAGTACAAGGAAATTTGTGATCAAGTATATTATTTTATTTAAAATAATTATATGTTCAGTATGCTTTTAACACAGAAAACAGTTTTACCAAACGATTAAAATAATTATATGTGATCAAGGAACTTGTGAATCTTGTCATAACATGCGATATTTTGCAAAGGATTTATAAAAAACATAAACAGGATTTTCAGTATTATTACTTGTAAATTTGTTAGGCTAAGTTTTGAGACACGTCCTTGGTAACACTCCACCGGATTCGCGAGTGTAGGACTACCCTTGTAACCAGAATCTCTTGGAGGGAGAGCGTGACTATTGTGTATAGATCTATATGGGACTGACTATCCCGCACCTTCGCTGCTAGCTACAGCGGGACCGTTAGGTTCAGGGGTGACAAAGTCATAAAAAGATACTGGCCCCCGGTACGTGCCATATCCAGTCTAAGTACGGTTATGACACTCACAACTTAGGTAGCGAAAATTTACTTTTGTAATAATGAAATAAGTGAACTAACCTTAAAGTAATAACCGATTTGATTACTAGAGGGCATTAGTAATACCCTTAGGATCTAGTTCACTACCTATTTTATTAGTTTTATTTATGTAATAAGGCTAATACACCTCACGGAGAGCAAACAGGGTTTTCAAGGAAACTACATCTAACGATACAAGTATGATAGATACTTGTACACCTCATACTAGAACAGATAACCAACTAGCAACTTATAAGGAAAATATAGGATTTTCCTGGGATAACATAAACTTTTCCTAACGAACTGTCTAACAAACAACGAATGGATAATCAAACATCTTTCATAAGAAAATATAGGATTTTCGTGGGAAACACATTTCAAAGGATCAAAGAAACATTTCTTTCACCAGAACTAAACGCATATGAACTCACCAACTTTATGCTGATATGTTCAAAACTGTTTGTATTCTCAGGGCAACAATAGACAGGTACTCTTGTCAACTTTTGGAGAAGACGGAGCATTTTGGAGTCACGTCTTTTACTTTTGTTATTTACTGTTATGTACAAACCATGTTTTCAAACAATGTAAATAATTTTATTATAATGTAATGGTTGTGTTTACTTCGCTTACTATGATACAACTGTTGTGATACTACGCATGACGTCCTCCGCCCCAGCACGTTTCCGCCGTTCCGCTTTTGGGGTGTGACAGGTGAGGACCACGCCAATTCATGACGAATGATAGCAACAGACTCTTTACTGAACAAAAGTTTGGCCGATTTGAAAGAAACGTTTGTTATACGATGGTGTACCCCTAGTGTCTTGAGAATGTATTATGTGTATACTTTCTAGTGCTTTCTGTTTTCTCCTTGAAGTTACCACTTCCACAAATCATACCGCGATGAGTGAGTACTTACAGTGAAAGTGCTTTGATAACTAGTGTCGATACTCTATATTATGATCCTCCTCGGTACCTCTATGATCGCCCGTCATATACAAGTTATGTATAATTAAGATGAATAAGATGGTCGACTGATTGGCTCTGCCCAAAATCCACAACCAAACAAGGAACAGGAATTAAGGAGGAATCACTCACTCTAAGTCTGCAAATTCTTAGCTATGCACAACCCTGATATACATACTAAGCCATCATAGCTTCCCTGAACGGATCTTTAGTTCTCTCATGAATGCTGTGACTTGTTCAGATGAGTGAGTTATAATAATTACTTTTAAATGTTTTCCCCAAGTTTTAATCTTATATAAATATAAATTAATTTTTAAAGTAATTCTTATTTCGAAGACGTACCACTGCTCGCTGGGGATTCCGGGGTAGTTTCTCCTGCGGTGATCATCAAAATTCGTCCATCCGCTCCTGAGTTCTTTGTTATCGTGCAGTCCCTCTTATAGTGCCCATTCTCACCACAGTCATAGCAGGCTTGGTTTTCTTCAACTCTGGGGACTTGGGAGATCGGTTGAGCCGGTGCCCTGCAGAACCGAGCAGTGTGTCCGTTTCTGTGGCAGTTCATGCATTGCATTTCCCGACATACTCCGGTGTGGTGGTAGTTACAACCATCACACTTCGGGAGAGTTCCAGCATATCGACTGGCAGGTGCTGGAGTAGCAGGTGTTGTAGCGGTGCATATAGTACCCATTTGTAGCTCCTGCGGGGTTTCATGTGTTGTTGCCTTATTCCTCTTGTTCCCTGACTTCTGTTTATAGTCCTCTCCCTTTGATGGCTCGGGAACGGGGACCACCACGCCATGGTGGACTCCATGGTCAATGAGTGATTGAGCCAGGCGTTTGTCACTATCGAATGTAGTTGGATTAGAAGACAATACATATCCTTGAATCGGGGTAGATAAACCCCAGATGTACCTTTCTATCTTCTTACTTTCCGGGGTAACCATCCCGGGGCATAGTGCTACCAGGTCGCTAAACCTGTCAGTGTAGGTCACTATGTTTGAGCCGACCATGGTATGCTCCTATAGTTCTTATTCCAGCTTTTGAACTTCGCCTCTTGGGCAATATTCTTCCAACATCAACTCCTTTAGGTTTTCCCAACCTATTGAGTTAGCCACTGATAGATTCAGTGACTTAACATGGCTATTCCACCATGTTAGGGCTCTGTCGGAGAAGGTGCAGGCAGCAAACTTCACTTTGCTCCCTTCTGGGCATATACAGATTTCGAAGACCGAATCTGTTTTCTCGAACCATCGCATCTGAGCAATGACTCCCCTATTTCCATTAAAGGATTTGGGTTTGCAGTACATGAAGTCCTTATACGAACACTCCCTAGGGTGCCCGTGACTGCCATCTTGGGTGTAGTTAACACCCGATCCACTCCCGCTATTACCGGTCGTGTTGAAAGGAGCTAGGGCTGCCGTAACGGCCGCATCCATTGCAGCTTGAATAGTTGCCAGATCGAATTGTGGAGGAGGCAGTGGTGTTTGAGTTGGAGTTATCGGAGTAGTGCGTCTCACTGATCGACGTGGAGGCATCTTGCTAAAAAGAATACAAAGATGAGATGGAAATAAGTCGATAGCAGTGGTTATAAGCCGAAAGTTGAATGACAAAGTTATCGTAGTTCTGAGTGTATCTGGTTCTGACTTTCGTAGGGTTCTGGAAACAATTCATAAAGGAGTCTATGTAAAATAAACTTTAGGAATCGGAAGTGGCTGTCCTCGAATGAATATCTGTGAATTGAATAATTGTTACCAGTTGCATGAAAAGAAGAAAATAATCCTAACACAAAATGTGAGCAGTGTATTCACTAGCTCACTAGGTCAATCAAGGTTATTATTTATTAGTGTGACGTATAAGACGTTTTGTTTCTTCGGCTGATCCCTCCTTTGAAAAACTTTACATGAACCTCTTCTTGTTCCTCCTTGACTCCCTGCTGACTGCTATGATGGAGTGGTCACATCTATCTGGGTTTGTCGTGCGAGAATGGAAGTGTCTAAAGAATCTATGAGATTAAGTGAAACATTATGGGGTGATCCTCACAGAGTCCTCCTATAATTGTGTAGTGTACACAAGTTGTATATAATTTAAGATTAAATAGACCTTCGAATAAGTGATCCTACTCTAAAACCACAACCAAACAAGGAATAGGAAGTAGAGCATAAATCACAAATTCTAAGTCTATAAAATCTCAATTATATAAAACCATGGGAGTATACATTCCAAAATTTTAGACCTATCCGTAAGAGTCTTTTAAATTATCACATAAGTTATTTTTATAGTGCCTAAAATACTCCTATAGTATTTTAATGTAATGAACTTGGTATGTTTTAAACTTGTTGTTGTATGATAGTATCATAAAATACTCCTATAGTATTTTAACTTTATGTTCTGATCTAGAAATCCATTGAATAGAGTTAGGTAAGTTTTAAGACTGTTGCAACACCACATCACACCCAAACACATGTCCGTCACATCTCGAATGAATATAGTTGATCAGGCTATATTGATCCCAGATATGATTACATAACTGTCCAGGTTTGACCACAGTGTTCAACCTTTAAATACTTTTGTTCTGGTCTTCTTGTGATACTTGTTCTAGTATGTATATATGTATTAGCATGCATGTATACTTTTATAAGGTATTGTTATATTTTTAAAATATATTATTATCCAGAGCACTTCAGCCCCTTTGCATTTATAGTTGTATATCTTATATAGGTTGATATACTTAGTTCACTATAAACAATGCTCTGATACCAATCTGTCACACCCCAAACCGGAACGGCGGAAACGTTCGGGGGCGGAGGACGTCATGTTTAGTATCACAAGACATGCATCATAGTAATCAAAGTAACAAGCAACCATTGTATTAACATTAAAGTGTTTACAAAGTACGTGGTTCACATAAGATAGACTCCAAAAGTAAATAACAAAACAAGACATGAAGCTACTATGCTCCATCTTCTGAATCCCAGTACACGTACCTGTCTATTGTTCTCCTGAGAATACAAGTTATTTTGAAAGAGTAGATCAGCATTTAAGTTGGTGAGTTCATAAGCATTTTAGTGATGTAATGTAAGTTGAAAGTTCTTTTAGAAAAGTTCACCTGTTCCTCCAGAAAATCCTATATCTTCTGATATGATGAAAGATAATTAAAAATGACTCTACAATCCCTTCTATGAGTACTAAATGGATACAAATTATATAAAACCTAGAGTAAACAGACAATCGATCTTGTGTATCTTCCCTAAGCCCACAACCAAACAAGGAACGGGAAATGAGGCGGAATTCACACATCCCATTGTCTGCCCTGGCGTAATCATTTGGTACTCACGGAGTTAACTGTAATAGTTCCTTTATATTTGATGAAAACATTCCTTAAGAAAAAACCTTATTTTCTTTAGTAAAAATGGTAACCACAATAGTTCCTTCTATAATCACTTAGTTTATACTAGCTATATATAATCTAATATCGAACAAATAGTTAATTGTGTGAATCTGCCCTAAGCCCACAACCAAACAAGGAACAGGAAGTAAGGTGGAAAGCACACATCCAACTATCTATCAGATATTAATTATATATATATAACCCTGATGTATAAACTAAGGTATTATAGAATTAACCACTAAAGGTCCTTTAAGTTATACTGCTTTTATTAAAATGGATTAAACCCTTTTACGGATAAGTTTCTAGTTTTGTCTACCAAATGTTCTATTTGAAAAGTATGTTTTGTACTAGAAAATGGTGTATTGAGTTTGTATACTATGACCTGACCCATACCCGATACTCCTTATGATTACTTGGTGTATACGGAATATATATATATATATATATATATATATATATATATATATATATATATAGCTAAGATCGAATAGGTAGTAGACTGGGTGAATCTGCTCTAAGCCCACAACCAAACAAGGAACAGGAAATGAAGCGGAAGACACACATACTACTGTCTGTCGGACCCGATTAATATATATCCCTGATGTATCTACCGAGGAATCATAAGGATAGCATTATAGGCCCCCTTCTAACTGAATATACTAAGACTCGACTGTTCTGCTTGTCGTTTGTAATGATGTAAGTTTTCCCTAGTTTATAACTATCTTTACTAGAAAATAGTTTGCATTACTTTTTATGTGAGAATATCACAATATGAATGTAATGGGAAAATGAAAATATATAGTAGTTTTGTATAAAATAACTACCGAAGTACTGACTACCTTAAAATGAGTTTGTTTAATTAAGGTAAAATTATGTGATGTAGTTGTAACCATACTAATCGAGAAGTATTTAACACGACCACCTTCTGGCGTCGAAACTGATGTGACATTTGTCACCCGTAGACTTGTACGTCCCACTGCAGCTAGCAGCAAGGTGTTGCGTGTCAATCCCGTATAGATCTATACACATACTCATGCTCTCCCTCCAGGAGACTCTGGTTACAAAATGCGACTTAACAAGTATACTGCTAATCCATGATGTAGTCTCACATTAATGTTATCTTGTTCTTGTTTTAGTATGTTCCTCCCTGTACTAGTTTTAGTATGTTCTGAACCCCTAAACTATACCTATTATAGTTTAGTAGTATGTTTACTTGAACTGTTACTGATTTCAGAAAGACTCATTTATCTACTGAGTTATGATTGTACTTTAAAAACGGAGTTTTATAAACTATAAAGTAACATAGCTTTAAAAGAGTTTTTGAAATGATTTGATCACTTATAAACACATAAGCAATCCTTTAAAATGATGTTTATCACAAATAACATTTACACAATTATCATTGTGTTCAACTTGTATTCCCCCCCCTTAAAATTATTTAAAACAATTTAAAAGATTGATTATAGGGGTATGAACTCACCTTATGTGGGTGATTCAATTGAAGGTTAGCCTAAGGATAAGAAGTTCCACGAATGAATTCCCGAGACACAAACGAGTCCTAAATGACATATAATGGCATATATAGGAATGTAATTAGTGTTTAAAACAACTAACATGCAAGGAAACTACCTTAGGGACTAGGAAACACTTGAAATGAAGTGTTAAAATCACATATGATTGATCAAAGGGAGTTTACGGCCAAAGGAAAGTGTTCACGGCCCAATTGGATGAATGGTTCACGGCCATGTATGAACTCATGAAGGGTTCACGGCCCTATGAAGGGTTCACGACCGTGAACACCTCAAGCTCATGAAGATGGTGATGAATTTTGAGGAAATCAAGGTTAGGATCTAGTAGTCTTTCAAGTACCAAGATAAATGATGAAACACTTATGATTTGGGATCCCTTGGGAGTTCACGGCCACTAAGAACAAGTGTGTGTTCTTGGTGTTCTTGGTGAAAGATGATGATCTTGAAGATCTAGAAAAAAGTGGTGAATTCATGGATGAAATCATAGGGTTGAACTAGATTAAGAAGGATATCAAGGAAAAAACGGAAGAATCGCTTATGATTTGGACGAGAAGTGGAAGTAATTCTTGATGATACTTGAGAGAGAATGGAAGTTCTTGAGTTGGGATTGTGAAGAATGATGATGAAATGAGGGAAATCTATACATAATGGGGAAAGATCACGGCCAGAAGAGAGTTCATGGCTGTGAACTAGGTTTGCGGCCGTGAACCTCAAATGTTTGGTTCTCTGCTTCGAGTGCAGCCTTCTGATCTCGAGCTAATACTTCCTAGCACTCAAACCTTAAGTGTACTAGGCTTAGAACTCATTAGAATGACCCTTAACAAGGCTAAAAGGCAACAGAAACAAGGCTGACCTTTGATTGGATTGATTGGCTTTATTGGATAAAAAATTTCGGGTTGTCACACATGGTTATTCACACCTTGTTTGTGATCCTCGGTATCCCAGTCACAAACATGAAGGGCATAATCGAGATTAAACATGCCATTGAAAAGTTCAATGAATATCAAAAAAAATCTAGGAATTTCAATTCATTTAAAACGTAATATTCATTTTCGTTTTTCTTGGTGGAAATTGGTAAATCATCATTTACCTACCTTCAAATATTTGCAATTGGATTACGGCATCCCTCTTCCGAATTGGAGAATATTGTGTTGGGTCCTAGCCTTAATATTTCATTTTCGGTGTTATATTAAGGACATAAATCAACAAACTTGAATTTCTCCCCTGTAGATGTCTAATTCTGACAGCTATGGTCTTCCCGAATCTTTTAGAAATGGTTTTCCCTATGAAGATGATGTTCCACATTTGGATTGTGGAAATGGAAATCATACTTCACTTCCTCCACCTCCTCCAATTATTCTCCCTGACCCACATGTTCAAAGACTTGAAAATTTCAAGGTCACTCAAGCCCTATAGGCAAGCAAACACAAAGATGGAAAGTCTGTATGTGCTCATGTCTTGGAGATGAAGTTGCATATTGACAGGCTGGGAATGTTGGGTGTCGAAGTCTCTAGGAAACTGGTTGTTGACTTGGTTCTTCAGTTACTTACTAGGTCATATAGCGGGTTCATTAAGGATTACTATATGACAGACCACGACATGACCCTTATTAATCTAACATATTTGCTTATTGCTACTGAATCAGAAATGATTTGGCGCACTCGTAAAGCAAATTTGATTGGTAGATCTACTTCCCAAGCTTCCAAGGACATTGACCGGATGGTAAAGAGAAAGGCTAAATATGAGATAGTCCCATGTACGATTCTGAAAGAGTCTGTTTGTTTATATTGTCAAGAGAAGGGGCATTGGTTGCGAAGCTGGCATATCTACCTGAAGGATCGCAAGGATGGTAAAGTCAAAATGCATGACTCTACTTTAGGTAAATCCACTATCTGACTCTATTAAGTTCCTATTTATAGATTCTTAATACATGATGTAATAAGATTACATTTTGATGTTTTGTAGGATCGAAGAAAAGAAAGGAAGCTTGAAAAGAAGAGTAAGATGAGTCTGATCGTGAAGAGATGGATTTCGATCGCATGGTTCGATGATCAGATTTTTAAGCTGCTACTTAAGAGCTATGATAGATTGCTTAGGAATAGATATCAACATAGTTTTCATTTGTATTTGCATTGCAAGGACAAGTTTTTCCGCACCTTTTATAAAATAAAGAAAATTTTGATTTTATCTTATTTTAAATTTCCTTGCAATGGCATTTGTGAAAAATTGTTGTTTATATGTTTCTATTAATAGAAATGTTGAAAATAGTTTGATTCTTAGCTGTATCGATTGTGGTAGTGTCATGATTTTCTAAGTAAGGAAAGATTCTCATCGCCCAAGTTTCAATTGGACAGAAACTTGGAATCAAATGATTTGAATTATGTGATGTATGAAAATCTTGGTACTTGGGAAAATTGTGACTAATTCCTTGTTTACATAAGTATGTAAGTCAAGTGAAAGATAAATGGTTCTTGTACACATTGATGTGCACTGGTCAAGTCCACCACAAAGAATGATAAAGGTTATTCGTCATGATTTACTGAAAGCTCAGTAAATATGATTATGCTTACAAGATTAAGTATAATTCTGATACTTTGAAAAGTTTCAATGTATAGCAGAACGGATAAGAAGAACCAATTAGGCAGAAAGATAAGGTTTTCTCCAGTCTGAAAGGAAAAGAGAATACTTTAGTATCATGTTTTATGGCCATCCTATTGATTATGGAACCATGTCAAAATTGATACTCTAAAGACACCTTAGTGCACTTGCATCACCAAGAAGAGGAATCGGGAATTGTTGAAATGGTTAAATCAAGAAGATGAATCATACTTCGTTCCAAAGTCAAGTCTTAGAGTCATACTCCAAGATTGTGTCTTGAGGGACATATCTTAAGTAGGTTTATGACACCACATGAAATGTGGAGTAGAAATGTTTATTACTCATGCACATTTGAAATTGGTAAGTTGTGATGTTTTGGATAAAAGAAAGACCAACAAAGACCAATTGCATGAAGTGTTGTCTTGATAAGGTCTCACACTAACACTTGAATATATAGTTGTCAAGAAATGGTTCTTGACAGAGAATCATATATGTCAAGAGGTAAGTGGGAGTCTTAATGATCTTGAATAGTTTCAAGAACTAATCAAGAATAAACCAATTGTTTATCGCTAGCACTCGACTTGAGGTTATAACCTATCGTGATTGACATATTCTTGTTTCTATGCCTATTCCATTTAGTTTGATTATGCATGTGAGTCCTATGAGTTCTCATTTGAATGCATGAGGCAAAGCACCTTGATCAATGGAAAGTACATTGATTTGTATAGAAGAGCTGCTCAACAACTTGGAAGCAATGGTAGGACCCTCGTACTACCAAATGGCAATAAATTAAGGTTAAACAAGTTCAGTCCATATGAGTTTGGATTTTTCATAAACCTTGTCTTATGACAATGGTTGTAATTGACAGATTTATATGGATAGGAACACATACACCATTAAATCTAAGTGTAAAAAGGTTTCTCACCAATTCATGAAAATGATTGTGAGGAAACGCTTTCACTAAGTAGATTTTAAAGAATTAGAGTTAGAAGTTATGTTAATTGCATTCTCAAATTCGATTATGATTACGACATCCCTCTTCATAGTTCGATTGTGAGAAATGGCAAATAGTTTGAACATTCGGGACTTATTGTTGTAAGTTCTGAAAGGTTCAAACACACACTTGTACTATTTAATCTGTAAGTGTATGAGCTTGAGAAGTCTAGATAAAGACTTATCGAAGCACCAAGAATCATAAATCTGAACTTTGGTAAGAAAGTCAATAAGTATTGATTTATAGAAGTCCAACTGATTTCTGAGTACATGTCAAGGCCAGTGGGAGCATAAATATTGTGCTAAAGTAAGCAAAATTATTATGCTGGAAAAAGTATAATTGTTGAGCTAGTGGGAGCACAACTATTATACTAAGTATTGCAAGATTGTAATATTATTTATAGGAAACAAAGGTTACACGTTTGCAAAGTTGTAAGTTTGGATATTGTTTCGATATAGAAAGTCATAGGGAGAAAATATTTATACTTCATTTCGAATCTAAAAGTTTAGATGGAAATTTCAATTTAGTCATAGACATATATGAATATCATGTTGAAATGTTTCAACACTGAAAATTCTATATATGGAAATATTATAGTAATAGACTAGTAAAGTATCATGTCTTTTACTAAGACATTATGAATTGTGTCCCATATGCTCCGGGTATAGGATCGATTACATATACTATAATATTTGTGTGTTCTAAATTTTCCAATTGCCTACAGAATTAAGAGGGAAAGATGGACCAGAACTGTATATGACTAAAATTGTAAACAACTGCTAAGAACAATCTAAGGTTTTACCAAAGATTGGTTGATTATGGACAGTTGGAAGTATAATATAATTTTGTAAAGGACAATATTGACATGTTCTGAGAAGAGGAAACTCTTATTTAGAAGTGATAGTCAAAATTGGAATATGGGAATGTTTCCATAAATGGAAGTTAATAATAAAATATGTATAAGATTAGAAAACTTAATTCAAGAAGGATGTTCAAAGGAATGTACTTTGAATATGACACTTCGTTTACATGGAATTGTTCTCCATTGGAATACTTTGTAATATCTTTTGCCAAGTCTCTGTGAATTTTGTGCATAGTCATTGCAAAAGGGTCATTGCATATAAGTTTAGAATCTAACAGATTATAGTATTCTTACGTTTACGATGAGGATTTGGAATTGTGAAATGAGTATCATTGGAAATGTTTACTATTGATCCATTTCACAAAGGAAGGACCATAGGTAAACATAGTGTGAATGTTTCGAGCATGGGATAACTATTGTTTTTAATTCAAGTATTAAGTTGATTAATCAAAACATTACGCAATGAATAATGTGTAATCAATATGGTGATTAAATAAAATGTGTTTTATTTATATTCAAAAGTTTTGAGACCATATCGAATTCGATTATTCTTGTGTTTCACTTTGCATGTTTTGACTTCCCGAATAATAAGATTATTCAACCTATCCACAATCGATCATACCTTGGAAGTAGGTATTGAGGTAAGACTGTCATGAATCCGACTGTAGATTGTCTAAAGGTGTTTAGACATTGCGCGAGTTTGCTGCAGTATTCATGAGTACTCTTGTAATAAGATTTGAGTATTGGATCAAACCCACGCTCATTTGAATCACTTCATGGATTTTATCACGAGTGATCATGAGACGATAATATCTTATATTCTTGAAACCAAGACATGTGAGTTGTAGTTTACAATTCAGTTGCACATTGATGATATGAAAACACACCAGTATCTTGGTGTTATAAAACGTATTGTTGTGTGTGATTTGGTGAGTAAATAGAGCAAGCATATGAGTCGAAGTTTATTCGTTCCTTTTACCCTAAGGGGATAAAAGTGATATATGTGGGCCCCTTGATGATTTACTGATGACACCCTAAGCGCTTGGCCAAGCCTGGACTGATTTGATTTGTTCAATTAGTTAGTCGTCATAAATCGGAAATCGGGAAACAACGCATGAACAGAGAGAATGATTATAATTCGAGTTTCAGTTCATACGATATCTTGTAGAATGGAGGAATATATTATCCCTTATCTAATGGACGCGTCAGAGTTCGACAGCGGCCTTTTGAGAGCTACGATTGCTAATCGGATTTTATGTCGTACTTGCAATAATAGTCATTAGACTTATCCAAGTGGGAGACTGTTGGATTAGGTGTCTAATCCCATAACTATAATTGGTAGTACTGGACCCGAAAATAGCATGGTCCATTTGGGTTGCAACTCTCTGGAACAATTTGATAGGATGGATATTTGAAAAAAGAGGTTATTATGATTTATTAATATATTATAAGTATAATATATTAATTGAGAAATCATATTATTTAATTAGTATTGGTCGAGAATTAATTTGGAATTAATTTAGTGATCAAAAGAGACTAATTAAATTTGCAAGGATTGATTATGTAAATCAGTAATACTTATAGTTTGGGCTAATGATCCATGTTGATTAGGATTGGACTAAATCTTTGTGAGAATCCATGAAGAGTTAGTCCAAAAGGCTAATGAGTTATTGGATTAAAAGCCCAAGATGAATTAGGGTTTACAAGTTTAAACTCTAGGAGTTCCAAACTATAAATAAAGCCCCTAAGCTTGCAAAATTGGCCACTAGTACTCCAAGGGAAAAAGCCTAGCCGATTTTGAGCTCCACAACTTCTCTCTCATTATCCTCCTTTTGTTCTTGGTTTGTTGTAAGACATTTGAGGCATCACACTTGAGGTGCTAAGCTCCTAAAGGCCAAATACAAACAAGCTACAACAAGAGGTAATCTTCTAACTAGTTTTATGATTCATATATCGAATTTTGTATGCTAGTTTAGGCTTCATGCTTTGGAAACCAATATTGTATGTATAATTAGAGAAAACTTAGATCCAAAGCTTTAGGGTTGTATGTGCACCATAGAAGTATTATAGTACTTAAAACCCAACAGTTCCTTGGATATATGGTAACCAAGAGAGGAATCGAAGCAAGCCCATAACAGATCAAAGCAATCATCGAGCTGAAATCTCCATCCTCAACAAAAGACATCCAAAGGCTAACCGGAAGGGTAGCGGCGCTCAACAGGTTCATTTCAAGATCCTCAGAAAGATGTAAACCCTTCTACGACATCTTGAAGAAGAACAAAAGGTTCGAATGGACTGAAGATCACGAAAAAGCCTTTCAGGAACTCAAAAAATACTTGAGTTCCGCGCCATTACTGTTAAAGCCCATAGACGGGGAACCACTCCTCCTCTACCTCTCGGTATCCTCAAACGCAGTAGGTGTTGTCTTGGCCAAGGATCTTAACGGAGACCAACATCCTATCTACTATGTAAGTAAAAGTCTCCTGGATCCTGAAACCAGGTACTCTCACCTCGAAAAATTAATGCTTGCCTTAGTAACTGCTTCTACTAAATTAATACATTATTTCGAAACACATACTATACACGTAAAAACTAATTATCCTATTAAGAACGTCATGAGAAAACCAAAAATATCGGGAAGGATGGAAAAATGGTCGGTGAATTTATGCACGTTCAACATCAGATACGGACCAAGATCCACCATAAAGTCACAAGCATTAGCAGACTTTGTGGTTGACTTTAGTGATGATCTACGAAACGAAGTAGACATGGAGGCCAAGCAACTCCTAGAAGATGAACACTTAGGAAAATGGATGTTGTTCACAGACGGAGCTTTAAATAAAAAAAGGAACAGGGCTAGGGATCATACAAAAGTCGCCACATGGGGACATCCTACCCCAGGCAGTTAGTTGCGAATTCAAAACTACCAATAACGAAGCAAAATATAAAGCACTCATCATGGGACTACAATTTGCTAAGGATATTCAAATCAGGGATCTCCAGGTATTTGTTGATTCTTTATTACTAACTAATCACTTCAATGGATCTTATGCAGTGAAAGGTGAAAGATTAACACTATATCTAGAGATCCTCAAAATATTAGCTTCTGATTTCGAGAACTTTAGCCTAACCCAAGTTCCCAGAGAAGAAAACACAGAAGCAGAAGCATTAGCCAACTTAGGATCCTCCCTTAGGATCCCACCAGAAACAAAGATCCCTATAACCCACATAGTAACCCCAGCCATAGAAACCCTCTCCGACAAATCATAAGATCCTAAACGACCGACAAGCGTAGCAGCTATTGAAAATCCCGACCCTAGGATCCCTCCTCAAAGGGATCCCGACGAACAGGATCCTCAAAGAACTCCACGATCATGGACCCAACCCATTATGGAGTATCTCCAGAATGACACAATCCCAACAAAAGAAAAAAGCAAAAGAGCATTCAGAACAAGATTCTCAAGATTCGTGTTAATCCAAGGTAAACTCTATAAAAAATCTATGGCGGGTCTATACCTTAGATGCTTTGAAGATCCTAAAGCTGTAGAAGTCTTGAAGGACATACATGAAAGAGACTGTGGCAATCACACTGAGGGCAGATTCTTATGCTCCAAAATACTAAGAACAAGGTACTACTGGCCAACCATGAAGAATGTGATGCTTGCCAAAGACATAACAACATCCTACATCAACCGGTAGAACCTCTACATCCTATTATCTCCCCAAGGCCATTCATGAAATGGGGAATGGATATAGTGGGAAAATTACCAATAGCCCCAGGAGGAAAAGTCTTCATGTTGGTGATGACTAATGACTTTTCCAAGTCGATCGAAGTTGAAGCCTTCGTTCAGGTAAGAGACAAAGAGGTAGTATTATTTATTAAACGTAATATCTTGACCAGGTTCGGGATCCCGGCTGAAATCATATGCGACAATGGATCCCAATTCATAAGCAAAAGGACGACAGACTTCTGCACAAGTTGGGGAATCAAAATGATAATGTCCACTCCTGTTCATCCCTAAGCTAATGGTCAAGCAAAATCCAACAATAAAATCATAGTAAACAACTTAAAAAAAAGATTGGATAAGAAGAAGGGAAGATGGGCGGAAGAGCTTCCTTTCGTCTTATGGGCAGATAGGACTACTTCTAAAGTAGCCACGAGTCTCTTTGGTGTTTAGGACAAAAGCAGTGATCCCCACCGAAGTAGTGATCCCGACGACAAGATACTTACTGCAAGATCAAGAAAACAACGACAAGATCCTAACATAAGATCTTGACACTATTGACGAACTCATAGATCTTGCCAAAATACGCATTACTGCTCATCAAAAAAGGATCACCAAGGTGTATAACAAGAACATAAAAGTCAAAAGGTTTCAAATAGGATACTTGGTATTAAGGAAAACATTCCAAAACACCAAGGATCCTAGTGCAGGAAAATTATTTCCTAAATGGGAAGGACCATATCTCATAGATGCTGAAGCAGGAAAAGGAGGATATTGGCTATCAACACTCGAAGGAGACGTTCTGCCCAGATCCTGGAATGCTATACACCTCAAAGCATACTACATGTAAGTAGGGTCGACTGATCCACAACCAAACCAAGGTACACATGTTCTTTATCATAAAATTTTCATCATTACTTATTTTCTCCTCGAATACATTACTAACTTAAGCATCGGAAGGGTGTTAGCTAGACTAACACCCACCCGTAGCTAATGTTTTCTATGCAGAACAACGTACAGCTAAGGATCCTCAAGATTGAAGATCCTGAAACATAAGGATCTTCAAGGTTGAAGATCCTGAAACTTAAGGATCTTGACACATGAGGATCTCAACTCCTTAATACTTGATAAACTCCATTATATTTAAAGATGTAATCTTTAAACTATCATATACACAAGCTAGAGACTAATCATCTCTCCTATGCTTAAGGGTACTTAATCCCCTCTAAGGTTTAAAGAGCTAATTACCTCTTTCACACGGACTAAGATTTATACACCTCGCTTGGACGCATAATATCTAACTATGGGATACGGATAAGGGATCATTTCACGATTCAGTGGCGTGGCAACCCTCTTATCTTTGAGCATAAGTTGAGATCCTTAAGGTTTATAACACTCTCATGTTATCCAAAATTTGGGATCTTGCCCCAGAAACTACATAAGGTCTATAACAACTTCATGTTATCACACGTGGGGAATTTTCCCCAGAGAATACACTCGAATCATAACTTTTTCATGTTATCATAAGTAAGTGTCATGCCCATGAATTATATCACAAGTTGGGATCCTCCCCAGTATATAACATTAAAATGTTATCCATTGAACCTATGGTGTTACACAAGAATTTTATCAAAGTCTATAACCTAAAAAGGTTATCCTAAGGAGAGATTTCCCATGTATGATATGAGATCCTCATCTTTAAGGATCTCTGTCGGTAAGGATCCTTGCCCTTAAGGATCCTCATCAACCCTCATTGGTAAAGAGCCTCATTATCCGCAGTGAACCGAAGTTCTCTCCTAAGCGGAGATTTATCCTCAACATATTTCAAGACTTACAAAACTTAAGAAATTTTTTGGAGATAATCAGGTTCCACCTATCCTTATTCTCAAAGAACTTTAGATAAAGTTTAAGGATCCTGAATTTTCCAGGGTCCTAAGCTAAAATAATCTAGTTACCAAGATTCAAATATGCTAGAAATGAACTACTAAATAAATTATGTTTCAGGATTATTCGCAGGAACTGAGCTTTCCAGGATCCTAATTATTTAAGGATCCTAATATCGTAACAGCCATGTAGAAAAAACAGAAGAAAGATATAAGAGGAAAATACTACCATGTCATTAAAAAAAGGGTTGCATATCAACCCAACCAAAAGGTTAATTGTTTTACATCACTAACAAAAACAAAAACTACTTAAGCCAATTTTTTGCAGGCCTAGACCTTAGCCTGATCATCATCGGCCGTGTCCTTCTTCTCCCCTCCTCCGGTCAGCAACAACACAGGATCCTGATTGGCGATAGCAGGTTTATCGATCAGTTTGGCCAACGCCTCACGCCATCTGTCCACGTCCCAGGAACCTGCATTTTCCAGATCCTCTGCCAGCTTAATCTTATCCTGCAGAATAGCTATTGCAGCGCTTGTCTTTGCGTCAACGATCACCTCCTCGAGATCCGCGAGATGCTCTTCCTCCTTTTCAAATTTCTTTTTACTCAACAACTCCATCCTCTGGAGAAGATCCTCATTGGTGACCCTCCATGTCTTCTCCTGCTCTTTTAGAACAAACTCATCTTTATCGACACATACCCTGAGGTCGTTAGTAACATGGGAAACGTGAGCAAAGACCTGGAAGAAATATAAACATCAACATGATAAAGAATAGGTATGATAGATTAATATAAATAATGCATATGCGCAGAATACTTACAGCTTGGGAAAATGAGGATAACTTCCCAAGAGCATCCTCGATGCTGAGGTTCTCTAGGATGAAGTCTACAGCCTCAGAAGTCTTTCATTTTTGGGATCCTAAGGCCTTAACTGTAAGATCTATATGAGATCTCTTGGGAAAAGGAAGAATGACACCTTTTCCTTCTTGAACTTGATCGAACCGCTGGTCATATCATCTTCAAGATCTGCCAAACCAAAACGGGCCTTGGACCGGGTAGTCTTAGAACCTGCCAGAGATCCCTATTAAATCAAGATCCTCTAAAAGACACATCTGAGAAAAAAATAATGTTACCAGTAGCCATAGAGGCAGTAGTGGAGGAAGCCTCTTGGAGACTGGAATGTTCAAGTTTGAACGACCTCTCGAGTGCAGGAAGCGCAAGAAACTTGGAAATCTTTTCCTCATAATCGTCCGCAGCAGGAGCGAACTCCTCAATTTGAATGCTACATCAAAACAAACAAAATAAGGGAAGTAAATTTCAAGATCCTTAAAAGTCTAAATTAAATCCTACCCTTTTTAATCCATGTTTTTGGCAGGGAATCCCCTTCAGGAATCGAGTCACGTCTCACAAAGAAGTATTTTTCCTTCCAAGCGACGTCATTTTGTTTAGATTTCAGAATGAGGTGGGGTTTGTTTGTCTTGACTCTTAACAAGAAACGAGAAGAACCAAAAGTAGAACGATCATAAATGAGCACCAACTCAGATGATCCAATGTCTATATTTTTAGACTGATTTAAGCGGTTGATCCAAAATAGGACCCTCCAGACCACATGCATAGTTTGGATATAAGAAATCTGGGTAGTCAGAAAGAAATCATGAACAATAGTAAAAGGATAGGTTAACCCTAAAGTAAACAAATATTCAGGAAAACAGACCCATGCTGGAGACACAAAATCAGGTTGGACGGTAGCTTCGAAAGGACATAAAACTACATCGGAAGAAAAAGCCCCAATAGTTTTCAATGATTCTATATCCTCATCGTCAAAGGAGCAAACCTCATCATAGGTTAAAATTGCTTGATCGCTGAAATCATTCTGGGGGAGGTAACAGCACTAGCTCGAGAACGAATAACTTTCTTGGCCATGACGAGAGGAATTGAAGGGACGAAAGGAAACAAGTAGTAAGAAAATTTACCTTCACAGTAAGATGATGACAACTGAAGGAAGTAAAGAGGAAGTTACTGAAAGTCCACATTTATAGCCAGGAAAAGATAACAGAGATGATTTGATTGTTTCTCGATTATCTCGATAAAGATAAAACCTATCAATTAAGGAATAATTTTAAATTCCTCTTTTAAATTTAATTTAAGTTATTCCTTCAACATTTTCAAAATTAACTCTTACATTTTCAGGAATAACTTGGGGGAAATTGTTAGGGTCAGGATCCTCGAAATATTCAGCATCCTCAAGTATCCAGGATCCTCAGCTACCTCAGGATCCCGACAATCACCGTTATTATTTTTATTAACATTTATAACAGTTATATTCTGTTCATAATTTATATAAATGTAGAAGTAGTCAAGAAAAGACCAATTCTCAACGAAGAATCATCTCAGCTATGCTAAAGACCCGGAATACTTGGTCAAATAACGTTCGTGAAGTTGTTCATAGAGGATCCCGGAAATATCGGACATCTTGTTGGCTAATTTAGACTATAAATTGACATTTATATCTCGCACACAACACACTATTTTTTGCTAGAAGATTATTCTACGGAATTATTCACTTGTTCTTACGAGAATACTCTCTGTAATCATCATTTTACATTAATAAAATCATCAAGGCAGATTATCATTATCACCTCCTAAGGATCAAGGGCTTTCCTTGTAAACCATTGTCTCACTCTCTTTATCATTTGCTATTGCACAATTAGAACATCACAACCTCTCATTCAATTTGGTTGATTAGTACTTGTGTGATTTTTGACCAACACAGTTATGATTATATAAGTGATAGTATTAATTTCGATGAATTGAGTATTAGTCATCAGTTGGTTGACTCAAGTGCATACCAAAACCTGGATGAGACCCATACTAGTCAGGTCAGCAACCAGATTGGCGAGGAAAATGACTCACCAACTGGTAGACATATACCTAGTTCTTCTAGTCAAAGTTTTTCTGAGGAAAATAGTCAAATTAATACTTTAACCGCCTTTAGTCCTTCTGTTGGGTCCTCTAGGTCTAAACGTGAGTCTAAAATGCCTGCTAAATTTAGTGATTATATTATAGAGGGTAAATATAAGTATGGTATTGAAATAAGTGTTAACAATTCATTTCCTAATAATGAAAATAAGTGTTTTGTTTCAAATTTAATTAAAACTGTAGAACCCAAAACTTTTGAGGAGGTTGTTTCTGATCCTAATTGGATTTCTGCTATGAATAATGAAATGGTTGCTCTTTATCGTAACAATACCTGGATTATAACCGATTTACCTAAAATAGAAAGCTAATAGGTTGTAAGTGGGTTTATAGAATCAAATATAAACCTGATCGAGAAGTAGAAAGATATAAAACATGTCTTGTTGCTAAAGGATATAATAAGAGAAGGGGAATTGATTATCAAGAAACTTTTTCTCCAGTTGCAAAAATTGTAATTGTTCGTATAGTTATATCTTTATCTGTAAATAAAACATGGCCTTTATATCAACTTGATGTTAACAATGCTTTCTTATATAGTGATCTCACTGATGATGTGTACATGACACTTCCTCAGGGATATCACACAAAAGGTGATGGTAGGGTTTGTAAATTAGTAAAATATCTTTATCGTTTAAACAAGCTCCTAGAAAATGGAACAAAAAATTATGTTCTGCTTTGTTTAATTATGGTTTTAATCAGAGTAAGAATAATTATGTTGTTCTTCTTCTTGTCTATGTTGATGACATTATATTGACAGGGGATAGTGAGGAAGAACTTGAAAATGTTAAAAATTTTCTTAACACTAAGTTTAGAATCAAAGATTTAGGAAAACTTAGCTACTTTCTTGGTATTGAAGTTCTAAATGTTGATAAAGAAATTTGTTTAAACCAAAGAAAATACTGTGTTGAGGTTTTGCATGAGTTTGGCATGCTTGGTTGTAAACATGCTTTCACTCATTTGGAAGCAAATTTCGTTCCAAATAAAGAGTATGATGAAAATGATCCTTGTCTTGAAAACATAACAGATTTTCAAAAATTGGTTGGAAAATTGATTTATCTTACCATAACAAGGCCTGATATTTCTTATTGTGTTTAGATCTTATCTCAGTTTATGCACAAACCAACCACATAAGTCACATTTAAACATTGCTTTTAGATTACTTAGATACTTAAAAAGGAGTCCAGGAAAAAGGAATCTCTATTATTAAATCTAAATGCTTTGATTTATTGGGGTTTGTGGATGCTGATAAGACCTGTTACAGGGTATTTAGTTTATATGGGAAATTCTTTAGTTTCATGGAAAAGCAATAAACAGTTAACTTTTTCAAGATCTTCAACAGAGTATGAGTATAGAGCTTTAGGGTCTATTACTTGTGAAATAATTTGGATTTTAAAGGTCTTGATTGATTTGGAGATAAAAGGTTTAACTCATGTAAAAGTATTTTGTGATAATGAGTCTGCTATTAAACTAGCATTAAATGTTGTATTTCATGAAAAAAAAATGTAATACCTCGATCTGAAAATATTACATTTTAGCCATTGGATTGAAATTTGTTTACAAAAGGGTCCTATGTGACAATTTAAGAAAAATGTGTGCCTGCGTAGTACGTTGGGCGTACTCCCATAGTACGCTGGGTGTAATTCGGCCAGGCCAAAACCTAAGTATTTTGGGGTTTGTTCACTATAAATTCATCCTTATGGCTCAAGGCCTCTTCCCCTCCTTAGCCTCCACTTGCCATTTCGTCCATCTAGAACTCTAATCCACCTTAAGAGTGTTCTTGAGCTTTTGTGGATACTTTTGGTGATTAAGAAGGAAGGAAAAGAATAGAGGGCCACCTTGAAAGAGCTCTGAACTTGAGGATGATTTGTTTAAGATCTTGTTTGCCTTGAATTTGTGAACATTTTGGTCCCATTAGCTTGGCATTTTGAGTATGGGTTACTCTAATTCATTTAGTATTAGATGGTCTTATTGGGTTAAGAATGTAGGGTTTTGGGCATTAAGCACTTTATAACCATGCAAAGTCATAAATTTGGAAACTTTATGACTTAGAACATCATTTTGATATTGGATATGAGTTTTGGATGGAAGTGCTTATTAGATTAAGCTCTTAATGGAGTTTTGGGACTGGGCAACATACACTGGGTGTACCTAGAGGTACGTTACGTGTACGCGATCAGTGCCCCGCTTTTTGGTCAACATCAGAGTACCCTGAGCGTACTCTGCTAGGAAGGAATGTTGACATTTGGACCTTGACCTTTGACTATGTCTTGACCAGGGTTGACCAAGTTTGATTTAAGGGTATTTTGGGTATTTTGAGCAATAGTTAAGCCTTGGTCTCTATCTGTTGAATAGGTGACCGATAGAGTTGGTATGCAGAGCAGTGTATTGTTCAGCTATTTGTCAGACTGCGATGTGAGTTCTTTCTCACTGTACTTATGAATGGGTCGAATGCACCAATGTTGGCCCACTGGATCATGGATCCTGGTATATTTGATTGATGTTATGTTGGTTATATGATAGATTGGTAGATCTGTAGGACTACCTGTGTGTACTGTATACATGTTAGATTGGTAGGACTGTGTGTGGTCATGTAGGATAGAGCGAGGACTCTTGATCTAGGCTTTCTTGCCATTTCCTTGTTTGGCTATGGCTCTAGAGTAGGGTCACCTGTCCGGGTGTCTATCTCACCTCTGAGTACATATAGTTATGCATCCTTTGGTCTGTTAGGTATGCCTTCTGGTTACAAGATATTGATGTGATGTAGTGGTCTGTTAGATCGGTATGATAATCTGTGATTGTTGTTATCACTTATATGTTGACATTTGGTGGTTGGGTTGAGGTGTCACTGCTTTTTGTTGTGAGCCAACAAACCCGGGAGCAATCCAATAATAAGTTGTGGGCCTAAAGGGCAATCCAGACTTATGTTGTCGGCTCGGGAGCAAGCCATACATGAGCTAAGGGTTGGAGTGACATGCAGACTCATGTTGTGGGCTCAAGGGTAATCCAGTCGTTTTAGTTGTGGGCCCAATATTTGCTGTTATCTGGTTGTTGTGTGGTACTTTGGGGGAAACTCACTAAGCTTTGGCTTATGGTTTTAGTGTTGTGTTTTAGGTACTTCAGATGTTCGGGCTAGGCGATGGTAAGATAGTGCACATCCCTCAGAATTCATGTTTTGGGACACTCATATTATAGAGTATAACTTTTGGAAAACCTGTTTTAGTAATTAAAAGTATTATTGGAATGGTTTTGAAAATGAAAATTTTATTCTGGTTTTTGGGATGTTACAAGTTGGTATCAGAGCCCAGGTTTGAGTGAATTGGATGAGCATTCATGTGAATCCAATCTCAAACTAGGATCTGCAAAAGTTTTCAAAGAAATTGTTCTCAAATTATTTTCCAAATTGTTTTCAAAAATAACCAAGGAAGGATGTGATGTGTACGATCAGCCGGAGTAAGAAAAGTTATCTCAAGTTACCCACACTTTTATTTTCTATTGATGTTTATGATAGAACATCATGCTAGTAATAGGCTAGGGATCTTCAAGAATTGGTTGATAGAATTGTCTGATGTATGATGATAGGTAGCTTAGGAGTGGTTTTGCCTGATAAATGAAATTGACATCGTTACCGCAATTGCTTAGTGTATGCATCATAGTTGTACATAAATAAGATTTTATAGCCTAAGAATGTTTGATTTAGCCTTATTTCATGTTCCTTGTTTGGTTGTGGGCTTAGGGTAGAATCATGTATTCGACCGTCTATAGGATCCATCAATATGTACGATTAGCATACACGAGTGGCTGTAGAGTTGGTGGAAGTTTCATGAGTATGTGTGGGGGTAGTAGGCCAGTGGAGGAAAGTATTAGACACTCTCGTGAGAGTGAGGATAGGATGTATACGTATCCTAGATGTGGGTTTGTTATGAGTTGTTTGTGATGATCTTTGAGACAAATACGGGTAGGTGTTGAAGGTAGTATGGGACCGTACTACTGAAAGCATAGGACCCGTACGCATAGAAAGGAAGTCACAAACCTCGAGGGCTGAGTCTCATTTTGTTTATGGTAGTGTGATTTGTAGCCTTATGATATGTCTTTTGGTTCAATTTCAGTACGGTGGTTACGAGAAGATCTGGTTCCGGCCCTGGAGAGGGTAATTAGGACAGGTTTCGATTGACTGAGGATCAGATTTCGGATCCGCTATGATCGAGCTATTTGATGACCGTTACGCTGAACTTACCCAGAATTCTACTGATGTAGGCATCGCAGCTGTCGTTGCCACAGGTGGCCGAGGAGGAGGTTTATTCCAGCACCAGGACTTTAACTTCACGAAGCCCCCGAAGTTTGATGGGGTCACAGATCCGATTGTGGCTATGAGATAGATTTCAGATGTTGAGGGATGTTTCTTTACTTGCTCCTTCCCAGAGGACTGGAAGGTCAGGTACGCTGTGAACCTCCTTCGACTAGGTGCGAAGGATTTGTGGAACCTGGTGACCGGTTCCTACACTCTTGAGTAGAGGACTGCTGTTTCTTGGGAGCAGTTCTTAGAGATGTTTTACACGCGATATGTTCCCTTGGTGGAGAGGGAAAGGTTATCCCAGGAGTATTTGGATTTGAGGCAGACTACGGAGTCGGTGACGAAGGTCACCAAGATGTTTACCGAGAGGGCCTTGTTTTGTCTCGAGTTTTCTGTGTCGGAGTAGGCTCAGATGACGCGCTTCTTGAGTATGCTCAAGACTGACATCTGGCAGTTTGTGTCCACATAACGTTACAACACCCTCGCCGAGCTCCAGGATGTTGTGAGGAGACGAGATATAGAGATGGAGGTTCAGACTAGGGAGCAGTGGCCGACTCCATTTTAGTCCCAGCCTTCAACGAAGCGGTTCAAGGTTGCGGATTCACATTCTAGAGGTTAGAGGGGCCGCACTTGTGTTAGGTGCGGAAAGGTTCATGAGGGTACTTATTGGTTCTCTCCAGGGTGCCACAAGTGTGGCAGGGAGGGCTACATCTCAAGGGATTGTCGTCAGCAGGCCCCAATACCGTGTGCCAGGATTTGCTACAATTGTGATCAGGTCGGCCATGTGAAGGCCAACTTTACCATGCTCGCTGCGAGACCAGTGCAGGCACCCGCTCCAGCTACATTGGGGATTATGGATGGATGTGAGGACAAGATGATGACTTCAGCGGCGAGGGGTCGAGCATTTAAGCTACAGGTAGAGGAGACTTGAGTTCCACCGGGTGGGACAGGAGTATGGAGTGTATTATTGTACTTTATTGTTATGTTTTGGACCTAGGATGTTAAAAAGAGATGTATGTCGATTTATCTTTATGTAACTTCTTTAAATGGAATGGTTATGTTAGTTGGAAATTTTGGATATTATGTAATTGGTTGAATTAGTTAATTATCTTTGTAATTGGATGAGTTAATTAAAATTTGGAAAGTGCTTGGGATGCGTTAATATTTTATCTTGTGTTACATTGTATTGTGTATTCGACTCGAAATAGGAAGTCATGGATTGTGTGATTGTTTGCGAAATCATGATGTTTGGCAAAATCATGGAGTGATTTAGGTGTTTGAGTGCTTCAAGGAAGGAGGTTGTAATTGAATCCAAGTGGGGGAGAAGCATTAAGAATATGAAAAACGGGTCCAAGAATAGTTTTCATTGGAGCTCGTACCCACGTTGGAAATTGGACCCAAGTGTGTTCGCGAGATTATCAGGATTTTTATAGTCGGGGAGAATCTAAGGTTGATCAAATTATGGTTAAGGGACAACTGCTAGTTGGACGATAAGAATAGATGTTTGATTAGGGTTAACTGAGGAAGCAGGTCGTCTGGATCATGCGAGAGTGTTTAAATTCTACGAATTGGCTCGTATCATTTCCTGTAATGATTTAGTCCATCGCAAGTATGGGTAATGCAATGTGTAAGGGTCAGGGCATTCATGGTATTTGATAAATCATAGGTCGGATATGGTGTGAGACGAAAGTTCAGTAGTAGCATTCTCCAGGGTGAAGCAATCTTTCACAAGTGAGATGGTTCAGTTTGGGCTGAGTTGTGACACCGGGTTCCTGGTATGCTTTTAACCCTTTAATTTATTTATTTTGAAAGAGGAACTCGACGAGTTGGTGGCTCTAACTCGTCGAGTAGAAGGCTGATTATGCGCAGGGTTTGAGCTATCTACTCGACGAGTCAAGAGCCCTCGACTCGACGAGTAGCTCGGCCAGAGTGAAACCCTAATTTCGGGGTTTTGCACCCTATTTAAGCTCCTTATCCCCCACCCCTTGGCCTCATTTCCAGCCTCCTTGTCCCAAACCCTAATCCACGAAATCCTAGAGCTTTATTTGAGAGTGTGAGCCTTTTTAAATGATCTTTGTGTGCTTTTGAAGCTTGTGGAAGAACAAGAAGATAGAAGGCTCAAGAGGGAAAGAGTAGATCCATAAGCTACACTCCATTTGCTACATTTTCTAGTAATCAAGTTTCTATCTTGGTCATTGGTTCATTAGATCTCTTTATGTCCTCTTTATGTGGGTTTTTGGTCCAAGATTGATAGCTTTTGGAAAATGATCGACCCAAGTGGGTATTCTTCCAGATCTAGGACCTAGAGGGGCTGTTATGACATAAAGGTGCAAACTTTATGCCATTAGAGCCCCCATACCAGCCATAGAGTGTCATATTGGCCTTTTTGGCCCCAAAAGGCCATGCATGTGGGGAAAGGTGGGAACTTTACGTGTCCAAGTAGTGTTGGGGGTTTAGATATGAGGTTTTAAGCTTTAGTTTGGTGCATGGAAGGCTTAGGGACCAAGTTCTAGGTCCCAAGGAATTAGAGTTTGAGCTAAACCCTTTAAAAAATGGTATTAATGGGTAAAGTCAGAAACTTTACCCTTAAAAGGACATTTTCAGGGTTTATGTGAAGTATGAATCTTGGATCTAAAGTGTGGGGGCTTAATCCATTAAGATAGCCCAATAAGACAGGGGAACTAGGAGAGTCCAGTAAGGGACTCGACGGGTTGAAGCCGGGTTGTCCTGATTGTATGCCAGGTAGAACTCGACGAGTCCGTGAAGGGACTAGACGAGCTGACTCGGTTGACCACGAGTCTGAGTAGTATAGGAACTCGCCGAGTTAGGTTGACTGGGAGTTGACCTTGACGTTGACTTTGGCCAGGGGTAAAATGGTCATTTTACCCTAAGAAGAATTATCAAATTTTGATTAAGTGTTATTGTTAAATTTATAGTCGGGGAGTCGTTGGAGCAGCCGTCAGAGATTCCTCACACGAGATTTCACAGCTAGCATTCAAGGTGAGTTTCCTCCAGTAGGAACGAGTCTAAGACACCAAGGCCGGCCGGTTTAGTTAGTAGTAGATCCAGATTACGGTCTGATGCCGGGCGGGGCCCGATGTACGTTTATATGCTTTTCCAGATTTCGATCTGATGTCGGGGCGGTCCCGAGGAATGCTTGTATGCTTGATGTCTTTGTGATTCTTTCATGTGTTTGTATTGTATGTTTCCGGAATTTAGTCTGATGCCGGGGCGGTCCCGAGGAATGTTAGTATGTCATCGGATTATGGTCTGATGCCGGGTGGGGCCCGAGGAATGCTTAAGTGTTAATGTTATATGCTTAGGTTTATGTGTATTACTGATTATACTCATATGTATTCCGAGATGTGCTCGATGCCGGGTGGGGCCCGATGCCGACTAGGGTTCGATGCCGAGTTGGGCCCGATGCCGGGAAAGCCGATGTCGAGCTTGATTCGATGTAGCAGGGGTGGGGCCCAAGATATGTTTATGTGTTATGTGTATGGTATGTGGTAGTTGGGGAGACTCACTAAGCTTCATGCTTACAGTTTTCAGTTTTGGTTTCAGGTACTTCCGCTAGCAAGGGGAAGAGCTCGGGATGACTACATGGCAGACACCACTATTTTTAGCCTGGGAGGATTTACTCTAATGTATGATACATGGTTTTGATACATTGACAGATATGATGATAGTTTTTGAGATACATGATTATGATTTTATGTGATGGATAATATTGATGGTTTTTATTACTGATTTAAAACAAAATGTTTGGTCTATATTTTTGGGATGTTTCAAGTTGGTATCAGAGCCTTGGTTTGTGGGATTCGGGCACACTCACGGGTATATCTGAACTCAAACTAAGGACTTGGTATGAAAATTTTTCAAAAGAAAATTATTTTTACAAAAAAAATTTTGAAAAGAGAAAAGAACTTTGAAAAGAGAAAAAGGGGGTGGTGCATGCAATCAACCGAGCTCAAGTAAGTACTCCCAAATTACCCATACAAGTTTATGTTATGATATGTTTATGAGAACTGAATGCTAGATTATGGCTAAGGATCTAGGAAGGATGCCTTATGTGCCTATTTATGTGTATCGGCTTTATGAGAATTACATGCTAGCTTAGGACTAAGGATCTAGGAAGGATGCCTTATGTGCTTGTTATATATCTCAGCCTTATGAACTGCATGCTAGTACAGACTAGTCAGTGATGGCCTAAATGAGATATGCTTGATTATGTTTACTCGATGTTCGAATGCTGCTTGCTTTGTGCTTTTAGGAGTTCTAGTTATCTTTTACTAACTAGTAAATGAATATGTTAAGCTACCTATTGTGAGGAATAACTAATATCAGAAGGTTAGGTCTAGCTCTATTGCGCAGCTCTTGTTTAAGTCCAACTGTTGTAGGGTAGGATCTCTCATTCGAAGAATTATCTAGTCTTAGTGATATGTAATAGTATTCACGAGCTAGTTAGGGGGACATAACAGGGACTTCTTATGCAGCTGATAGCGGAGAGTGGTTGGTGATTACCCTAGGGAAAGCCTAGGATGAGTTTAGCATGAGATTAGCAGTATTAGTAGAAGGGACTTGGTGGAGTCGAGGAAGTTCTTAAGGAAAGTACGGATAGATGTGGAAGGTAGTATGGGCCCGTACTATTGAAAACAGAGGATCCGTACTCGAATCAAGGAAGGATGAGATGAACCCAGGTAACATGTAGAATGTGAGATCCCTCAAGTTATGATGAGTATACTAATGTTTGTTTTGGTGTATTTTCAGTATGGTGACGCTACGCACTAGGCCAGTTGGCACTTCAGGCACTGGTGAGGGATCAGGCTCGGGCTCTGGAGCCAGGCAGCTGGATGAGCAGACGAGGGAGTTTATTTCGTCCGAGATCACACACAATGTTTTAGCTCAGACTCCTGTGATCTTTGGTTCGGTCAAGGAGGGTATTTTGGAGCTTATGGATGAGAAGTTGAGTGCTTTTCGCACTGAGGTGGCGGCCATGATGGGGTCGCGCACACTGAATTTCAGGGAGTTCAGGGCTTGTGGAGCTTCCGACTATCATGGGGCTCGGGACCCCATTGGTAGCAGCAGATGGTTGGTTGATGTCGTCAACGCAGTCCGTACGAGCAGATGTCCTGAGGGGGACAAGGTCCGACTTTGCATCCTGTCTTCTGAAGGACAGGGCATGAGATTGGTGGGAGGAGGTCCGACGAGCCATTGGGGATGATACAGTTCTAGATGCTATGACCTGGAGTGATTTTTCGGCCAGGTTCAGGGCTGAGTTTGCACCCGTGATTGAGGTGCAACAGCTAGCGAGGGAGTTCCAAGATCTTGGGCAGACGACAGAGATTGTGGCGGAGATCACCACCGAGTTTAGGGAGAGGGCCCTTCTTGTTCTAAAGTACGTGGCGGACGAGGAGATGAAGAAGGCCCGATATCATGAGATGTTGCGGAGTGATATCTGCAAGTTTGTGAGCCGCTCCAGCTGCAAGACGCTGGAGGACATGCTTGCTAGAGCTCGAGAGAGGGAGTTGGATTTGGAGATGGATAGGAAGAGGAAACCAGATGAGGTTTAGACAGGCAGTTCAGGCAAGAAACCGAAGTTATCAGACCATAGATCAAGGAGCCAACATGTCCGCAGTCGGTGTGGCAAGTGCGGCAAGATGCACGAGGGGGCGTGCAGGGCGGGGAGTTCGGGCTGCTTCAAGTGCGGCTGAACTGGGCATATGAGCAGGGATTGTACAGCTACCACCACCACCAGAACAGTTTCAGATCTGATTTGCTTTCAGTGCAATCAGAGGGGCCACAAGAAAGGCCCAGTGTCCGAATCTAGCAGCAGTAGGACACGTGGCAGCACCCGATCCTACCACGTTCAGGATTACCGATGGCCGTCAGGGCCGGGCGGAGGCGCCTACAGCGAGGAGCAGGGCTTTCCAGCTTACCGCAGAGGAGGCACGTGCGGCTCCCAATGTTGTGATGGGTATGTATTCTCTCCTTATCTCTTTATTTGTTATGACTATTGCTTATGTTTATGTGTTTGTTATAGGATCGTTCTTAGTGAACGGTATCTCAGCTTTGGTATTGTTCGATTCGGGTGCAACCCGATCTTTTGTGTCACTCGCACTCAACAAGCGATTCGTAGGAGCTCAGGGGGAGCTGGATTGCCCACTGGATGCGGAGATAGCAGATGACAGGACCGTTAGGGTTGTGATGGTTCACATAGGTTGTACACTACAGTTATTCGATGAGCAGTTTTCAGTGGATCTGGTCCATATTCCCCTGCGAGGGAATAAGGTCATAGTGGATATGGATTGGTTGAGCCCCAATGGTGGTAGTGATTGACTGCGAGTAGCAGCTAGTGAGGGTTCGGACTCCTAGTAGGGGAGGGTTAGTGATCCAGGGTGAGAGGCCACAACGCGGACCAGTTTTATGTACAGCAGCGAGGGCGAGGCGTTACCTTCAGCAAGGTTGCACATGTTATGTCGCTTATGTTATGGATACCCGGGATAAGGGTAACGCGATAGTGGATGATGTACCGGTCGTGCGAGAGTACCCAGACGTATTCCCGGAGGACCTACCTGGGGTACCTCCGGAGAGACAGGTTGAGTTCCGGATTGAACTGGTCCCTGGTGTGGCTCCGATAGCCAAGGAACCATATCGTTTGGCTCATCCCGAGATGCAGGAGTTGTCTACGCAGCTGCAAGAGCTGCTAGACAGGGGATTTATCAGGCCTAGTAGTTCACCATGGGGAGCCCCGATCCTATTTGTGAAGAAGAATGTGTACAGACTACCGGGAGCTGAATAAGGTAATGGTGAAGAACCATTATCCCCTCCTGAGGATCGATGATTTGTTTGACCAACTACAGGGTGCATCTTGGTTCTTTAAGATTGATCTGCGATCGGGTTATCACCAGATGTGAGTCAGAGAGGACGATGTGCAAAAGACGACTTTTAGGACTCACTATGGTCACTATGAGTTTGTGGTGATGTCGTTTGGGCTCACCAATGCTCCAGCCGCGTTCATGGACCTCATGAACCGAGTGTGTAGACCGATGCTGGATCGGTCTGTGATCGTTTTCATTGATGATATCTTGGTCTATTCCAAGACTCAGGAGCAGCATGAGGAGCACCCGAGGGAGGTGCTGAAGACACTGAGGAGGGAGAAACTTTTTGCAAAGTTCTCCAAGTGTGAGTTCTGGTTGCACGAGGTGCAGTTTCTTGGGCATCTCGTCACCAGAAGGGTATTCTGGTCGATCCGGCCAAGATAGAGGTTGTGATGCAGTGGGAGGTTCCGAGGTCTCCAACTGAGATTCAGAGTTTTCTTGGTCTAGCGGGTTATTACCGGAGATTCATCAAGGATTTCTCCAAGAAGTCGGTGACATTCTGCTGGGGGCCTGAGCAGCAGGCAGCTTTCAAGACTCTTAGACAGCGGTTATGAGAGGCACTGATTTTTGACTCTGCCTGAGGGAGTTGATGACTTTGTGGTTTATTGTAACGCGTCGATTACGGGCATGGGTGCAATTTTGATGCAGTGGGATCATGTGATAGCTTACGCGTCGAAGCAGCTGAAGCCTCACGAGGCTAACTATCCGACGCATGATTTGGAGTTGGGGGCCATGGTTTTCACCCTTAAGATTTGGCGACATTACTTCTGCGGAGTCCGTTATACCATTTACACTGACCACAAGAGTTTGAGGTACCTCGTGGATCAGCCGAATCTGAACATGAGACAGTGTCGGTGGTTAGATGTGGCGAAGGATTATGACTGTAAGATCCTTTACCACCCGGACAAGGCCAATATGGTGGGCGATGCCCTGAGCCGCAAGGTGGCGATGGATCCGATTAGAGATATATGTTTGAGGATGACAGTGATTACTCCATTGCTGGAGCAGATTAGAGAGGCGCAGGTTGAGGGCCTGAAGGAAGAGCGCCAGTAGTGTGAGCGGATTGTAGGCCGAGTGGCCTTATTTGATTATGACAGCCGAGGGTTGTTGACCCTGCATGGAAGGGTCTGGGTTTTGTACTGGGGTGGAGCACGACAGGTTCTGATGGATGAGGCCCATAAGTCGAGGTTCTCCATCGATCCTGGGGCGATGAAGATGTACCGAGATCTTCGCCCTGATTACTGGTGGCCCTGTATGAAGCATGACGTTGCTTGGTACGTGGAGCGGTGCTTGACCTGTAGGAAGTTCAAGACTGAGCACCATAGACCACACAGCATGATGCAGCCGCTAGACATTCCCGTGTGGAAATGGGAGGATATCACTATGGATTTCATTACCAAGCTTCCCAGGACCGCACGTAGAGTAGATTCGATATGGGTCATCGTGGATCAGTTGACCAAGAGTGCTCATTTTATCCCGATTCAGGAGAGTATCACGGTCGAGAAGATAAACGAGATATACGTGCGCAAGATAGTGTGTGACAACCCGAAAAATTTTAAAATTTTGCCTGGTAAAGCTTCGCCAGCCAACTCGACTGAGTGTCAAACTCATTTCTGCTAGAATTTAGCCTAGTTTAGAGTCCATTTAAAGGTCCAAAGGTCAGTACATTCAAGCATTGAACATAGGAATGGATCGCGTACACTTCTAGCATCAAAACCGGGCCTTACACTCCAACACAAGGAGTGTACGGCCGCACACATGGGTGTGCAGCCGCACACCCCTCTCCTGGCAGCACACTCACGGGTATAAGAGTAGAACTCAGCCTCCTTTAATCACTTTTCACCCTCCCAAGCTTAGAACTCGATTTTGCTCTCAACTACCACCCGATTTTTAGCCTAAATCTTCAAGAATATAAGTGTTCTTCCTTTGGCTTGTTGCTAATCTTCATAAACTAGTTACAACCTTTGATTTCATCCATTTAAAATCGTGTTTTGGTTAGATCTTCAAATCTTCATCCATTTCACCAAGAACACCAAGAACACACACTTGTTCTTGGCGATTTTGGACCTTCTCGAGCTTCCGGATCGTAAGTACTCTTTCGTTAAGCTTAGAACTTGGTAAGAACACTTGTATAAAGCCTTGAAACTGCCCAGAACTCAAGAGCATGTGGTGTGTGCGGCCGCACACACAGTGGTAGCCGTACACCCCTCAAAAACCCCTCAAATCACCCTTCAAACACCCCTAAAGGCTTCCATATTGTAAGGACCATTCCCAAAGCTTGTTACTACTAGATATGAGCCTTAGAAAACGTCCCAAAACATGTTCATCAAGGAGTGTGCGGCCGCACACACTCATGTGACCGCACACCCCTTTGTGTGGTGCTTTAGGGCTTCCAAAGTGCCTTTCTAGCTTCAACACTTGATGAGCATCAGCCCTACAAGCCTCCCCACCATTTGAAAAATGTTTTGAGCACACTTTACCATGAGTGTGCGGCCGCACACTCCCCTGGCCGCACACCCATGGTCGCACACTCCCTCAAGTGGCCGTACACTACCTTAGTTTGAATCACATGTGATTCCAACACTTGGCCAAGGTGTTTCCTAGTCCCGTGAGGTATTTTCTTGCATTTGGTTGCTTCTAAACCCTATATTTACGTCAATATATGCTATTATATGTCATTTAGGACTTCATTCGTGGAACTTCTCATCCGTACACGCATACTCGTTTGAATCACCCACATCAGGTGAGTTCATACCCCGAAATGAATCTTTTACATTGTTTTAACTGTTTAAGGGGGGGGGGAATACAAGTTGAACACAATGATAATTGTGTAAATATTTGTTATAAACATCTTTCAAAATGTTACTTATGTTATTTATAAGTTTTCAAAACATTTCAAAAACTCTTGTAAAGTTATGTTACTTTTTAGTTATACAAAACTCTGTTTTTAAAGTACAAGCATAACTTGGTAGATAAACGAGTCTTTTCAGTAACAGTCCAAGTAGAACATTAGTAAACTATAATAGGTATAGTTTAGGAGAATGCTATTCATTACTTCTAGTACAATGAAGCACATAAAGAGTCAGTTCTTACATGAATCAAACAATACCATACAGAACATAAGTGAAGAGAATCAAACAATACCATACAGAGAGAACGTACAATATACAGTACAAAACAAACAAGTTAGGTTGCTATAACATGAGAACACACATACAGGATCTAATTATACCAATGAATCACTAACTCATTGTTTTAAACAAAAGGTGATAGTTATATTGGGTATACATGATCATATACTTTAATGTGAATTACATGGCTTGCAAGAATTTGCAGAGGTCGTGTTTAGTTTCCCCTAATCTCCTGACAGGGAGAGCGTATAGTAAGGGTTCTAGCCTTCACATTATAACCGTAATAAAACAAATATGTTTTTAGGTTATTAGTACATCTGCATGTCATTATAAACGACAACTGTGTACTTACACTCCCTTTCTTTGATAAAGTGACGGTACCACTTGAAAGTCCAATTCAAACTATTTTCGAGTCAAGATAGTTATAAACTAGGGAAAATATACATTCTTACAAACGACAAATGGAACAGTCGAGTCTAGCACATAACAGAAGATGCCTTGGTAGAAGGATACGATTAAAAGATAGGACCATAATGCTAGCCTTATGATTCCTTAATGTATACACCACATGATATACATATACTAATAGGGTCCGACAGGTAATAGGATGTGTGCTCTCCGCTTCATTTCCTGTTCCTTGTTTGGTTGTGGGCTTGGAACGAATTCACCCAATCTATTTTCTATCCGATTCTATATATATGTATGCTTAGTATACATTAAGTCATCATAAGGGTACCAGGTATGGGTCAGGTTATAGGACACAGAGTCAAAGCACAGTCTTTCTAGTACAAAACATACTTTCAGTACTTTTGGTATACAAAACTAGAAACTTCCCAGTAAAGGGTTTAATCCATTTTATTAAACCAGTACAATTTAAAAGACCTTAGATGAGTAACTCTACAATACCTTAGTTTATACATCATGTTTATATATAAAACTAATACCCAGTAGGTAGTTGGATGTGTGCTATCCGCCTTACTTCCTGTTCCTTGTTTGGTTGTGGGCTTAGGGCAGATTCGCTCAATTAACTTTCTATCCGATATTAGATTATATATAGCAGTATAAACTAAGCTATTATAAAAGTAGTCACTATTTTACTATAAGAAATAAGGGTTTTCTTAAAGAACTTCTTCATTATATATAAAGGAAACATTACAATTAACTCCATGAGTAACAAGTGATTACACCAAGGTTATATATGACGATGATCTAACAACCAATGGAATGTGTGCTATCCGCCTTAATTTCTGTTCCTCGTTTGGTTGTGAGCTTGAGGCAGATGCGCACAATTGATTGTTTGTTTACTCTTAGTCTTATATAACTTGTACCCACTTTGTACCCATAGAATGGGTTGTAGTATCATTTTACTTAAACTTCCATCAAAGTAGGAAATATATGATTTTCTACAGGAACATGCGAACTTTTCAAAGCAGAACTTACAAGTTACACCATTTTTACATATACTTTTTCAACAACACCTTACAACTTACTCACATCACTAAAATGTTATGAACTCACCAGCTTAATTGCTGATCAACTCTTTCAAATAACTTGTATTCTCAGGAGACTATTAGACAGGTGCTCGTGCTGGGGATTCAGAAGATGGAGCATTATAGCTTCAAGTCTTGTTTTGTTATTTGTGTATGAATTCTATGTTTTGTGAACACACACATTGTAAACCCTTTCTTTCGAAATGAAATGGTTGTTCATTACTTGCTTACCATATACATATCTCGTGATACTAAACATGATGTCCTCCACCCCTGAACGATTCCGCCGTTCCGGTTTTGGGGTGTGACAGATTGGTATCAGAGCATTGTTTATAGTGAACTAAGTATATCAACCGATAAAAGATATACAACTATAAATACAATGGGGCTTAAGTGCTCTGGATAATGATATATTTTTAGAATATAACTATAGGTTATAAAAATATACCTACTTGCTTATACATGTACATAATAGAACTAATGTCATGAGGAGAACAGAACTAAAAGTATTTAAAGGTTGGGCACCGTCGTCAACCTGAACAGTTATGTAATCATAGCTAGGATCAATATAGTCTGATCAACTATATTCATTCGAGATGTGACCGACATGTGTTTGGGAATGATGTGGTGTTGCAACAGTGTTAAAACTTACCTGAGCACCAGAACAAGTACATTACGTTAGAATACTATAGGAGTATTTTAGTTCATATAAATAACTTATGTGACAACTTAAAGACCCTTACGGATAGGTCTATAATCTTGCAAGGTATATTCCTAAAGTTTTATATATGATCAAGATCTTATAGACTTAGAATATGTGATCTACGCTTCGCTATCCATTCCTCTTAAGGGTGTAGTTTTGGAGTAGGATCACTTATTCGAAGGTCTATTTAATCGTCAATTATATACAAACTTGTGTACCTTGTACAATTATAGGAGGACTCCGTAAGGATCACCCCATAAAGTTACCTTAAAGCTCATAGATTCTTTAGTCACTGTCATTCTCGCACAACAAACCCAGATAGATGTAACCACTTCCTCATAGTAGGCAACAGAAGAGTCCAGGAGGAACAAGAACAAGTTCATGAGAAGTTTGCAAACAAGGATCAGCCGAAGTAACCAAAACGTCTTACACGTCACGCTAATAAATAATTATCTGGTTAATTTAATGAGCGAGTGGAAACACTGCTCACATTATTTGTTAAGATTATTTTCTTACATGCAGCTGGTAACGGTTATTCAGGAAACAGATATTCATTCGAGGATAGTTATTTCAATTCATAGAGTTTATTAGGTATAGACTCTTTTATGAATTGTTTCTAGAACCCTGTGGAAGTCAGGACCCAATACATCCAGAACTAGGATAACCTTGTATTTTCAGCTTTCGGCTTGTGGCCATTGCTTTAGACTTATTCCGTCTCATCTTTGTATTCTTTTAGCAAAGATGCCTCCTCGCAGATCTAACAGACGCACTACTCCGATAACTCCAATACCGTCTCCTTCGCAAATCGATATGGCAGCTATAAACGCTGCAGTGGCTGCGGCTGTGGCAACAGCCATGGCTCAATATCACTCCATCAGTACCAATGGAGGTGGAACGCCTACTGATTCTACTCGAGGTGAGGTCCTCGGGCGCTCGAGAGAGTTCTCCTACAAGGACTTCACCAAATGCCAGCCATTGTCCTTTAATGGGACTGAAGGAGTCATCGCCCTCATGCAATGGTTCGAGAAAACAGAGTCGATCTTCGAAATCTGTTTATGCCCAAAAGGAAGCAAGGTGAAGTTTGATGCCTGCACCTTCTCTGGCAAGGCCCTAACATGGTGGAACAGCCACGTTAAATCACTGACTCTATCAGTGGCTAACTCAATAGGTTGGGAAAACCTAAAAGAGTTAATGCGGGAGGAATACTTCCCGTTAGGCGAAATTCAAAAGCTGGAACAAGAGCTGATGGGTTTTAGGTAAAACAAATAAACTAGAAAAACAATTCCTAAGTTCACATGCAACCTACTTTGGATCTATGTTTTAACTATTGAACATACAACTTTGAATTACAATACAAGAACCCTAGAGGAGAGAGGCTAATTTCGAAATTAACAAACTAGGGTTTAGGGTTTACATACCTTTCAATTGTTATAGCAAACAATTGATAATCCCTTGATCTTGATTTTGATCTTCTTGGAAGCTTTAGCACCACAAATGTAATGCCTCTAATGGAATCACACCCAATGACTAGCAAGAAGAAAAGTAGAAGAAGAGAGAGGAGAGGGAGTATGCAATTTCGGCCAAGGTATTCTTCCAAAGAATCAGTCCACAAAATGTGAGCCAGGAGGCTCCTTAAATAGTTGAGGGAACTAGGGTTTAGGGAAAACCCTAGTTATCCTTTGCTTAGGGCCTAAGCAAGACCCAAGGCCTTATCTTGGAGCCCTTGGACGAATTCTCTAGGGTTTCCCCTAGGGTTTTTGTCCACCCCCTTCCAAGGGGGTTCTGGAACCTTCCACTCAACTATTAGTTAATTGCAAACTAGTCCCTACACTTTATAATTAATTCTTTTAACCCCAAAATTAATTCTGATTAATTTCTGGCTAACAATTAATTAAACATAATGATTTCTAATTAATATATTAATCCATTAACATATTAATAAATCATTTATATTAATTTATTAATCTTATAAATTAATATCTCTCCTTTCACAATTTCCTTGTCCAGTTGCTAGGTTGAGGGCAACCCAAAAGGACTGTGCTGCTGTCAATTCAAGTACATACCAATTATAGTTATGGGCTTAGACACCTAATCCAACAGTCTCCCACTTGGATAAGTCTGTAACTATAATTGCTAGTATGCCTTCTAAATTTGACCAGCAAATTGTAGCTTCCAAAAGATGCTGCCGAACTCTGACCCAGTCAGTTACGTGTCCTAAGATAAGTGATCATATAACCCTTCGTTCTGCTTGATATCCCCAGACAAAAGACATGGAATGTAATCAATCTGTTTGTCCAGAATCTATGTTTCCCGATTCCTTATTTGTGATGATGTAGGACTTCTAATCGAACACATCAATTTAGTCCTGGCTGGGCCCAGCACATAAGTCAACACCAAATCATCGAGGGGCCCACATATATCGCTTTCCCTGTTAGGGCAAAAGGAACGAATAAACGTTGACTCATATGCTTGTATCTTTTACTCATCAAATTATGCATGACAATACGTTTTATAACACCAAGTTACTGATGCGTTTTCGTATCACCAATGCATAACCGACTTGTAAATTACAACTCATATATCTTCGTTTCAAGATTATAAGATATTATCGTCTCAGTATTACTCGTGATGAATTCCATGAAGTAATACGCTGAGCGTGGGTTTATCCAATACTCAAATCTCAATTTCTGAGTACTCATGAACATTGCAGCAATTCTATTGCCATGTCTATCCTTAGACAATCTGCAATCCAATTCATGACAGTCTTAATTCACTACTTACTTCCAAGAGTACGAGCGACTGTGGAGTTTGAATAATCTCATTATTCAGGAAGTAAAACATGCAAAAATGAAACACAATAATAAACAATCGACAAAAGGTAGTAGCCAAACTTATAAATAATACTTTATTATTTAATCACCAAAAGTCAATTACATTTACTTTGTTACAAGTTTCAAAAACTAATCTAACTACTAAAACTAATATCATCTTTCAGTCCTATGCTCCGAGCATGCTGAATATGCTTAGCCCTACTCAGACCCTTTGTGAGGGGATCTGCTGGGTTATCTTCAGATGACACCCTCTTTACTATAAGATGGCCTTCTTCAACTCTATGTCTAATGAAATGGTACTTTCTGTCGATATGTCTGGTCTTACCATGATCTCTCGGTTCCTTTGTCAAGGCAACCGCTCCTTCATTATCGCAGAAGAGTTCCATAGGCTCCTGGATGGTTGGAACAACTCCGAGATCCCCGATGAAGTTCCTCAACCAAGCTGCTTCTTTCGACGCTTCACTTGCTGCAATGTACTCTGATTCACAAGTAGAATCAGCCACCGTATTTTGCTTGGAACTCTTCCAAGTAACTGCTCCTCCATTCAGTAAAAATACCCAGCCCGACTGAGAACGGAAGTTATCTCTATCCGTCTGAAAGCTGGCATCACTGTAACCATCTACTCTCAAAGTATCACTGCCACCAAGCACAAGGACCCAGTCCTTTGTCCTTCGCAAATACTTGAGTATATTCTTAACTGCTATCCAATGAGCTCTACCTGGGTTTCCCTGATAGCGACTGACCATGCTCAAAGCAAATGCCACATCAGGGCGAGTACATGTCATAGCGTATATGATCGATCCGACAGCGGAAGCATAAGGTACATGACTCATGTCATCTATTTCAACATCTGTACTCGCGCATTGAGTCTTACTCAATTTGGTATTGCTCTGGATAGGTAGCTCTCCCTTCTTGGAATTTTCCATACTAAACCTCTTTAGTACCTTATCCAAGTATGTGCTCTGACTAAGTCCAATTAGTCTCTTCTTTCTATCTCTCAATATTCTAATCCCAAGAATATAGGCAGCTTCTCCAAGGTCTTTCATTGCAAAACACTTTCCAAGCCAAGACTTAACCTCTTTCAAGGTTGGAACGTCGTTACCAATGAGTAATATGTCATCGACATATAACACCAGAAAAGTTACTATACTCCCACTAGCCTTGATATACACACAAAACTCATCTTCACTTCTAGAGAAACCAAACTCTTTGACTTTCTCATGGAAGCAAAGATTCCAACTGCGAGATGCTTGTTTCAATCCATAAATGGATTTCTCAAGCTTGCACACTCTATTGGGAAACTTTGCATCAACAAAACCCTCTGGCTGACTCATGTAAACATCTTCAGCCAACTTCCCATTAAGGAAAGCAGTTTTGACATCCATCTGCCAGATTTCATAATCATGAAAGGCAACTATGGCGAGCAATATCCTAATAGATTTAATCTTAGCCACTGGCGAAAAAGTCTCATCATAGTCAACCCCTGGGGTTTGAGTAAAACCTTTTGCAACCAGTCGAGCCTTGAATGTATGCACATTCCCATCCATGTTTGTCTTCTTCTTGAAGATCCATTTGCACCCAACTGTCTTGCGACCTGGTGCACTATCAACCAAATTCCAAACTTGGTTGTCATACATGGACTTAATCTCGCTGTCCATTGCCTCTTTCCACTTGGAAGCCTCTGGGCCTGCCATTGCTTCCTTATAAGTGACTGGTTCATCTGAGTTTACCAGTGTTCTGTCACTTATGAATGTGTCACCATCTGAAGTAATATGAAAACCATACAACTCAGGTGGCACACTCACCCTAGTGGATCTTCTAAGAGGTAATGAGTTATCAATTGGTTCAACAGGAACTGTTTCCTCTGGTTGAGTGCTAGTGTCATCTAAGGTTCCTTCATTGGCTGACTCTTGAATTTCTTCAAGGTCAATAGTGCTCCCACTGTCCTCTTTGAATATGAGCTCTCTTTCAAGAAAGACTCCTCTTCGTGCTACAAAGACCACGTTTTCACTAGGCCTGTAGAACAAATATCCAAAAGACTGCTTTGGGTAACCAATGAAAACACATTTCTCACTTCTAGCTGCTAGCTTGTCGTGAGTCTCTCGTCTTACGAAAGCTTCACAACCCCAGACTTTAATATGTGCTAACGAGGGAACTTTCCCTGTCCACATTTCGTGAGGTGTTTTGGCAACCTTCTTTGTAGGGACAAGATTGAGGATGTGGGCGGCTGTCTCTAAGGCATACCCCCAGAAGTGAATAGGAAGCGAAGCCCGACTCATCATAGAACGAACCATGTCTAACAAGGTTCGATTGCGCCTCTCAGCTACACCATTTAACTGTGGTGTCCTAGGAGGAGTCAATTGTGAGACTATCCCACATTCTTTCAGATAGTCGTTAAACTCGATACTAAGATACTCCCCGCCTCTATCGGATTTAAGTATCTTTATCTTTCTGCCCAATTGATTTTCGACTTCATGTTTAAACTCTTTGAACTTTTCAAAAGTTTCTGACTTATGCTTGATCAAGTAGATATATTCATATCTGCTATAATCGTCAGTGAAAGTCACATAGAATCGATTAGCATCTCTTGTAGTTGATCTGAAGGGCCCACACACATCTGTGTGTATGAGATCCAACAGACCTTCACCTCTTTCACAAGACCCTGTGAATGGTGATTTTGTCATCTTTCCCAAAAGACAAGATTCACACATATCATCTGACTTTAGGTCAAATGATTCCAACGCTCCATCCTTTTGGAGTTGGGCTATGCATTTCTTGTTAATGTGTCCAAGACGACAATGCCACAAGCATGCCTTGTCTACACTATTAGACAAGTCAATATTAAGTACACTATTTCCTAGGCTATCAACACAAGTCACTGTTTCATACACACCATTACAAGGCAAAGCTTCAAACATAAAAACACCATTCTTATAAACAGAAATTGAACCATTCAAATCATTAAAAGAATATGTAAAACCTTGTCTGAACAATGCATGAAATGAAATAATGTTTCTCGTCATCTCAGACGAATAGCAACAATTTATTAAATCTAATCTAACATCATTACTAAGCAGAAGCTGATAAACTCCGATCTTGGTTACTGGTGAAGACTTTCTGTTTCCCATGATCAGGTTTATCCTTCCTCGCTCTATCTCCTCACTTTCCTTTAGACCCTGCAAATCAGAACAGATATGAAAACCACATCCTGTATCAAGGACCCATGAACGAGAAGATAATGAGTTATTAGCAGAAATAGTGTAAATACCTGCCGAAGATGGCTTCACTTTGCCATCCTTGATATCTTGCAGATACTGTGGGCAAGATCTCTTCCAATGCCCCTTTTGGTTGCAGTAAAAGCAAACTGCCTCTTTTGGATCAGAAACATGGGGAGTGGAACCATTGGGCTTAGCCTTTGGGCCATTACTAGATGACCCAGCTTGAGCCTTGCTCTTCCAGTTTTGCTTGGGAGGACCTTTCCTCTTTTTCCCCTTTCCCTGTCCAATAGCCAAAACAGGGGCACTAGCAGGTGTGGAGGGTATACTTTTACCTTTCATCCCTGCCTCAGCTGTCTGCAACAAGTTGTGCAATTGGGCCAAGGTCTGCTCAGTATTGTTCAAATGGTAAGTTAGAATAAACTGACCATAACATTCAGGAAGTGAGTTCAAGACCATGTCAATGGCCAATTCCTCATCAAAGTGAATATTGAGCTTGACCAAACGCTCTATGTAGCGTTGCATTCTTTGCACATGTGACACAACTGACTCCCCATCTTTCATCTTGCAAGCCATGAGTGACTTGACTACTTCGAACTTTTCTTGACGAGCTCGCTTATGGTACTTTTCCATAAGGTCCTTGTTCATCTCGAAAGGCCAGTAGTCCTCATAGTACCTCTGCAGTTCTGGGGACATAGTTGCCACCATGATGCATGCCACTTTGGTAGCATCATCGTAATGTTTCTTGTAGGCAGCAAGATCTTCAGGAGTAGCTTCATTCTCATCAAGCTCTTTGAGCTCCTTTTCAAGAACATATTCTTTGTTCTCGAAGCGAAGAGCCATCTTGATGTTGCGCATCCAATCGTTATAGTTTGAGCCATCCATAACGACTTTGGAGCATATATTGAGCAAAGAGAAGTTTTGGTTGGAGGAGGACGAAGCAGAAGTGTTTCCAGGAGTAGACATCTGAAAAGAAAGAAAGTTTTAGTTAGATTTCAAGATACCTTAATAGAATAACCCAAAGATATAGTATCAAGGTTAGGATCCAACTATGAAGATTCACAACTTAGAAATGGGATGCCGAGATCCAAGTGCAAATTTCATAAAGGTAGGTGAATGACGATTCACCAATTCCACCATTAGACGAAACAAACGAAGTGAAATTCCTAATTCTTTTGAGATACATTGAAACTATTCAATGGCATGTTTTATTCTCAGATTATGCTCTTCTATTTGTGACTGGGATGCCGAGGATCACAAACAAGATGTGAATAACCATGCAAATGTGCTTGGTAACCTCATTGTCTTTATCATTAACTATTGATGTGCTGGTAAACCACACACGCTCCATCAAAATGACAATTATGAGATACCCATTTCTACTCTTTATTAGTGCCTTTTAGTGTGCTGGTTAACCACACACGCTCCACTAACGACCAATAAAGCATAATGTGCAATTTCATGGATTAGCATACTTTTCACATTTTTCCTAAAGTAACTAGAGTTGGGATTTTGAAAATAATGTTCTAGTACTTTCTTTAATATCATTATACTTTTAATGAGAAGTAGTTGTCCTATCAAATCCGTTCTGCTAACGACCCTCCACTAATCAAGGAAGCGGTGGGTGAGAGTGGACACCCATTCAACTACCATTTTATAGGCAGTTTCCTTATACCCCCCTTATAGATTAGCTTCGTGAATGAGGCATACTAGCGATTTGACTGACCATATTCTTATACATATAATATTAAACCTTTAATTATAATATATATATAAGGTGTGTTTTAAAACTTTTTAAAACTTCAAGGGTTTATATAAATTTCGAAATTTAAGCTGTTAAATTCAAATTTAAATAAACCAATTCACTAGATTTAATATTTATCTATTAATTAACTATTAATCAAATTATTAAATCTTGTAAGGATTATCTAATTAAATTAATCAATTAATTTAATCCTAATCCTTATCCCTCTAATTTCGAAAAATAGGGTAAGGATAATTATCCAATTAATCTAATTAAGTAACAATTATCCAAAAAACAAGAAACCCTAGTTATCCTCTAGCATATTTCGAAATTTACAAGGGAGGAGGCTAGGGTTTTCAAAACCCTAACCCTAATTTCGATTAGGGTTCTTTGGAGGCTAGGGTTTTCGAAAAAACCCTTTGATCCAAAACCCTAGAAATCGAAAATTTGGCCTTTAGGGTTTAATAGCTATAAACCCTAATTTGCAATTCAACAATTGTAGCAATTCAATTTAAAACAACAATGGCTCTGATACCACTGATGGGTTTTAGGTAAAACAAATAAACTAGAAAAACAATTCCTAAGTTCACATGCAACCTACTTTGGATCTATGTTTTAACTATTGAACATACAACTTTGAATTGCAATACAAGAACCCTAGAGGAGAGAGGCTAATTTCGAAATTAACAAACTAGGGTTTAGGGTTTACATACCTTTCAATTGTTATAGCAAACAATTGATAATCCCTTGATCTTGATTTTGATCTTCTTGGAAGCTTTAGCACCACAAATGTAATGCCTCTAATGGAATCACACCCAATGACTAGCAAGAAGAAAAGTAGAAGAAGAGAGAGGAGAGGGAGTATGCAATTTCGGCCAAGGTATTCTTCCAAAGAATCAGTCCACAAAATGTGAGCCAGGAGGCTCCTTAAATAGTTGAGGGAACTAGGGTTTAGGGAAAACCCTAGTTATCCTTTGCTTAGGGCCTAAGCAAGACCCAAGGCCTTATCTTGGAGCCCTTGGACGAATTCTCTAGGGTTTCCCCTAGGGTTTTCGTCCACCCCCTTCCAAGGGGGTTCTGGAACCTTCCACTCAACTATTAGTTAATTGCAAACTAGTCCCTACACTTTATAATTAATTCTTTTAACCCCAAAATTAATTCTGATTAATTTCTGGCTAACAATTAATTAAACATAATGATTTCTAATTAATATATTAATCCATTAACATATTAATAAATCATTTATATTAATTTATTAATCTTATAAATTAATATCTCTCCTTTCACAATTTCCTTGTCCAGTTGCTAGGTTGAGGGCAACCCAAAAGGACTGTGCTGCTGTCAATTCAAGTACATACCAATTATAGTTATGGGCTTAGACACCTAATCCAACAAGAGCTGTGGGGTCTCACTATGGTCGGCTCTGACATAGTGACCTACACCGACCGGTTCAGCGAGCTAGCAGCTCTATGCCCCGGGATGATTACCTCGGAGGGAAAGAAGATAGAAAGATACATTTGGGGTCTGACTGCTCCGACCCAAGGAAATGTGTTGTCTTCTAACCCAGCCACGTTCGATAGTGTTAAACGCCTGGCTCAGCGACTCATCGACCATGGAGTCCGCCATGGTGTAAAAGTCCCTATTCCCGAGCCATCGAGGGAAGAGGACTGTAATCAGAAGTCGGGGAACAAGAGAAAGAAGAAGCGAACAACACAAGACACCCCGCAAGAGCAACGAGCGAGTACTATGTACGCCGCTACGACGCCTACTGCTTTAGCACCTGCCAGTCGATATGCTGGAAACCTTCCGAAGTGTGGAAAGTGCAACTTTCACCACACCGGAGTATGCCGGGAAAGGCAGTGTCTGAACTGCCACAGAAAGGGACACACAGTCCGTTTCTGCAAGGCATCGGCTCAATCGATCTCCCAAGTCCTCGGAGCTGAAGAAATCCAAGCCTGCTATGGCTGTGGTGAGGCTGGACATTTTCAGAGGGACTTCCCGATAAAAAGGAACTCGGGCGCGGATGGACGCATTCTGATGATCACCGCAAGAGAATCTACCCCGGAGTCGTCGACGAGTAGCGGTACGTTTTCGAAATAGTAATTACTTTTAAAATTAATTTTATATTCATATAAGATTAAAATTTAGGGATAACACTTAAAAGTAACTATAACAACTCACATGTTGAAATAGGTCACAGTATTCAAGAGAACTAAAAGATCCGTTTAGAGAAGCTATTATGGCTTACTATATACATCAGGGTTGTGTACAACTAAGATGTTGCAGACTTAGAGTGAGTGACTCCGCTTAGGTCTCCCTTTCCTTAATTGGTTGAGGATTTGAGGCAGAGTTACTCAGTCGACTGCCTGGTTCATCTTAAATATTCATAACTTGTATATGGCAGGCGATTGTAGTGGTACCAAGGAGGATCATGATATAAAGTATCCCCACCAGTTATTAGAGCACTTTCGTTTGTATGTATGCGCACATAGCAGTACGATACGTAGGAGTGTTAACATCAAAGAGAAAACAGGAAACACTGGAACATTTACAAAGAGTACATTGTCGAACATACTAGGAGTACAGTATCGAGCCTACAAGGGATACATCGTCGTATAACAGACGTTTCTTTCATTTGACCAAAACGTTGTCCAGTAAAGAGTCCGTTACTTTCATTCGTCATGAGTTGGCGTGGTCCTCACCATACTAAGCTCATATGTCTCTATCGCCTCGATCGGCAAGTTCTCGAAACTTTCGCCTTTCGTATCGAAAGTCCGACCTAAACCTAAATTTTATCTTTCGTATTCTAAACCCCGAAGTACTCATGTGAAGAGTACTTTGTCCTCCGAAGCCTTATCGTCAGATGTCCGCAGACCGTCAAGAAATACCACTCGTCCAACAGACCAAGTTCGAGCACAGAGGTTATGGACGAATACAGCCCACCTATCAATATTCAGTGTATACGCGAGGGTGGTATATGATTATGATTACGCAGATTTAGTATGTGTGTTTCCGCCCTATCTCCTGTTCCTTGTTTGGTTGTGGACCTGGGGTAGAGTCGCACATCCGACCGTCTTACTAACCCTAATTATATACGACTTGTATACACGAGGTAATGATAGATGGACCAAATACGAATCCTATCATGAACAGAAGAGCAATGTTGCCAGGTCTACGAGTGGGTATTCTACGAATCAGAGGAGCACAACCCCAGTAGTACGGATAAGAAAGCTAATTTCGGGACGAAATTCCATCTAACGGGGGGGATGATGTGACAACCCGAAAAAATTTTAAAATTTTGCCTGGTAAAGCTCTGCCAGCCAATTCGACTGAGTGTCAAACTCATTTCTGCTAGCATTTAGCCTTGTTTAAAGTCCATTTTAAGGTCCAAAGGTCAGTACATTCAAGCATTGAACATAGGAATGGATCGCGTACACTTCTAGCATCAAAACCGGGCCTTACACTCCAACACAAGGAGTGTACGGCCGCACACATGGGTGTGCGGCCGCACACCCCTCTCCTGGCAGCACACTCACGGGTATAAGAGTAGAACTCAGCCTTCTTTAATCACTTTTCACCCTCCCAAGCTTAGAACTCGATTTTGCTCTCAACTACCACCCGATTTTCAGCCTAAATCTTCAAGAATGTAAGTGTTCTTCCTTTGCTTTGTTGCTAATCTTCATAAACTAGTTACAACCTTTGATTTCATCCATTTAAAATCGTGTTTTGGTTAGATCTTCAAATCTTCATCCATTTCACCAAGAACACACACTTGTTCTTGGCGATTTTGGACCTTCTCGAGCTTCCGGATCGTAAGTACTCTTTCGTTAAGCTTAGAACTTGGTAAGAACACTTGTTTAAAGCCTTGAAACTGCCCAGAACTCAAGAGCATGTGGTGTGTGCGGCCGCACACACAGTGGTGGCCGTACACCCCTCAAAAACCCCTCAAATCACCCTTCAAACACCCCTAAAGGCTTCCATATTGTAAGGACCATTCCGAAAGCTTGTTACTACTAGATATGAGCCTTAGAAAACGTCCCAAAACATGTTCATCAAGGAGTGTGCGGCCGCACACACTCATGTGACCGCACACCCCTTTGTGTGGTACTTTAGGGCTTCCAAAGTGCCTTTCTAGCTTCAACACTTGATGAGCATCAGCCCTACAAGCCTCCCCACCATTTGGAAAACGTTTTGAGCACACTTTACCATGAGTTTGTGGCCGCACACTCCCCTGGCCGCACACCCATGGCCGCACACTCCCTCAAGTGGTCGTACACTCCCTTAGTTTGAATCACATGTGATTCCAACACTTGGCCAAGGTGTTTGGTTGTTGGTGATTTTCTCCATGTAATCAGGTGATTGGAGGGCTCACCTATCAACAGATTCACAGAGATAGTAGTCTCGTGAGGTGTTTTCTTGCATTTGGTTGCTTCTAAACCCTATATTTACGTCAATATATGCTATTATATGTCATTTAGGACTTCATTCGTGGAACTTCTCATCCCTACACGCATACCCGTTTGAATCACCCACATCAGGTGAGTTCATACCCCGAAATGAATCTTTTATACTGTTTTAACTGTTTAAGGGGGGGGGGGGGAATACAAGTTGAACACAATGATAATTGTGTAAATGTTTGTTATAAACATCTTTCAAAATGTTACTTATGTTATTTATAAGTTTTCAAAACATTTCAAAAACTCTTGTAAAGTTATGTTACTTTGTAGTTATACAAAACTCTGTTTTTAAAGTACAAGCATAACTTGGTAGATAAACGAGTCTTTTCAGTAACAGTCCAAGTAGAACATTAGTAAACTATAATAGGTATAGTTTAGGAGAATGCTATTCATTACTTCTAGTACAATGAAGCACATAAAGAGTCAGTTCTTACATGAATCAAACAATACCATACAGAACATAAGTGAAGAGAATCAAACAATACCATACAGAGAGAACGTACAATATACAGTACAAAACAAACAAGTTAGGTTGCTATAGCATGAGAACACACATACAGGATCTAATTATACCAATGAATCACTAACTCATTGTTTTAAACAAAAGGTGATAGTTATATTGGGTATACATGATCATATACTTTAATGTGAATTACATGGCTTGCAAGAATTTGCAAAGGTCGTGTTTAGTTTCCCCTAATCTCCTGACAGGGAGAGCGTATAGTAAGGGTTCTAGCCTTCACATTATAACCGTAATAAAACAAATATGTTTTTAGGTTATTAGTACATCTGCATGTCATTATAAACGACAACTGTGTACTTACACTCCCTTTCTTTGATAAAGTGACGGTACCACTTGAAAGTCCAATTCAAACTATTTTCGAGTCAAGATAGTTATAAACTAGGGAAAATATACATTCTTACAAACGACAAACGGAACAGTCGAGTCTAGCACATAACAGAAGATGCCTTGGTAGAAGGATACGATTAAAAGATAGGACCATAATGCTAGCCTTATGATTCCTTAATGTATACACCACAGGATATATATATACTAATAGGGTCCGATATGTAATAGGATGTGTGCTCTCCGCTTCATTTCCTGTTCCTTGTTTGGTTGTGGGCTTGGAACGAATTCACCCAATCTATTTTCTATCCGATTCTATATATATGTATGCTTAGTATACATTAAGTCATCATAAGGGTACCAGGTATGGGTCAGGTTATAGGACACAGAGTCAAAGCACAGTCTTTCTAGTACAAAACATACTTTCAGTACTTTTGGTATACAAAACTAGAAACTCCTAGTAAAGGGTTTAATCCATTTTATTAAACCAGTACAATTTAAAAGACCTTAGATGAGTAACTCTATAATACCTTAGTTTATACATCATGTTTATATATAAAACTAATACCCAGTAGGTAGTTGGATGTGTGCTATTCGCCTTACTTCCTGTTCCTTGTTTGGTTGTGGGCTTATGGCAGATTCGCTCAATTAACTTTCTATCCGATATTAGATTATATATAGCAGTATAAACTAAGCTATTATAAAAGTAGTCACTGTGGTCACTATTTTACTATAAGAAATAAGGGTTTTCTTAAAGAACTTCTTCATTAGATATAAAGGAAACATTACAATTAACTCCATGAGTAACAAGTGATTACACCAGGGTTATATATGACGATGATCTAACAACCAATAGAATGTGTGCTATCCGCCTTAATTTCTGTTCCTCGTTTGGTTGTGAGCTTGAGGCAGATGCGCACAATCGATTGTTTGTTTACTCTGAGTCTTATATAACTTGTACCCACTTAGTACCCATAGAATGTGTTGTAGTGTCATTTTACTTAAACTTCCATCAAAGTAGGAAATATATGATTTTCTAGAGGAACAGGCGAACTTTTCAAAACAGAACTTACAAGTTACACCATTTTTACATATACATTTTCAGCAACACCTTACAACTTACTCACATCACTAAAATCTTATGAACTCAACAGCTTAATTGCAGATCAACTCTTTCAAATAACTTGTATTCTCAGGAGACTATTAGACAGGTGCTCGTGCTTGGGATTCAGAAGATGGAGCATTATAGCTTCAAGTCTTGTTTTGTTATTTGTGTATGAATTCTATGTTTTGTGAACACACACATTGTAAACACTTTCTTTCGAAATGAAATGGTTGTTCATTACTTGCTTACCATATACATATCTCGTGATACTAAACATGACGTCCTCCACCCCTGAACGATTCCGCCGTTCCGGTTTTAGGGTGTGACATAGTGGCACGACATGGAGTACCTGTCTCGGTGGTGTCAGACCGAGATGTCCGCTTCACTTCCAGATTTTGGAAGCAGATTCACGAGGAGATGGGTAATCGTCTACACTTCAGCACCGCTTTCCACCCTCAGACAGACGGACAGAGCGAGAGGATGATACAGACTCTCGAGGACATGCTACACGCATGCATTTTGGATTTCGTTGGCAGTTGGGATACGTATTTTCTATTAGCGGAATTTTCATATGACAACAGTTAGCACGCTAGCATAGACCGACCTCCCTTCGAGATGCTCTACGGGAGGAAGTGTAGGAACCCAATCTGTTGGGGTGAGGTCGGTCAGAGAGTCATGGGGAGTACTGAGGTAGTACTCAAGACTACAGAGCGGATCCAGCAGGTCCGGAGTAGGTTTCAGACTGCTCAGAGTCGGCAGAAGAGCTACGGCGACAAGCGGCGTTCAGACTTGGAGTTTCAGGTGGATGATATGGTCCTCATGAAGGTGTCACCTTGGAAAGGTGTTATCCGGTTCGGGAAACAGGGCAAGCTGGGCCCCATGTACATTGGTCCTTTCAGGGTTATAGCCCGGGTAGGCAAGGTGGCGTATCGGTTTGATCTACCAGCAGAGATCAGTCAGATCCACAACACTTTACATGTCTCCCAGTTGCAGAAGTACTTTGTGTATGATTCAGTGATTGTACCCTTGGAGGATATTCAGGTTGATGACAGCCTGAACTACATTGAGAGGCCAGTGGCGATTCTGGATCACAAGACTAAAGCCTTGAGGAACAAGGTTGCTCAGTTAGTGAAGGTGCAGTGGCAGCACTGCAAGGGTTCAGAGTGGACATAGGAGCCCGAGGTGGAGATGAGGGAGCACTACCCGGAGTTGTTTTCAGATGCAACAGACTTCGAGGATGAAGTCTAAGATAAGTGGGGGAGAATTGTAACACCAGGAACCTGGTATGCTTTTAACCCTTTAATTTATTTATTTTAAAAGAGGAACTCGACGAGTTGGTGTCCCTAACTCGTCAAGTAGAAGGCTGATTATGCAAGCCATAGAGTGTCATATTGGCCTTTTTGGCCCCAAAAGGCCATGCATGTGGGGAAAGGTGGGAACTTTACGTGTCCAGGTAGTGTTGGGGGTTTAGATATGAGGTTTTAAGCTTTAGTTTGGTGTATGGAGGGCTTTGGGACCAAGTTCTAGGTCCCAAGGAATTAGAGTTTGAGCTAAACCCTTTAAGAAATGGTATTAATGGGTAAAGTCAGAAACTTTACCCTTAAAAGGACATTTTCAGGGTTTATGTGAAGTATGAATCTTGGATCTGAAGTGTGGGGGCTTAATCCATTAAGATAGCCCAATCAGAGAGGGGAACTCAGAGAGTCCAGTAAGGGACTCGACGGTTTGAAGCCGGGTTGTCCTGATTGTATGCCTGGTAGAACTCGACGAGTCCGTGAAGGGACTAGACGAGCTGACTCGGTTGACCACGAGTCTGAGTAGTATAGGAACTCACCGAGTTAGGAGGTAACTCGACGAGTTGGGTTGACTGGGAGTTGACCTTGACGTTGACTTTGGCCAGGGGTAAAATGGTCATTTTACCCTAAGAAGAATTATCAGATTTTGATTAAGTGTTATTGTGAAATTTATACCCGGGGAGTCGTTGGAGCAGCCGTTAGAGATTCCTCACACGAGATTTCACAGCTAGCATTCGAGGTGAGTTTCCTCCAGTAGGAAAGGGTCTAAGGCACCAAGGTCGGCTCATTTAGTTAGTAGTAAATCCGGATTACGGTCCGATGCCGGGCGGGGCCCGATGTAGGTTTATATGCTTTTCCGGATTTCGATCCGATGCTGGGGCGGTCCTGAGGAATGCTTGTATGCTTGATGTCTTTCTGATTCTTGCATGTGTTTGTATTGTATGTTTCCAGACTTTGGTCCAATGTCGGGGCAGTCCCGAGGAATGTTAGTATGTTACCGGATTACGGTCCGATGCCGGGTGGGGCCCGATGAATGTTTAAGTGTTAATGTTATATGCTTAGGTTTATGTGTATTACTGATTATGCTCATATGTATTCCGAGATGTGCTCGATGCCGGGGGGGGGGGGGGGGGGGGGGCGATGCCGACTAGGGTTGGATGCCGGGCGGGGCCCGATGCCAGGGAAGCAGATGCCGAGCTTGACTCGATGTAGTAGGGGTGGGGCCCAATATATGTTTATGTGTTATGTGTATGGTATGTGGTAGGTGGGGTGACTCACTAAGCTTCGTGCTTACTGTTTTCAGTTTTGGTTTCAGGTACATCCGCTAGTAAGGGAAAGAGCTCGGGATAACTACATGGCAGACACCACTATTTTTAGTCTGGGAGGATTTACTCTGATGTATGATACATGGTTTTGATACATTGACAGCTATGATGATATTTTTGAGATGCATGATTATGATTTTATGTGATGGATAATATTGATGGTTTTTATTACTGATTTAAAATGAAATTTTTGGTCTATATTTATGGGATGTTTCATGAACGACTGTTGGAATCATATTGAAGGATAGGTTAGGGTAGCCTTTATTGGTTCATCTTTCGGGTTAGACGTCGATCTTGTGTTCGAAGTTGGGTATTCAGCGTTAGAGAGGGGTCGGGCTTATGATTCACATATCAGTGGATAGTTCAGGTCGGATATGGTCGATCGGTTCGACTCGCAACTTTCTTAGAGATGCATTAAGGAGGAAGGGTTGACTAGTAAAGGCAACTGAGGAAGTGTTATAAGCGTTCAAGTGGCTTGTGTAGTGTTGGTTTATGCTGAGGGAAAAGTTAATTGGGTTTCTTCGTATTAACAGGCTGTCGGCTGAGAATCTTTAGACTCTGTGGTTTTTGTCGTGGGTCGTCATGTCAGTGTTGGTATGACAGCAATATTAGTATAGTATCAGAGGGTAATCCAAACTTATGATGAGGACCTTGTAGTGGTATTCCTGATATAAGTTGTGGATCCAGTGTGTATGGCAGTGCATTGAATGGAATCTTAAGGCTCGATGATTAATTGGTTTGGACAGTGTGGTTACTCGAGGTTGTGTTGGTGGATGTATAATAGTTTAGTTCAGCCATAGCAGATGGATGTTTTGATGGATAAGGGCAAGAAACCAGGGTTCGTTCTTTGTTAGGGTTCGTGTTTCCGACAAATTTTGGGTTTTGATAGTAATATAGTGGTTGGTTAGCAGTGAGGAGGTGATTCTTAGGATGTATCTGGAATTTAGGAAGTTCAGTCAGGCCAGTTTGTCATGGGAAAAGGATGAAGAAAGGAATGGTTTTGAGGACAAAATCTACTTTAAGTGGGGGAGAATTTTAATACGTCGATTTGTAAATATTACATTTTAGCCCTTGAAATGAGATTTGTTTACAAAAGAGTCCCATGTGACAATTTAAGAAAAATGTGTGCATGCGTATTACGTTGGGCGTACTCCCAGGGTATGTTGGGTGTAATCCAGCCAGGCCAAAAGCTAAGTATTTAGGGTTTGTGCACTATAAGTTCATCCTTATGGATCAAGGCCCCTTCCCCTCCTCAGCCTCTACTTGCAATTTCGTCAATCTAGAACCCTAATCCACCTTGAGAGTGTTCTTCAGATTTTGTGGGTACTTTTGGTGATTAAGAAGGAAGGAGAAGAAGAGAGGGCCACCTTGGAAGATTGAAGCACCTTAGATCCAGAATCTCATCACCATTTTGCATCATTTTGTGGTAATAAGCTCTGAACTTGATGATGATTTGTTTAAGATCTTTTTAGCCTTGAATTTTTGAACATTTTGGTCCCATTAGCTTGGCATTTTAAGTATGGGTTACTCTAAGTCATTTGAGATGTCCTTTTAGACATTTAAGAGTGTTGTTGTGCATAAAATATGATATTGAGCGTTGTATGAAACCAATGCATGTGTTAGAGGGTCTTATTGGGTTAAGAACGTAGGGTTTTAGGCATTAAGCACTTTATAGCCATGCAAAGTCATAAAGTTGGAAACTTTATTACTTAGAACAACATTTGGGCTTGGATATGAGTTTTGGACGGAATGGATTAATGGATTAAGCTCTTAATGGAGTTTTGGGACTGGGAAGCGTATGTTGGGCGTACCTAGAGGTACGTTGCGCGTACACGATCAACATACCGCTTTTTGGTCAACATCAGAGTACGCTGGGCGTACTCCGCTGGGAAGGAATGTTGACTTTTGGACCTTGACCGTTGAGTTTGACTTTGACCAGGGTTGAGCAAGTTTGACTTAAGATATAGTTAAGCCTTGGTCTCTATTTGTTGACTAGGTGACCTATAGAGCTGATATTCAGAGCAATGTATTGTTCAACTATTCGTCAGACTGCAAGGTGAGTTCTTTCTCACTCTACTTATGAATAGGTCGAAGGCACCAATGTCGGCCCACTGGATCATGGATTATGGTATATTGGATTGATGTTATGTTGGGTATATGATAGATTGGTAAATCTGTAGGACTACCTGTGTGTATTGTATACGTGTTAGATTGGTAGGATTGTATGTAGTCATGTAGGATAGAGTGAGGACTCTTGATCTAGGATTTCTTGCATGTTCCTTGTTTGGTTGTGGCTCTAGAGTAGGGTCACCTGTTCGAGTGTATATCTCACCTCTGAGTACATATAGTTATGCATCCTTTGGGCTGTTAGTTATGCTTTCTGGTTACATGATATTGATGTGATGTACTGGTCTGTTAGATCCGTATGATAATCTGTGATTGTTGTTATCAGTTATATGTTGACATATGGTGGTTGGGTTTGAGTTGTCACTGCTTTGTGCTGTGAGCCAACAAACCCGGGAGCAATCTAGTCATAAATTGTGGGCGTAAAGGGAAATCCAGGCTTATGATGTGGGCTTGGGAGAGCGCCAGACATGAGCTGAGGGTCGGGAGTGACATGTTAGAATCATGCTGTGGGTTCAGGGATAATCCAGTCCTTTTGGTTGTGGGCTCAATATTTCTTGTTCTCTGATTGTTGTGTGGTACTTTGGGGGAAACTCACTAAGCTTTGGCTTACGGTTTCAGTGTTGTGTTTCAGGTACTTCAGATGTCCGGGCTAGGCGAAGGCATGATCGTGTACATCCCTTAGAATTCATGTTTTGGGACACTCTGATTATGGATTATAACTTTTAGAAAACCTGTTTTTATAATTAAAAGTAGAACTTATTGGAATGGTTTCGAAAATGAAAATTTTATTCTGGTTTTTAGGATGTTACAAAACACTTTGAGATTGACTTACATTTTGTAAGGGAAAAAATTGCTAATGGTGTGTTAAAAATTGAAAAGATTAGTTCTTCTGATCAATCAACTGATATTTTAACTAAATATTTATTTATTTCTCAACATAATTTTCTTATGAAAAAATTTGGTTTTATTAATCCATTCAACAAGGATCAAAGTTTTTTTGATGTTAAGTTTGAGGAGGGGTGTTCAAAAAATGTTTTAATATATCAAACTTAACATATATGATTGTTCAAGGGTTAAAAGGCAAATAATTTTGAACTAATTCATTTATTATATGTGTTTGTGGGTAGTTTGTGTACATGTGCAGGTTTTAGTGGGTTGCGGCTCACTTTCCTCTAAGTTGGATGGGTTTACACATGGGTCTCTTTGACCCGATGACTCAAACTATATAATCTACGATGCAGCTCATTTTGGTCATAATGTTACAGATCACACACACATAATTGTTACACTCTTGTTTCTCTATAAATTTAGGGTTTTTGTTAGGGTTTTCATATTGTGTTCATTGTAATTCACGGATGAAATCTTCGTGTTAGTTCATTCATGAGTGAAGAGTGTATTTTGTAGAGAGGTTTCTTGTGTATGTACATGAAAAACCAACTGGTTTAGTGATTAAATGAATTGTTGATGTTGTCATTGTGTGTTACGAGTTTTTACGAAACCACTCCCATTTTTTCCCACTACCCTCCCTGATCTTTTAAAATTTCAAAGACTTTTAAAAATTCAAATACTTTAAAAATTTAGATCCTGTCAAACAGCATGTAGTTATTTTTATAAGTATTTATAAGTTTTAAACAAATATTTCAAAAGTTATAGTTGTTTTTTCAAACAAAAGTACTTATTTTTAGAAAGAAACCTAACAAATATTTATTTTAAAAATCTATCATTATGCAATTCATTTGTTTGAAAAAAAAATCATACTTAATTTAAGTCTAATGCAAGCTTTTGAATGAAATTATGGTGCAACTGTAATGAATCTCCTAGGGTCTGGGAATACTCATGTTGCATGGCCTTTGATCCCTTTGTTTTGATTGTTAGTATGTTTTTATAATTTGATGTTTACTTAATCATTGTTATGTGGCTTGTATTTGTTGGCTCTGTATTTATGTCTAGTTTTACACTGGCCTGTTTTGTTTATTTTAATACTATCTTGCCGTTAAAAAAAAAAAAAATGGAACCTGACTTTCAGAAGGCAGAATTCATCTTAAAGACGCTTTGCATTGCTCCTATAAGATAGACCTTATTAATTAAGAAACTTTAAGTTGTCAATCACATAAATAGTATCACGAAGAAAAAATAAATTAAAAGTCTAAAATATTTTGCAAATAAAAGAAAAACTGGCCCCTTTGTAGTCCATTAAAACCCACGCAAAGCTACTTACTTTGCTATAAGTAATCTACGGCCCAATGATCTTTTAGTTTTATGACTTCTGAGTTATGAGTATGACAATACATTATTATTTGGTCCCGATTGAAAATGATTTCACCATCTCTTTTGGTATTTTATGGTTAATATTAAGCGACAAAATCTGAAAGTTTTCATTGCGTTAGATACTTACAACTTTTAATTCACACCACTATAATTGAAGACATTAATAAAATGACCATCCGGAATGAAGTATTTAATCAAAATGATTAATTTTGTTGGGTTTTGGGAAAATGACTAGTTTTTCCGGAATGGGGCATTTCAGACGAATATTTTGGATTTCGGACTCGTGAGAATTTTGGATTCCAGAGACCGCACTACCAATATGTCAGTTTTTTTTCAATGTTCTAAATAACGTTAGGCGTGACTTGACGGCAATGCCAAACCTCAAGTTTTTTCGAGCCGTGGCAAGCCATATCGTTTTTAAAACGTGACTTAGGACGTTAATTTTGTGTGTGTGTGTGTGTGTGTATATATATATATATATATATATATATTATTAGACTATGTATTTTTCCATAATTGAGAGATTGCATTGCTTTCAAATATATATACAAAATACGTAATGCAAATTGGGTCGGCTGTTGGAGTTGGTTTAAAGAACGGTCAGCGATGAGGAGTGGTCTGAATGAGTCGGCTATTGGGGGCGGTTTCGAGTGAGGCGTTGTTCTTCAGCGAGGTGTTTGGAGCGGGCTTGATGAAAGATAGGTAGCGGTTCTTTGTTGCGAAGAATCATGGCCATACCCTCAAATTTCGGTGATAGGCCATTGAGCAGATGTTAAACGAGAGTGTGTTTGGGTACAGGATGTCCAAGGTTTGTAAGAAGGTTGAAGATGTTAATGATCTTTTCACAGTATTGGATGATAGGTTGATTACCAAGAGTTAGGGAGCGCAGTTCGTTGTTGAGTTCGATGGAACGAGTTTCCTTGTTGTCACGAAAAAGATTCTCCAGACCGAGCCATACCGAATTTATTGTAGAGCCAGTTTTAAGAATGGTGTTGAGGAGGGACCGGGTAAGAGTGGCGTAGATCCAAGCTTGACCACCGAATCCAAAGCATGCCAATCTTCATCATCAGCAGAGGTGGGTTTGGAAGTGCCATAGAGATGACCAAGGACACCGAAAGCTCGACAATGTGTCTCAAATAATTCCCTCTATGCATCATAGTTGAGTTGATTCTGATCTATGATCAAAGGCACAAGAGTTTTGATGTTAGAAACACCAAAAGGTTTAAGATTAGTGCGTGGTGGGTTGGGTGTATCACCTGTACCAGACATGATGAGAGGAGAAATAAGAAAAAGAGAAGAGGAGAGGGAAGAAGAAGAAGAAGCTGATAGCAGAAGGTAGGATCGATTAGGGTAGGAAAAAAAAGGGAATTACTCTGATACCATATTAGACTAGGTATTTTCCCATAATTGAGAGATTGCATTTATTTCAAATATATACATAATACATAATGCAAATTGGGCTACATGGGCTACAAATCTAACTATCTAAATAGGCTAATATAATACATATAGTACATACGATACATATACACTAATATATATATATATATATATATATATATATATATATATATATATATATATATATATATTAATTTTTTTTTATATACATATATGACTTAAGGCGATATTTTGTTTAAGTTTAGCGTCAAATACAAGTCTTGGAGTCATGACAAACTTTTTAGAACTTTTGTTTTTTCGTCATGAATGCAGTTTTTAGTACTTTATTAATATATAAGTTTTCTTAATAATTGAACTTTCATACTTTCATTAACCATCTTTGAAAATTTTGGGAATATGAGTAGAGTGAAGATATGGGTTCACAGAGAGAAACACCACAAGAAAAATGGGTATCCATGACTAAATTATCAAAGATTGATTAATCGGTCATGAATACCATGTATTTGTGTAACACCGGTAATTCAACATAAATTATACCCCAATTTTTTTTATATACAACATACAAAATACATAGGGTATACCATTATATTAAACTACATATTACAAGTAGTTATCAAAAATACAAAAGACTCACGGACTGAGCCAGATAGTAACAAAATCTAAGTACATAAGCAAAACTATACAATCTTCTTACCGAGACTTCTATCTCTCGGCTAAAGCTTTACCTCGAGCGGGGTCACTAGTTCATGAAAGGCACATCAACAACAAACAAAATAAGATATAAGCATAATGAATAAAACCTTCCTACATACGAATTAAAATCATAAATCATAGTAATAATAATTAAGATAATATTTGATGCCTTTCAAAACAAAACATCCATACATTCTCATATCATGTGGTATTATAGCCATCAAGGCTACCACACACATTGATCATTAGTATTACGGTCATCAAGACTACCATGACCTATAATTTCGAATACAATTGTATTTTGGTCACCAAGACTACCACTAAACTCTATAACTTGTGTTCGAAATATTACAGTCACCAAGACTATCCCATAAAACAAATTCATTTTGAACCTTAACATTTAAGACACCAAGTCTGTTGGGTTCTATTTTCGATCACAATCATATAGTAAGTCGTGTATAATATAATTTATAGTCAAACAATAATATGTAGATTATATCTTAAGATTAGGACACACTTTACTCACCTTAATGTTATTGATCGTTGGAAGTCCCAACATCCGATCTTTTTATGCTTCGCCTTATACTTTGATATTGTAACAATAATGATCATTCTTAAGCTCCTATAATCAAAACATAATTTATCTTCTATATAGAAATGGCTTAAACTCATTAAGCCATATCGTCCCATCCTACTCAATTTTAACTTATATCCTAAAGGTTAGCGAAACAAGTTTTTTTTAGCTCGTTAAGACACAATTGGGATGATCTTACTCCTTTTAATTATATTTCAAGCACCTTATTCCGAAAAGAGGTGTTTTTCATGATCAATCATACTTTATCACAATTTGTACACCAACTCAAGTATTGTAACAACTTGAATTTTCCATTCCGTCTTTCCGTTATGTTTCGTCGTTCAGTTACCTATTTGGTAGGTTGAATTTAATTTTTAGGGGCCAAATGTGCAATGAAATGATACTTGGTCATGTATATGGGTCATGGGGTTATTTTCTTACACTTTGGGGGGGGGGGGGGGGGGGGGCTAGAATGAAAGTTATCAAGTATTTAAGGAGGCTAAACCCTAAAATCCGGAATTACTTCATTTTGCAGCCACCAAACCTTAATTTTGTATCCTCCAAGTCCCTTTGAAATGAGTTCATAAGTGTGGTTTCCATTATTGAAGTTTTGATGAAGATCCAAGAAGGTGGTGTAGTGTTTTTGATTCTTTTCGAGTAAGGATTCTTCTACTAGATATCAAATCTTCCTTCCTCCTTTCTCCTAGAAATTCATCATATTTCCAGAGGTATAAATGACTTTCTTACCATCCATCTCTATTTTAGAGTCCTTGTCTTAATCTTTGAAGTATTTGGTGATGTTTGTCAAAAGTTAGAAATCTGGACGGATTGTTGATCTGTTTTGTGAGGGCCGCAGAGCTCAATCTGCTTCGAATTAGACAATGCCCTGGAGAGATGAAAATTATATGAAATCGAGTATAGTTTCCAGAAAGTCCGATAACATCCTGTTTAGAGTTGTAGATTTTGTTTTACGTTCAAAACACCGAACAGTTGTCGAACTGTGAAATTTCAAAATATGAAACTTAGACTTTGTTTTTGTTTTGATTGCTTGTTTCTAATCGGACTTTTGTGCAACCTTTTAGGGTGCTTAGTGGTCTTTTGTGCAACCTTTGAAGATACTTCATTCTTTCTTTACATAATGTATGAAAATTTAAGCTTTCATTTAGTTATTTTATTTTATTTTTTTATTTTATTTATTATTTTTTTTCTATGCAATCTTAAATATAAACTCATATTTTAATTCCTTTTATATGAAACAAAAAACTTTCTTTTCGTCCAAGATATGCTTTGACTTTCTAATCAAAATTATTAAAAATATAGTTATTTTTTGATGCAAAGAGTAGTTATTCATTCACAATATGCTTTATATAATATGTACCATGTTTTGACATAATAATTTGTTCATGATTTGTCTGCTTATTTTGTTTTAAATAAGTGAATGATTTTTATTTATGAAATTTTCACATCACATATTGCAGCTTTAGAAGCCCAAACAAAGCAGCAAATTTTGGTTCTTTTGACTACCAAAAATCAAGAACTATCGAAACCATTTTTGTGCAATTTGGAAGCCAACATTGTGTCTTTAGCTGTCAAAATCAGCCATGTTTCAGCAAGGATTTGGTGTCCTTTATTGCAGCAAATATGAGCAACGTATAGCAACCAATATCAATTCAAATAGTTAGGGATATTTTAGCATAAAAAGGCTGCTAAAAATCATATTAATAGAGTCCACCTTGATGGCTTTGTAAGCGCCCATATACGATCCATATGGTAGCCAATATGTTGCTTCCTACATCCCACATAATCATTTTATTTAGAAGTCCAACATCAGCCCACTTTCTATATTTTAAAACGTCGGCTTCGGTTCTCGGTTTCTCTACCTTTTGAAAAATCCTTTATGGTGATTTAACATTTTCAACTCTGGAAAATCTCCGAAAAAGTTTTAAGGTTTTGGTTCAGTGTACGGTTTAGTCACAAATTAATTTTTGTTAACGAAAAAGGACAGAATACCGACATATGAAATCAACTCAGTACTTTTTTACGTGCTAAGCAGGTAAATGCTTAAGTGGGCAGGCCATGTTGGAAAAACTGTTGACGTGGCATTGATTTGGACTGCCACGTCAGCATGCATATTTAAAAAAAATTAGATTTTCTCAACAAAGATGGAGGTGAGGGGTTTCCAACCTTCAACCTCCTACACACAAACAAAGACTCCTACCAATAAGGTAGAAGGATTTTGATACTTTATGGGAAACATTCGTACACAACAATTTTTTTCCATACATAACAATTTATGTTTTATTAAGTTGTATAATACAATATTTCAATGCACAAATTGTTGTGTATGGAAAAAAATTGTTGTGTACGAATCACTTTCCATACTTTATTTGCTGAACAAATATCTATAATCTATAAATTCTAACCTTAAAAAGGTTGAAAAATGAGGACATGTAGACTCGAACTAAAGCAGTGACTCTACCAAAACACAATTATAGTCATTTGGACCGCCCAACTTTCATTAATTTATTCGTTTACACGTATATATAATCTATTATTTTCTGATTATTATTATTATTATTATTATTATTATTATTATTATTATTATTATTATTTTTACTATTAATTTTAAACGAAAATAAATATAAATACGTATTCAAATACATTGTAAAAATACATTAAAAAAATACAATTTTAAATACATTGTAAAAATATATTTTAAAAAATATGATTTTAAATACGTTTTTTAATACATAAATATGTTTTTATACATATAAATAAGTATTTAAAATGTATAAATAAGTATTTAATATATATATATATATATATATATATATATATATATATATATATATATATATATATGAAACGACGAGCAATATATTAAAAACCAAAGAAAATGGCTAGCAAGAGGCTAGCAAAAACAAGAGTTACATCAATAAAGAGGAAACGGGATCAATACACCAAATATCCCATTCTAAACTGCCCATATTGAGTCTGTTCTTAATCCAATTAAACGAGACTGACAAAACCACATCAATCACATATTCATGATGACTAAAAACCTTGTTGGAAATACGAGAATCATGCGCCTTCCACAAAACCCATATCAACGTGTAATATAAAGCTACTAACAACTTTAATTGCAATCTTCAGTTGGGAGAAGTACGTACCAGAATCTCTAAGTCAGCCATAGCTAAAAGAGGGAGCGACAGCAACTTACACCATGAACACCACCAAGACCCCACATGCTTCGAGAATGAGCAGCCAAAGAAAAAATGATCTCTAGAATTTGAATCATGATTACAAAAAAGACATAGCTCCGAAGACAACACCACATCCCTTTTCATGAGATTTACCGATGTCGGAATTCTATCCAAAAAAACTCTCCAAAGAAAATAGTTAACTCTCAAGAGAACCCATCTACACCATTTAAAAACCTCTTTTTGAAACCCATCACACTCAACCTTAGCAGACAAATCTCTCACAAACTTAACACAGAACTTACGCGAAGGGTCACTACTCTAAGACCACCCGTCAAAAGAATTAGAGAAGCTAGCAGAGACCAGAAACTGCTCAAGATCTGATAGCTCCTGCATCTCACAACCACTTTTAATATGCCTCGACCAACTCCATTGCTACTTCTCCCCTGTATTTGTATTAAACTTCATACGGTCTGAAATAAATTAATTTTGTTCGTTCTAACCTCATATAATTTAGAAAACATAGATTTTAAAGGCATATTCAACAACCACAAATCCTTCCATAGACGAGTATTATCACCCTCCCCAATACTCTTTTGAATAAGTCCCTAAGATTTACACCATCATCTTTAAGTCCCCCAAATTCCTTGCAATCCTTTTTTAGCTAATGGATGCCCATCACATAGAATAAGGTTATGAAAGGAAATAATGCAATTGGCCCATAAGAAGTTCACCTCCACTTTTAACCTCCAAATCCATTTAGCAAGCAAAGCAAGATTAAAATTTCTAAAACTACCCAGTTCAAGCCCTCCGTACTTCTTAGGCCACATGATTTTCTCTCACATCACCCAACACAACTTTTTCTGAATCCCATCCCCACACCACAAAAACCTTCTTCTCAAACCTTCAAGAACATCAATAAAATTTTTTTGGATCTTTAAATAGTGAGAGATAATAGAGAGGTATTATAAGATCTAGTTTCAGGGTGTTTCTTATTTTAGGTTAGCAGACCGTAATTTGATCGAATAAAGGTATTAGGGTTCAAGGGAATAGAGTTTAGACCCTATTGGATATTAATAATGTTGTGTAACACCCTTGAAAATCAAGCCAATATAAAACTTTTTAAATAATTCAAAACCATTAATTATTACAAAGCGTTTTCAAAATAGTTTAGTCATCAAAGTTTTCGCAGAAATCCCAATCATAAATCAAGGAAGTGTACAATCACGCCTTCACCTTCCCGCGGTCATCCGAAGTACCTGAAACAATAATCGATAAATGTAAGCTCAAAGGCTTAGTGAGTTACCCCAAAATACCCATACACACAATACACATACAATAACAAACAACATACTATGGGTCCAATCAACCATCGGGTTGGAATACCTCCGGCCCTCAACCATCGGGTTGGAATGCCAATACTATGGGCCGAATCATCCTCGGGATGGAATGCTCTCGGCCCACAACCATCGGGTGGGAATGTCCACAAACTATGAATCCAATCATCCTTGGGATGGAATACTGATGCGGGCCCTAGTGTGGAGGATCGGGCCCTTGCGTTCCTAGAGGCCCACGATCGTGTGACTAAAGGGGCTTCACGGAAATGGCCATAACTTTGGCTACGAATCTCCGTTTCGGGCCTACGACCAGTCAAATTGAAGCTTGGAGCAAGGAGCACATCTAGATTAGTCCCCATCGGGGACTTACCCATTTTTGAGTCCAGAAATCGCTTTCTAAATGGAGTTATGAACAATTTTGTTATTTTTTCTTAATTTTTGGGTTTTGTTTTTGGGTTTGTATTTGGCCCATGGACTTTTAGGGTTTCATTTTAATTTCTGCTTCTTATTTAACTGTTTTTGATGTAATTTGGATGGTCGATCATCAATTTTATGAACTTTCGATTTTCTCCCAAATTCTGTGTGTTAACCCAGATTTTGAAGCCAATCCCACGGTATTCGTAGAATCAACGTGGTTTTCAAGAGATTGTCCTGGCTATTCTTTTAGAATAAACAGGTTCATTCTTGGTTATCTTTGTGTTGTTTTTTTGCGCTGCATCAGTTGGTATCAAAGCCGAATTCCTGGTTCAAAATGCCTCCGAGGAGAAACAGGACGCCCGCTAATGTTCATGAGCAAGAACTAGAAGAACGTATTATGGCACGAATGGAGGAGAGGATGGATCAAATGGTTGACCAACTGACTGATAGGATGGTCGAACTGATGAATCGAGGAGGGCAAAGGTCTCGAACACATTCTCAAGTGGAAGATGGTGAATTTGGGAACCCGTTCGGCGGCAGTGACGGTTCATATTCTGAAGACGATCTAGAAAGGCGGCCAAGGCGTGATCATAGAGGTGACAATAGGCGTTGGGAGGCCGGAATGAGAATTGATATCCCAGAATTCGATGGGGTCAGTTTGAATCCGGAGGGGTTCATCGACTGGTTGGCTACTGTTGAGGAAGTTTTTGAGTTCAAAGAAGTCCCTGAAAACAAAAGAGTGTCATTGATTGCTACCAGGCTACGTGGTAGGGCATCTGCATGGTGGCAACAACTGAAACTGACACGAGACAGGCTCGGAAAGTCAAAGGTCGTGACTTGGAGGAAGATGAAGAAGTGTTTACGATCCAACTTCCTACCCCATAACTTTCAAAGGTTGATGTACCAACGGTTGCAAAATCTGAAGCAGGGTGCCAAATCAGTTGACGATTACACAACTGAGTTCTACCAATTGATTGCCCGAAACGATATCCAGGAGACAGAGGAACAACTCGTTGCTCGATATATTGGGGGTCTACGGGTCCAAATCATGGACTCTGTAAATATGTTTGACCCGGTATCTATTTCTGAAGCGCACCAACGGGCGTTGGCTTTTGAGAAACAAAGTCGTCGGGTGGGCGGTTCGTCTTCAACTGCTAATATTGGAGGAAGTTCCGGGACGGGTGGTATGGTACCCCGTGTTGTGCCTAATCAACAAAGACCGACATCTAACAGTGTTGGACCAAATCCTAGGACAACTGTTAGTAGTAGCTTGAAGTGTTTTAGTTGTGGGGAGACAGGTCACCGACAATCAGAGTGCAAGAAGGTCGGAAAACGTCATTTGTTTGCTGAGCAAGATGATTGGCAAAATAATGATGCCGGTGAAAATTACGAAGATCCCCCTGTGTATGACGAAGAGCATCAATGCGAAGAGGAAGTTGTAACTGGAGATGGGGGTCAATTTGGTGGTAAGGCGGTCTTGTTTTACACCAAAAGTTATTGGTGATGATTGGCTCAAACACAACATCTTTCAGTGGACATGTACTATTTTGGGAAAGGTTTGTACTTTTGTTATTGATTCAGGAAGTTGTGATAACCTTATATCTGAAGAAGCAGTTCAAAAGTTGGCTTTGAAAACAGAAAATCGCCCTAAGCCTTACAAGCTACAGTGGCTTAAGAAGGGTGGCGAGGTCACTGTATCTAAACGAGCCCTTGTTCAATTTTCTGTTGGTACCATGTATAAAGATGATGTGTGGTGTGATGTGGTTGATATGGATGCTTGTCATTTGTTGTTGGGCAGACCTTGGGAGTATGATCGTAACATAGATCATAACGGGCGGACTAATACTTACAGTTTCTTGTTTGGTGGTGTGAAGATAACATTGGTTCCCAGTAAGCCAAAGGAGCCAGTTGCGAGACCTTCGGGTACTCTACTGACCCTTAATCAGTTTGAAGACGAGTTGGAGGCGGAAGGTGAAATTTTTGTATTGTTCGGGAAGGAAGTCGCTAAGGAGGTTGAAATTCCTGAGGCTATGGTTCCTCTGCTCAAGGAATTCACTGATGTTTTCCCTAATGAATTACCTGGTGGTTTGCCACCTTTACGTGACATCCAACATCATATTGATTTACAACCAGGAGCTCATTTGCCTAATAGGCCACATTACAGAATGAGTCCCGGAGAGCATGAGGAGTTGCGACGACAGGTGGAGGACTTGATTTCAAAAGGGCATGTTCGGGAGAGCATGAGCCCGTGTGCTGTTCCAGCTTTGTTGACTCCTAAAAAGGATGGTACTTGGCGTATGTGTGTTGATAGTCGCACCATCAATAAGATCATGGTGAGGTACAGATTTCCAATTCCTCGACTTGATGACCTACTTGACCAGATTAGCGGTGCCTCTATCTTTACGAAACTGGACTTGAAGAGCGGGTACTATCAGATATGACTTAGGCCTGGGGATGAGTGGAAGACTGCCGTCAAGACTCGTGAAGGATTGTATGAGTGGTTGGTGATGCCTTTCGGTTTATCAAACGCTCCTAGTACATTTATGCGTGTGATGAACCAGTTGTTCAGGCCCTTTATTGGTAAATTTGTAGTCGTTTATTTTGATGACATACTTATTTACAGTGCTACTTTTGGTGAGCATGTCAACCATGTGAGGCAGGTTTTGACCGTACTTCGACGGGATAGTTTGTATGCAACTATGAAGAAATGTGTGTTTATGGTTCCTAAAGTCTTGTTCTTGGGGTACGTTGTTTCTGGGGAAGGAATACAGGTGGACGAGTCTAAAGTAGCAGCTGTCAGACAATGGCCAAGTCCAACTACCATCACTGAAGTTCGAAGATTTCATGGCCTTGCTTCATTCTATAGGAGGTTTATTCCAAACTTTAGTTCTATTATGGCACCGGTGACTGATTGTATGAAAGGGAAGGCCTTTACTTGGACCGAAGCAGCAGAATCAACTTTCCAATTAGTAAAAGAGAAGCTTACTACATCACCGATCCTTGTATTGCCAGACTTTTCTCAAGTGTTTGAATTACACACGGATGCTTCCAAGGTTGGGATTGGAGCAGTTCTAAGTCAAGGAGGACGACCAGTTGCCTATTTTAGTGAGAAGTTGACGGGGCCAAAGCTGCATTATAGAACTTATGATGTTGAGTTCTATGTAGTGGTCCAAGCTGTAAAGCATTGGCGCCATTATTTATTTCATAAGGAATTTGTTTTGTTCACAGATCATGATTCATTAAGACATATTCGCAGTCAAGATAAGGTGTCACACAAACATGGGAGGTGGATGTCGTTCTTGGAAAAATTCACTTTCGTGGTGAAACACAAGTCTGGGATGTCAAATCGGGTGGCTGATGCATTGAGTCGGAGGAGTAATTTGCTAGTTTCCATGAGGGTTGGTGTGCCGGGGATGGATGTCCTCATGGAGCAGCTAACGGTTGATCCTTATTTTTCTGTTGTTCTGCAGGGTATACAATCTGGACAGATGTCTGATTTTCTACTGCATGAAGGTTTTCTTTTCAAAGGCAATCAATTGTGCATCCCTGATTCTAGTCTCCGCCTTCAAATCATTAGGGAGCTGCATGGTGAAGGGCATGTCGGCCGAGATCGCACTTTACAGTTGGTACAATCATCTTATTTTTGGCCTACAATGCGCAAGGAGGTGGATAGATATGTTAAACGGTGTCGAATCTGTCAGGTGTCAAAGGGCACATCTACCAATGCAGGGCTCTATATGCCTTTGCCTGTTCCATCACAACCTTGGGTAGACATCAGCATGGATTTTGTGTTGGGTTTACCACGTACTCAACGGGGAAATGATTCAATATTTGTGGTTGTTGATCGTTTTTCTAAGATGGTGCACTTTATTCCTTGCAAAAAGACAACGGATGCAGTTAATGTGGCCCAGTTATTCTTTCGAGACGTCTACCGTTTGCATGGATTGCAGTCTTCTATTGTTTCAGATCGAGACACTAGGTTTTTGAGTCATTTTTGGCGCAGCCTATGGAAAATGGTGAACACTCAGCTCAATTTTAGTAGTGCATATCATCCTCAAACGGATGGCCAAACAGAGGTTGTCAATCGATCCCTTGGTAATATTTTGCGGTGTTTAGTGGGTGATCATGTGAAGACCTGGGATCAGAAGCTTTGTGAAGCTGAGTTTGCTCATAATCATGCTATCAACCGAAGTACTGGATATAGTCCATTCCAGGTGGTCTATTCTGTTCAGCTACGGGGACCACTTGATTTGATGTCACTGCCTGTTTCTAGGGTTGTTCCAAAGAAAGTGCAGGATTTTGTTGGAGGACTGCATGATGTTCATAAGGCTGTTCATGACAACTTGGTCCGAGCTAACTCCAAGTACAAGCAAGATGCAGATAAAAAACGCAGACAAGTTGATTTTGAAGTAGGTGACTTTGTTTGGGCTGTTTTGACTAAAGATCGTTTTTCGGTTGGTGAGTACAACAAGCTGTCAGCTAAGAAGATTGGACCGGTGGAGATTGTGGAGAAGATTAATTCCAATGCTTACCGTCTATAGTTGCCAAGCCACATTCGTTGTTCTGATGTTTTCAATGTAAAGCATTTGCTTCCTTATTATGGGGATTCTTCTGATGATGACCATGGTGCACATTCGAGGTCGAATTTTGTCTACCCAGGAGGGGATGATGCGGGCCCTAGTGTGGAGGATCGGGCCCTTGCGTTCCTAGAGGCCCACGATCGTGTGACTAAAGGGGCTTCACGGAAATGGCCATAACTTTGGCTACGAATCTCTGTTTCGGGCCTACGACCAGTCAAATCGAAGCTTGGAGCAAGGAGCACGTCTAGATAAGTTCCTGAAGGGGACTTACCTATTTTTGAGTCCATAAATCGCTTTCTAAATGGAGTTATGAATAATTTTGTTATTTTTCCTTAATTTTTGGGTTTGTATTTGGCCCATTGACTTTTAGGGTTTCATTTAAATTTCTGCTTCTTATTTAACTGTTTTTGATGTAATTTGGATGGTCGATCATCAATTTTATGAACTTTCGATTTTCTCCCAAATTCTGTGTGTTAACCCAGATTTTGAAGCCAATCCCACGGTATTCGTAGAATCAACGTGGTTTTGAAGAGATTGTCCTGGCTATTCTTTTAGAATCAACAAGTTCATTCTTGGTTATCTTTGTGTTGTTTTTTTGCGCTGCATCAAATACTCTCGGCCTACAACCATCGGGTTGGAATGCCCAAATACTATGAGTCCAATCATCCTCGGGATGGAATACTCTCGGCCCACAACCATCGGGTTAGAATGCCCACATACTGTCAAACATGTGCACCTATATCAAATAATCATATAACAGTCTATAGAGACAACATACTAGGGTCCAATCATCCTCGAGATGGAATACCCTCAACTACCAATCAAGCATGTGCACATATAACAGGTAATCACCTAACAATATCCCAACAGTCAGACCGAACTACAGGTCACTAGGCATAGCAACATCCTATCTACCATGATACCGTTCTAACAGATCATAACAACACATAACCATCCTATCTACCAGGATACCGATCTAATCATATCATAACAGTAACAAAATCCAGATAACAATCAAAAGGGCCGACCTTGGTGCCTTAGACCCTTGGGTATAGTGAGGATAACTCACCTCACAAATGTCGAATTGTAGTGATAAGATCAAGCTCTCGAATCACAGCACAGACTCCACCACCTATATTCACCATATGACCACTTCCATTAATTCCCAATTTACTAAAATACCCCCAGAAGTCAAACTGGTCAACCCTTGGTCAAAGTCAAAGTCAACGGTCAAGGTCAACAGTCCATGTTGATCCAACTCGTCGAGTGCAGCTCACTGAATCATTGAGTTCTTCCTGAACTCGAGAAATCGTGAAACCCCTAGTTGACTCGTAGAGTTTCCAACAAATTCATCGAGTCCATGCGTGTCCAAATGTCGGGAAAGCCCTAACTAACTCGTCGAGTCTTCTTACTGACTCGCCGAGTTAATGCAGGACCAATACAGGCGATTTTCAACCGACTCGTCGAGTCGGCCATGCGACTCATCGAGTCCCTTAAGTCCATTTCTAGTTCAGACGGTTTTAAGCTACCCCAAAGCTCCAAATTATAGATCTAGCTTCCTAGGGTGGAGTTACTATTGGGTTTGAGCCATAAGAACTTTCCTATGTGCACATGCAAACCCTAATGCTTAGATCTAGGTTTCTCTAATTGTACATGCATTCATCCAAGACTTTCAACCCTAGATCTAATGAGTATAATTCGAAATTAATGTGACAAATCAAATTTAGATGATTACCTCTTGTTGCTTGCTTGAATCTTCTTGTTTTTGGAGCTTAGAGTCACAAGTGTCACTCCTCTAATGTCTTACAAACACCAATTGGAAAGAGGGCAATATGAGAGAGGGTAAGGACTTATGATTTTCGGCTCTATGGTTTCCAGGAGAACAAGTGGCCAAAAATCATATCCCAAGGGTCCTATTTATACTGTGAGCAGTTAGGGTTTCAGTCAAAACCCTAATAGACAACTTAATCACCAAGCAGCCCATGGAACCTTCTAGAATAAGGCCTTGGACGAAATCTAGATGGTTTCCTACCCATAATTTCGTCCACCCCTTAACCATAAAGGTTTCCTAGCCTAAAATGCAACTATCACACATTTGACAGTTTAAGCCCCTTTATTCAATTAGTCTCTTTTAGTCACCAATTAATTCTTAATTAATTTATGACTAATATTAATTAAATAATATGATTATTCCTTTAATATATTATTATCATAATATATTAATAAATCACAATATCTTCTCTCTCTTCATAAATTACCCTGTCAAGTTGCTATGGTGAAGGCAACCCAAAAGGACCATGCACAACCGGGTCGAATACTTACCAAATATAGTTACGGGGTTAGACACTAATCCAACAGTCTCCCACTTGGATAAGTCCAGTAACTACAAATGCAAGCACTATCCGATTAGCAATCGTTGCTCTCAAAGACGATGTCGAACTCTTATCTTGTTAGTAACCTGTCCTTTAGATAAGGGATCGTATAATCCTCTGTTCTAGATATCTCGCGGACAATTACATGGAACATAGTCATTCTTATTGTCCAGCAGTTTGTTTCTCGATCTCAGATTTATTTAACATAGAACTTAATTGAACACATCAATTCAGTCCTGACCGGGCCCGACACATAAGTCAAATCAAATCATCGAGGGGCCCTGATATCGCTTTTACCTTCTTAGGATAAAAGAAACAGATAAACTTCGACTTATATGCATTTACTATCCACTAATCAAATTATACACAACAATGCGTTTTATAACATCAAGTTACTGATGCATTTACGCATTATCAATGCACAACCAATTAGCAAACAACAAACCATATATCTAGGTTTTAAGACCATATGATATTATCATCTTGCGATCACTCGTGATAAATTCCATGAAGTGATTCCAGCAAGTGTGGGTTTATTTCAATGCTCAAATCAAGTTCATAAGCACTCATGAACGTTGTAGCAATCTTTTGCTATGTCTAATACACTTTAGACAATCTACACACCAATTCATGACAATCTTCATTCATATCTACTTCCAACATATGAACGACTGTGGACGGTTCGAATAATCTTGTTATTCAGGAAGTCAAAACATGCAAAATGAAGCAATAGGTAAATGATTAACATAAGACAGTAACATTACTAATAAATAATACTCTTTTATTTAATCATCGAATGTTAATTACAATTTATCTATTATACGTTTCTAAACTATCTAATCTAAACTAATATCGTCCTTCAGCCCGATGCTCCTAGCGTGCTACAAGTGCTTAACCCTGCTCAGTCCCTTCGTAAGGGGATTTGCTGGGTTATCCTCTGACGATACCCTCTTCACTACGAGGAGTCCTTCTTCCACTCGATGTCGAATAAAATGATATTTTCTGTCGATATGTCGAGATCTACCATGATCCCTCGGTTCCTTGGTCAAGGAAACCGCTCCTTCATTATCACAGAAAATTTCCATAGGCTCTTGTATGGTCGGCACAACTCCAAGGTCTCCGATGAAGTTCTTCAACCATATCACCTCCTTTGACGCTTCGCTCGCCGCTATATACTCTGATTCACACGTTGAATCAACTACAGTCTCCTGTTTGGAACTTTTCCAAGTCACTGCACCTCCATTAAGGGTAAAGACCCAGCCCGACTGCGAACGGTAGTTGTCCTTGTCGGTCTGAAAACTGGCGTCACTATACCCTCGCACCTTTAAGTCATCACTCCCACCGAGGACTAGAAACCATTCCTTGGTCCTCCGAAGATACTTAAGAATATTCTTGACTGCGGTCCAATGTGCTTTGCTAGGGTTCCCTTGATATCTGCTGACCATGCTCAAAGCGAAGGCCACATAAGGGCGAGTACAAGTCATAGCATACATGATCGAGCCAACTGCGGAAACGTAAGGTACTCGGCTCATCTCTGCTATCTCGACTTCAGTACTCGGACTTTGAGTCTTACTCAACTTGGCATTACTTTGGATTGGTAACTCCCCTTTCTTTGAATTCTCCATACTAAAACGTTTTAGTACCTTATCCAAGTAAGTATTCTGACTAAGTCCTATTAGTCTCTTACTTCTGTTTCTCACTATCCTTATTCCCAAACTATAGGCAGCCTCTCCGAGGTCTTTCATAGCAAAGCACTTCCCGAGCCAGGACTTAACCTCCTGCAGTGTCGGGATGTCGTTTCCTATGAGCAGTATGTCATCGACATACAATACGAGGAAGCTAACTATACTCCCACTGGCAACTCTTTGACCTTCTCATCAAAACAAAGATTCCATCTGCAAGACGCTTGCTTAAATCCATAAATGGACTTCTCAAGCTTACACACTCTATTGGGATGCTTCGCATTGACAAAACCCTCTGGCTGAGCCATGTAAACATCCTCAGCCAACTTCCCATTAAGGAAAGTGGTTTTGACATCCATTTTCCATATTTCATAGTCATGGAATGCAGCAATGGCCAGCATCACCCTGATAGACTTTATCTTCGCAACTGGTGAGAAGGTTTCATCATAGTCAACTCCAGGAGTTTGAGTGAAACCCTTCGCAACTAATCGTGCCTTATAAGTGTGCACATTTCCATCCACGTCGGTCTTCTTCTTGAAGATCCACTTACACCCGACCGTCTTACGACCTGGTACATTGTCAATCAAATTCCAAACCTGGTTGTCATACATGGATTGAATCTCGCTGTCCATAGCCTCTTTTCATTTCGCAGACTCCGGGCCTGCCATGGCTTCCTTATAGCTGTTAGGTTCGTCCAGATTTACTAGTATACTATCACTAATGAACGTATCCCCTTCTGTAGTAATATGAAAACCATAAAACTGGGGTGGAACACTAACCCTTTCTGAATGTCTAAGAGGTAAGGACTCGTCAATCGATTCAACCGGAAGTTCCTCCTCAGGTTGAGTGCCAGTGTTAGAGGTTCCTTCATCGCTCGACTCTTGAATCTCTTCAAGATCGATTTGCTTCCCACTGTCTCCTTGGCTTATGAGTTCTCGCTCTCAGAAAACCCCTCTCCTCGCAACGAATATAACATTGTCACTTGGTCTGTAGAAGAGATATCCAAAGGATTTCTGCGGGTAGCCGATGAAAATACATCGCTCACTACAAGGTTCGAGCTTGTCGTGAGTCTCTCGTCTTACGAAAGCCTCGCAACCCCAAACCTTGACATGTGCCAACGAGGGAGCCTTCCCTGTCCACATTTCGTGAGGTGTTTTGGCAACCTTCTTTGTAGGGACTAAGTTAAGGATATGGGCGGCAGTCTCTAAGGCATAGCCCCAGAATGAGATAGGTAGTGAAGCACGACTCATCATGGAACGAATCATATTTAGCAAGGTTTGATTACGCCTCTCAACTACACCATTCAACTGCAGTGTCCTAGGTGGTGTCAATTGCGAAACTATTCCACATTCCTTGAGGTAGTCGTGGAATTCAAGACTTAGGTACTCTCCACCTCGATCAGATCGAAGCATCTTGATTTTCCTGCCCAACTGATTCTCCACTTCTTGTTTAAACTCTTTGAACTTTTCAAAGGTTTCTGACTTGTGTTTGATTAAGTAGATATACCCATATATGCTATAATCGTCTGTAAAAGTCATATAGAAGCGGTTCGCATCCCTTGTGGTGGATCTAAATGGTCCACATACATCTGTACGTATGAGATCCAATAAACCCTCACCCATCGCACAAGTGCCAGTGAAGGGTGACTTGGTCATCTTTCCAAGTAAACAAGACTCGCACACGTCACCGTCCCTAATGTCGAATGACTCCAACACTCCATCTTTTTGGAGTTGGGCTATGCGTTTCTTATTGACATGTCCAAGACGACAATGCCACAAGCATGCTTTATCCATACTATTGGAAGAATCCACACACAACACATCATTTTCTAAGTTATCTACAACCATCACAGTCTCATATATTCCATTACAAGGCAATGCTTCAAAATATAAAACATTATTAAGATAAGCATAAATAGAACCCTTTTCATTATCAAATGAATATCTAAAACCTTGTCTATATAAACCATGAAATGAAATGATGTTTCTTTCCATATCTGGCGAATAGCAACAATTGTTTAAATCTAAATCCAATCCATTACTAAGCACTAAGGAATAAACTCCAATCTTGGTGACATGCGACGATCTTCTGTTTCCCATGATCAGATTCATCCTTCCATGCTTCAGATCCCTATTTCTTCTTAGTCCCTATAAATCAGAACATATGTGAAAACCACATCCTGTATCAAGAACCCAAGAAGTAGCATGTGATAAACCATTAGATTTAATCGTGTAAATACGTGCGAAGGATGGTTTGATCTTCCCATCCTTGATGGCCTGCAGATATTCTGGGCAGCTTCTCTTCCAATGCCCTATCTTGTGGCAGTAGTGGCACTCTGCCTCCTTAGGATTAGAGTTGGGTTTAGCAGGACCAACTTTAGTTCCACTAGAAGAGGTACCATCTTGGGACATTCCCATGTGGTGGCTCTTTGAGGGAGCCTTCCTCTTCTTACCCTTCCCTTGTCCTATTGCCAAGACAGGAGCAGCAGCGGGAGTTGGAGTTGATGCAACTGATTTATCCTTGAGGTTGCTCTCAGCAGTCCTTAACAAGCCCTGAAGCTTGCTCAAGGAGACCTCCTCCTTATTCATGTGGTAGGTCATGCGGAACTGGCTATAGCAGGGAGGCAAGGAGTGAAAGATAATATCAATTTCCAGCTCTTCATCAAAGTTCACATTCAACTTTAGCAGGCGATCGACATATCTCTGCATCTTTTGCAGATAAGCTGTAAGGGACTCTCCATTACCCATTTTGGTAGTGATCATCGAAGTGATGATCTCGTACCTTTCTTGCCTAGCGCTCTGGTGGTATCGGTCCAGCAGATCTTGATGCATCTCGTAGGGGTACATGTCCTCATAGGACTTCTGGAGTTCTGCAGTAATAGTCGCTAACATGATGCAATGGACTTTCGTGGCATCACACTCGTGGGCCTCAAAGGCTGCAATCTCTTCAGCAGAGGCAATGTTGATGTCAATCTCCTTCATCTTCTCATCAAGGACATACTCTTTGTCCTCGTAGCGAGTGACCATGCAAATGTTTAGGATCCAATAATTGAAATTGGACCCATCAAAGATCACTCTCCCACACAAGTTCATGAGTGAGAATGAGCCAGAGGAGTTTGAACCAGAAGCGTTGTTGACGTTCGACATCTGAAAAGGAAAAAGAACAAAGTTTGATTAGGAATGAATTCCCCAATTAAACACCCAAATGAGAAATTAGGGCTAGGAACCAACAAAATTATTCACAAATTAGAAAAGGGATGCCGTAATCTAACAAGCAAATAATTTGAAGGTAAGTGAATGTCGATTCACTAATTCTCCACCATGAAAAACGAAAAAGAGATTAAGTTTTAAATGTATTGAAAAACTCCTAGATCCTTTGAGATTTATTGAACTTTTCAATGGCATGTTTAAATCTCGATATGCCCCTCTAGTTTGTGACTGGGATGCCGAGGATCACAAAGCGGGTGTGAACAACCATGCAAATGTACATGATGCCCTCATTGTTATAGTCACGTATTCAATGTGCTGGTTAACCACACACGCTCCATCGAACTATGACAAACAATGAGTCACCCTTTGCCACCTTTGCTTAGAACCCAATTAATGTGTCGGTTAACCACACACGCTCCATTAACGTCTTAGCAAAGGCGCAAAGTGTAATTTCATGGAATTGCATCAAATTCACTTTTGCCTAAAGTAACTAAGATTGGGAATTTTGTAAAAACATTTAGTTACTTTATATAGATTCATTATACTTTTAATGAGGAAAGGTTTGCCATATCCTACCCATTCGGCTAACGACTCTCCACCAATCAAGGAAGCGGTGGGTGAGAGTGGACACCCATTAAACGACCATTTTATAGGCCAAAACCTTATACCCCCCTTATAGATCGGCTTCGTGAATGAGGCCTACTAACGGTAAGACTAGCGTTTAAGTTATACATATATATATTAATCTTATAATATTATAAGTATAATGTTGAATTTTAAAACTTGTAAAATTCTAAGGTTTGAAATTTAAATAGTTCAAATTAAACTTTTAATCATAAAATTTAAATTTCAAAACTTGAGGACAAGTTTTGAACTTTTCAAAACATAAGGGATCAAATAGCAAATAATTTAAATTAAACAATTAATTTAATGATTATCTAAATTTGACCTAGTCAATATTACTTGCAAGATAATTCAACAATTAATTCAAATAATCAAACATTATCAAATAAGGAATTTATTATTAAAACAATTGGTAATTATCTTTTAATTTGGTAAGGATAATCATAAAACGGTAATAAAATTCGGATTTTATTAGTCAAAAACGATTTAGGCAATTATCCTTAAGCAAAACAGTAAGAAATCTCGAAAATCCCTCTGACAGACGCTTCGACTCGCCGAGTCCCCTTATGGACTCGTCCAGTTCATCCTACTCGTCGAGTCCACAATGGGACTCGCCGAGTCTGTCAGTCAGGGGCAAAAAATTTCGATTTTAAAGATTGAATGAAGACACAAAGCATCAATACAATAGAAACCAATCAAGGCTCTGATACCACTGATGAGTTTGAGCCATAAGAACTTTCCTATGTGCACATGCAAACCCTAATGCTTGGATCTAGCTTTCTCTGATTGTACATGCATTCATCCAAGACTTTCAACCCCTAGATCTAATGAGTATAATTCGAAATTAATGTGACAAATCAGATTTAGATGATTACCTCTTGTTGCTTGCTTGAATCTTCTTGTTCTTCGAGCTTAGAGTCACAAGTGTCACTCCTCTAATGGCTTACAACCACCAATTGGCAAGAGGGCAATATGAGAGAGGGTAAGGACTTATGATTTTCGGCTCTATGGTTTCCAGGAGAACAAGTGGCCGAAAATCATATCCCAAGGGTCCTATTTATACTGTGAGCAGTTAGGGTTTCAGTCAAAACCCTAATGGACAACTTAATCACCAAGCAGCCCATGGAACCTTCTGGAATAAGGCCTTGGATGAAAACTAGATGGGTTCCTACCCATAATTTCGTCCACCCCTTAACCATAAAGGTTTCCTAGCCCAAAATGCAACTATCACAAATTTGACAGTTTAAGCCCCTTTATTCAATTAATCTCTTTTAGTCACCAATTAATTCTCAATTAATTTATGACTAATATTAATTAAATAATATGATTATTCCTTTAATATATTATTATCATAATATATTAATAAATCATAATATATTCTCTCTCTTTATAAATTACCCTGTCAAGTTCCTATGGTGAAGGCAACCCAAAAGGACCATGCACAACCGGGTCGAATACTTACCAAATATAGTTACGGGCTTAGACACTAATCCAACAGTTACCACGTAAAGTTGCTAACTTTACGTACATTCAAGGCCTTAAGAGGCTTAAAAGTCTAAATCCAAGCTTACTAGGAGGTTTAAGGCATCAAGAAAGGCTAAAGCTTGCTAAACTCGAGAACTTTATGGCTATGGGGGCCTAGAGGAGTCCAGATCTGAAACCATGTCCTTGTGACAAGCTCAAACCCGAAAGTGACTCCATTTTGCCCTAGAAATGACCATTTTCTTTCACAAGGGAAGATCTAAGCAATGAAATATCAAGGTGGTATTCTTTATACCTCAATCTTGCTGCCACAACAATGGAAAGCCAGATCTATAAGCTCCTCCTTGTTCCAAGCTCTTGACTCTTCAAGAAATGCTCCAAACACACTCTCTTTTAACCCCACACACTCAAAAATGGAGGCTAGATCGCTTAGGGTTCTTTTCTGGTCGTGAAGATGGAAAGGGAGGCTGAGGAGAGAAGTTAAGGGTCTTTAACTAGGGTGCAAACCCTAAAAATTAGGGTTTCCACTTTACAGATCCTACTCGTCGAGTTGGGTCCTCCAACTCGTCGAGTAGATCTTAAAATTCACGCGAGATAACTAATCTCTACACGACGATTTAGGGCCTCCAACTCGTCGAGTAGGCTTCTTATTTGCCTGAAAATCCCTGAAATCTCATTCTTGGAAATTGGGATGTTACAAATCTCCCCCACTTAAACTAGGCTTCGTCCTCGAAGCCTGCTGCGGTGAACAATCCGGATAATGTTCATGTACTTCAGCCTCCGGCTCCCAAGTCTACTCGGATTCCCTCCGGTGCTCCATTACACCCTTTCCAAAGGTATTTCCCTGCTATGTAGAATCTTCACCTTCCTTTCCACAACTGCCACTGGTCTCTCTGTGTAGTTCAGGCGCTCTCAGGCCTGAATATCACTCAGCTATACAACCGTCTTCTTATCCATTATGCATCTTTTCGTAGCTGCGAGACGTGAGAAGTGATGTGAATCTAACCGAACTCCTCCGGACGGTCTATCCTATATGTTACCTTGCCAACCCTGGCAAAATCGTGATGATCCAAAGTATTGGGGACCCATCTTTCCCCTTTCCTGAAGCGAATCCTTTTGTGCTGACAGGATAATGCATCCTTCAGCTCTCGAGGCAACTCACATAAACAACCAGCTAACAAGCATGAACACACATACCTGGCCCAATCAGCCTTGGGCTGGAATACCAGACATGCCTACGACGGGTCTAGTCATCCCTAGGATTGTAACGTCATGATTTTTCACTCAAATTTGTTTCATTTATTTTTAAAATCTTTTAACAGAAAATGCAGCGGAAGATTGTAAACATCGTTCATTTCAAAAATATTTCAAACCACAACGTTACGTTCAATTCAAAAGCAAAATATCAAAACTTCTTAATTGTAGCGGAAGCATAAGTTTCAAAATTAAATAACGTGTCCAAGTGGTATCTTTATTCTAAGGATAAACTACCCAAAAGTGACCCCATCTCACCAAGTCAAACTCTTAAGCTACATGTACCAATCATAAAGGCACAACGAAAAGAAACAAGTGTGAGCAAATGCTTGTGAGCCAATAGGGGTTTGTACACAATCAAAGGGAAAACATATCATCCCCTTACGTGTCAATCATTCAAATTATAAGCATATACACAAAATTCGCATATCAATCCTTAATCAATCATCTTTCACATATCATTCAATCATTCAATATTGTATCATCCATTCACATTTCATTCATTTGTGTAACATCGATCGTATGTCATGTATAATCATATCATCATTGTATAGCATCATATCAAAGGTATGAATCATACTCGTATAGGCATATGTAGTCTCATAGTAATACCTAACCCCAATGGAAAAACCCGTTCGCTACTTGTGTGCCTGGCCAGCCAAATGCTTTAGGTGGTTCGCGACTCCCACCCTTAACACCGAACCCAAGACTTCCACTTTCGCTACTCCGACCTGCAAGACACGAGGGCCTGCGATGTCGTTTAGGATTGGTTCAAACGGTGCCAATTTCACGATACACCTCCCGCATCCCACGTGATGCTTGATCCGGCCTCAATCGAATGGCCAACATCACTCCAGTCCATGAACACCGAAGTGTTCGTGTACCATGTGTCACACGGGCATCTAGAAAGACCGAGCAACTCTTTAATTGGCTTAAGCTCTTTTCCTAGAAGGTATTTTTCAACCAACCAGGCTCGAAGGTATCCGGATAGGGTTTCATGCTAAGTGTTAGGTTCTACCCTTGCCCTCTATGCATAACCCCGCGTAATTGATAGTAAATCAAGTACAAGCATGCAATATTCGTCTTATCATAATCAAGATTCATAACATTTATACCAAGAAGATACTCAAAAAGATCATAGTCACATAGCAAGCATTTCATATAGCATATCATAGTTGCAATTAATCGTATGAAGTACGAAGATAAGCATATCTAACAAATATACTAAGCATATAAATGTCACAGAAGGCAAAACAATGACATATCTCATATTGCACATAGTGGCATAACCAACAATTAATAATATTCTAATTTAACTAATCGAGCCGTTTCCGGGAAGTAGTTTTCGCCTATGTACAAGGTTTATAAAAAATCTATTAACTCACCTTAGATTTCGAAAATATGTACTATATTTGTCACTTTGTAATCTTCTTTAGACGTCAAAAAGAAGAACCTAAACACAATCATAGTTATATTATTAATTTAAGTGCCAACACTTTTTCATCATATGATTAAACTAATCTTATTAAAACACTAAAATTTATACCACTAATTATAATTCCAACCGTGAAATTCCATGTAAGCATATTTACTAAGAATTAATCATAACGTAATGTTATCAATAAAAATTATTGTAAATTCGTAAAGTTCCCATTTGGTATAAAATATTATTATTAGTATTATGTGTGATATAAATCTAACTCTCAATCTAATTAAAGTGGATACGTATGATACCTGCCCATGACCAGTCCATTATCTTAATTAGCTTGAACTCACCACGAAAGCACCATACTTCTATTTGAAAAGGAATCACAACACTCATGCATATTCGCATGCACCAGGATTAATTTTTACTATCAGACATGTATTGAACATTTGAAGTCATTCTTCATTCTGCATGCTTGAACCGGGTCTTTTATTCAGATTCCAAACTTTAGTTTAACTGTCTCCTGATAATCTTATTAAAAACGTGCAGCCCCTTTCATCATAAAATCATGTCGTGCCCAACAGTCCTACACATTATTTCAGCCACAAGATAACTCGAGTAGTCAAGCTTAGAGCCTTCGATTGCTTCTCATCTTAACCGTAACATGAATTATATTGGCAGTCGTAGCCAATGCCACCAAAATATGTCGTGCGGCAACCGTCTCTTCGTTCACATATAACTGATCAGATGGATCAATATTCTGAAATTGCAGTGGAAACCACATCAAACTTTCATATTACCTCTTAGTATTCACGACTGTGACCTCCACGTCATTACTGATCTGTAATCTCATCTGAACCTTGTCATCTAATCTATTCCCTTCGAACCTTTTTAATAACTCAGCAAGGTCTTCACCAAACTTCTCAGAAGATCTCCAGATCTCGTCGAAGAGACTCCATTGTAACCTCCTATCGATCGCATGCTCACATGGTTCAAGGATGTAATGACTGTCCAAGGATGGGAAAGCAACTTCAACAGGTAAGTCTGGTTCTTTTCTTCTTCACCAAATCGTCTCTCTTTTGACTCTCGTTTTTCCTGTTTCCTCTCTCCCGTTTCTCTTCTCTTGATCTTGATCTATCCGTTTCACAATTAGCGAGTTTGTATAGTGAGTGTATGGATGGGTGTCAGGAGAATGGAACGATGACACGTAGGAAAAACGAAGGGTTTACCGTTCCTAATTAATCGCATGAAGCTGGATGGAGCTGCATACGTTTCTCTAGTAGTTTTATAGCTTTTATTAGATCAATTTACAAATTTGGTCCCTAAATTATGATACTTGTTCACAATCTACCCCAAACTCGTTTCCTCCAAAGACAATTTATACCTTGTGATATTTCAAATATCAAATAAACCGTTAATTTATTTTAATTATTAACTAGATCTTATAAATCTTTCAAATTTCAATTAAATCTTAAAAATCCTAGTTAATCTCCATTTGTTTATTTTATTATATACTAAACATATAATCTCGTACCATAAACACACGTAACGCTTAACCCTACATAACAGAAAACTAACTGCGCTAACCGTAAGAATTTGGGTCGTTACAAGGATGGAATGCCCTCGTATCACATACATGTTTGGCCCAATCAACCCTCGGGTTGGAATACCAAACACGTCATGTCCAATCAATCATAGGGTCCGGTCATCCTCATGATGGAATACCCTAGATTGGAATACCACTACATACATAACTCGGGTTTAAACCCATAACTTGAGATCCAAGGACCTATCCTTGCACCTCATCCAAATCCTCTGATTCGTCGCACCCGCGTACCACTCATCCGAACCTCAACAATACATCCATTCTGAACGTGCTCCAATAGGAGAAATAATCATCACTATCTCTATGCCCACATCCTATGACTGGAATGCTCCCGATAACCTATCGACACTGCTGCTGTCACATCAGTTGCCCAACACTCCGTCCTGAAGATACTTACCTTCCTCCATTGCCCACAAGGCCTAATCAATGTTTTTCACAGCATCAAACAAGCGCCACAATACTGAAACCCTACCATACACGATTCCCTTATAGAATAAGCTGCTGCCCACAACTTTTCAGTCTCTCCTATATGACCACCGACAGTCCCTAAGGGCTCCCTATAAGTGATAACCAGCAAGCACAGATGATGTACGGTTCCACAGGTTTTTATCACTAAGCAGCATGCTCAATAACCAAAAACAGACCTCCTGATTGCTACAGCATAGCAACACACTCGATACCTGAACGTATATCTAACCAGAATACATACAGAGTCTTCAGCATGACTGGACCACCTCACTGGGCCTTCAGCCTATCTGGACCACTCTTAGAACCTTCAGCATGTCTGGACCACCTCTCTGGGCCTTCATCCTGTCTGGACCGTTTTCCAGGCCTTCGGCCTTACTGGTCCGCCTTGCAGGGCCTTCAGTGTATCCGGGCTGCCCTGGGTCTGTTAGCCTTCAGCACAAAGTAGGTCCACCTCAACCCACCCATTCTGGAAACTATTATCCAAACTGCAATAGAAAGAATTCCCGATTCTCCCCCACTTAGAACACTAACCACTACCCACTGGCGGCGAAACCAATACACAACTTAACCATCCCAACCAAGCATTACCATACTTCACCGTAGGATGAATAACCCATGCAAAACATTCCTCCCGACACGAAGTAATCAAACTTCAAGAGAATCCAAATTCCCACCGATGACCTCTAAACTTCCAAATTACAACTGCTTACCCTGGACTGGCGATTTTCTACCCTAACTCCCGATCCTCGAACGCATCTCTGAATCCTAACAATCTACATTCCCTTGATAATAAATTCCCCTAACATCTCCTCCGTCTTAATAACTCATGAAGCAGGCAACGAAAGCTCATAATACGAACATAAACAATAAGATAGGAGAAAAATACATACCAGTCGCCGCATAAGGTACTGTCCTGGCCTCTTCAGCAGTGAGCTGTAAGGTGCGTCCCCGAGCCCTCGGTGGCTTCGCCCTACTCTGGCTCCCGTCCACGATCCTCAAGGTAGCCTGCGCAGGCCTGGAAACTAGTAAGGGACAATGGGCCTTCATATGGCCCACCTGTTCGCAATGATAACAAAGTCCGACACCATCAGCTGGAGTCTGCTGTCTACAGTCCTTTGCGATGTGATCCTCCTTGCCACACTTGTGGCATCCTGAAGAAGATCGACAACCCCCATCATGCACCTTGCCATACTTTCCACAAGTACGACCCCTCTGACTCTCCTGCTTGAAATCAGTGGCCCTAAACCGTTTCGGCGCAGGCTGTGATTGGGTCGGGGCCTGTCTCTGCTCCCTCAACTAAAGCTCAATCTCCAACTGACGCCGCCTAGCGGCCTCCTGTAACTCCAGTAAAGTGTCACAACGCTGAGTAGCAACCAACTGTCTGATGTCCGTCTTGAGCATGCTCAGATAACGAGTCATCTGAGCCTGCTCGGATGAAAACTCCGGGCAGAACATCGCCCTCTCAATAAACATGCGGGTGATCTCCGTCACCGACTCCGAATCCTGTCTCAGCTCCAAAAACTCTTGAGCCAACCGCTCACGCTCAACCCTAGGAATGTATCGAGTACAGAACAACTCCCTAAACTAATCCCACATAACTGTCGCTCGCTGCTCATCCGCATACGACCCCGTCATCAATCTCCACCAGTCCTTTGCTCCGGACCTTATCAGGTTCAGAGCACATCTGACCTTCTGGCCATCAGGACATGAGCATGTGAAGAAGCATCCCTCCACATTAGATAACCACCTCATGGATATGATTCGGTCCTGAGTCCCATCGAAAGTCGGGGGCTTCGTGTTGTCAAAGTCCCGGTACTGAAAAGCCCGATTGGCTCCTCCCACTGCCGCCGTTACATCTGCTGAAGCTGCCGCGACAGCCGTCGTAGTGAATGTTTCGTAGCGCTCATCGAAATACTCTACCATGGTGGTCTTGATAGACCCAAACATCTTCGAAAACTATGCCCGAAAAAGGGCAGCAACCTCATCCTGTAATATCTCCCGAATCCTGGCATCCATCTCCTCACGGATGATCTTCCTGACTCGATCCTCTATCAATGCTGGCCTATCCTGGCTGCCAGCTCCTGATCCCGATCTGGATCCAATCTCAAGTCACCTCGTAGTCACCATTCCCAAATACACTGGAGAAATATCGGATAATCTGCATAACAACATAGAACCAACTCCCAACCAAAACCCTAGGGTTGTGACTTCCTTGCTACGCGTATGGGTCCTGTGCTTTCATTAGTATGGGCCCATACTACCTTCCACACCTACCCATATTTGTTTCAAGTATCATCACAACGCCCTAACACTTATATGTAAGCATGGCATGTGCTCAATCCTCACTCCTAGAGGAAGGCTAAATATCTTATAACCGGTGGACTGATCCCACACCCTCATCCATGAAACTTCCACCAACCCTGCAGGACTAGTATATGCTAACCATACATAACGCTGGACCCTATAGACTTTTGAATAACTGATCCTACCCTAAGCCCTTCATCAAACAATAACAGGAAATCAGGCCAAACCAAACATTCTCAGGCTATAAGATCTTAATTATGTACAGCCGTGATGCATACACTAAGCAACTACAGTAATGATGTCAATTTCATATAAGGAAAAACCCTAGGCTATCAGGCATCATATAATCAGTCAATTCTATCATGCAATTCCCGAAGATCCCTAGCCTAGTACTAGCATGGTGTTCTAACATATCACAATATCAGATAAAGGTATGGTATTTTGGGGTCTACTTACTGGCTCCGGCTGATCGTACACTTCGTATCCTCTTTTGTATTTTGAAAACCATTTGAAAATCATTTTTGAAACCTTTCCTTAGTTTGAGATTGGATTCAAACGAGTGTTCCTCTAATTAACTCAAACCAAGGCTCTCATACCAACTTGTAACACCCTTGAAAATCAAGCCAATTTAAAACTTTTTAAATAATTCAAAACCATTAATTATTACAAAGTGTTTTCAAAATAGTTTATTCATCAGAGTTTTCCCAGAAATCACAATCATAACTCGAGGAAGGGTACGGTCACGCCTTCACCTTCCCGCGGTCATCCGAAGTCCCTGAAACGATAATCGATAAATGTAAGCTCGAAGGCTTAGTGAGTTACCCCCAAAATACACATACACACAATACACATACAATAATAAACAACATACTATGGGTCCAATCAACCATTGGGTTGGAATACCCCCGGCCCTCAACCATCGGGTTGGAATGCCAACATACTACGAGCCCAATCATCCTCGGGATGGAATACTCTCGGCCCACAACCATCGGGTTGGAATGCCCACAAACTATGAGTCCAATCATCCTCGGGATGGAATACTCTCAGCCCACAACCATCGGGTTGAAATTCCCACATACTATGAGTCCAATCATCATCGGGATGGAATACCCTCAACTACCAATCAAGCATGTGCACATATAACAGGTAATTACTTAACAATATACCGACAGTCAGATCGAACTACAGGTCACTAGGCATAACAACATCCCATCTACCAGGATACCATTATAACAGATCATAACAGCACATAACCATCCTATCTACCAGGATACCGATCTAATCATATCACAACAGTAACAAATCTAGATAACAATCAAAAGGGCCGACCTTGGTGCCTTAGACCCCTGTGTATAGTGATGAAAACTCACCTCAAAAATGTTAAATTGTAGTAATAAGATCAAGCTCTCGAATCACAGCTACATACTTCACCACCTATATTCACCATAGGACCACTTCCATTAATTCCCAATTTACTAAAATACCCTCAGAAGTCAAACTGGTCAACCCTTGGTCAAATTCAAAGTCATCGGTCAAGGTCAACAATCCACGTTTACCCAACTCGTCGAGTGCAGCTCACTGACTCGTCGAGTCCTTCCCGAACTCGAGAAATCATGAAACCCCTAGTTGACTCGCCGAGTTTCCAACCAACTCGTAGAGTCCATGCGTGTCCAAATGTCGGGAAAGCCCTAACTAACTCGTTGAGTCTTCTTATTGACTCGCAGAGTTCATGCAGGACCAATACATGCAATCTTCAACCGACTCGTCGAGTCGGCCATGCGACTCGTCGAGTCCTTTAAGTCCATTTCTCATTCAGACGGTTTTAAGCTACCCCAAAGCTCCAAATTGTAGATGTAGCTTCCTAGGGTGGAGTTACCACGTAAAGTTGCCAACTTTACGTGCATGCAAGGCCTTAGGAGGCTTAAAAGTCTAAATCCAAGCTTAGTAGGATGTTTAAGGCATCAAGAAAGGTCAAAGCTTGCTAAGGTCGGGAACTTTATGGCTTTGGGGGCCTAGAGGAGTCCAGATCTGAGACCATGTCCTTGTGACAAGCTCAAACATGAAAGTGACTCCATTTTTCCCTAGAAATGACCATTTTCTTTCACAAGGGAAGATCTAAGCAATGAAATGTCAAGGTGGTAGCTTTATACCTCAATCTTGCTACCACAACAATGGAAAGGTCGGATCTATAAGCTCTTCCTTGTTCCAAGATCTTGACTATTCAAGAAATGCTCCAAACACACTCTCTTTTAACCCCCACACACTCAAAAATGGAGGCTAGATCGCTTAGGGTTCTTTTCTGGTCGTGAAGATGGCAAGGGAGGCTCAGGAGAGATGTTAAGGGTCTTTAAATAGGGTGTAAACCCTAAAAATTAGGATTTTCACTTTTCGGATCCTACTCGTCGAGTTGGGTCCTCCAATTCGTCGAGTAGATCCTGAAATTCACGCGAGATAACTAATCTCTACACGACGAGTTGGAGCCTCCAACTCGTCAAGTAGGTTTTCTGTTTTCCTAAAAATCCTTGAAATCTCATTCCTGGAAATCGGGATGTTACATGTTGGTTAAGTGACTTAATCCCATGAATTGTGCTTTGGAGCCAAAGGGTAAAATGGGAAAAGCGATATTTCAGACTTATTGCATGAATTAACAAATTTAGTTTGGTATGTTTCAAGTAAAATATAATTAGATAGAATTGAGGGGCTTGTCAATACCTTCGCGTGCATATAAATATTACTAAAAGCATAGTTGAAACGAAGTAGTTATGGTTGTTTGAAGTTGAAATGGATTTGGGGAAAAACTCATCGCCACGACGTGGTGAGGAGTTCACCACGCAGTGGAGAGCTGTGCAGCCCAAGCCCATTAAATTAGGGTTTGGTTCATGTTTAAAGGCTTCAACCTATTGTTTTAGATCATTTTGCAGCCTCATTGCATCAAGAACCCCTCTTTTTAGCAAACCATAGGCTCCCTTCATAGAGTAAGCTCCTCCATGCTCCTCTCATCCATTTTTATTGTGTTTTTGTGGCTTTTGAGTGTGTTGTTCTCCAAAGACTTGATTTTGGAGCTTTTCAACTGAAGAGATCAACCTTCATCTACCTTTTGGACCCTTATAAGTTGGAAAGACCCTTGCTTTATCTGTTTCATCATTAAATCTACGAGTATTTAGTGTTTTAGTCTATTTTAATGAGTTTTGGTCCCGTTATGACTTGTTCCATTGAGTTTAAAGAACTCCATAAGCTATGGTTCATGTTTGAAGACAGTCGAGAACGGAGTTCGTATGAAGAAGTTATGAATTTCGTATAGACTTGAACAGTCTAAACTAGTCTAAATATGAATTTTAGTTAGATTCAAAAATAGATGTTGAGACCTTAATGAAAGTTATATAGCTCGTTGATAGGATTTCAGAGATATGAATAATGTGGGAAACAGAGCTCGTATGCGAAAGTTATAGCTGTTTGAATACCTGCAAGCATGTACATGGCCTGATGACGTGGCAGCACCACGAGGCGTCACATGGCATGTCAGGCGTCCGAGTCCTCCGAGAGACATGATGACATGGAACCACGAGAATGAGACACGTGGCACCACAAAGATGAGGAAACATGTCCATCTTATAGAAGAATGAGGTGGGCAAATCTGTGCATGACACGTGGAAAAACAGCAGAGGAGCCAACACACCCCTTGGGCACGACGCGCCTCCTGTCTGGGTGTGGCGTGCACCTGCTAACCCTATATATTGTTGGATTAGGTGTCTAAGCCCATAACTATAATTGGTATGTACTTGACCCGAGAGTAGCATGGTCCATTTCGGGTTGCATTCACCAGGGCAATTTGATAGGAAGGATGTTTGAGAAAGAGGTTATTTGTGATTTATTAATATATTATAAGTATAATATATTAATTGAGAAATCATATTATTTTATTAGTATTGATCAAGAATTAATTTGGAATTAATCTAGTGATCAAAAGAGACTAATTAAATTAACAGGGACTGATTATGTAAATCAGTGATACATAGGGTTTGACTATTGATCCATAATGGACTAAGTTTATGTAAGTTCCATGAAGAGTTAGTCCATATGAGTTATTGGATCATAAGCCTAAGTGTAAGAATTAGGGTTTCATATGAGTCTTGGAATTCTACACTGTATATGTATTCCCTAAACCCTAAAATTGATACGTGTGGACTCCTAGTTAGGCCTAGCTGATTTTTGGTGTCAAAACCTCTCTATCAAGTCCTCCATTTGTTCATGGTGTGTTGTGAACCGTTTGAGGCATCACACTTGGGGTGCTAAGCTCTTGAAATGCCAAAATTCTACAAGCTACAATATAGAGGTATTCATCTAACTTGATTTTATGTTTAAAATATCAAAGTGTATGCTAGTTGTAGGTTTCATGCTTTGGATAATTTTTGTTGCATGTATAACTAGAGAAAACTTAGATCCAAATCATTAGGGTTGTATGTGCACCATAGGGATGTTAGAGTACATAAATCCCATCAGTGGTATTAGAGCTATGAGTGTTTTCTGTTATATAGATGCATTGCTTAATTGTTCAAAGCTGGAAAAGTCGAAAAACTGCACTCTGAAAGAGGGACTCGATGAGTCCATACATGAACTCGACGAGTTCATAGTGAACTCGACGAGTCCATAATATGACTCGACGAGTCGGATAGCCTGTTTGCAACTTTTCGAGGTTTTTGGCCAGAATTGGATTTGGATCATTACCTTAAACTGTTTTGTATCATAAAATCTGTTTTTTCTGATATAATAATTGTTATCCCATCCAATTAAAAGATAGTGTCAAATTTTTAAGATAATTGTGAGTTTGAAACTATCTTGCTACAAGAGTTGCATTAGGTCAAATTTGTAAGAGATAAAAAATATATGATAATTTTATTATTTTAAAATTTGATCTAAATATTGTGAGGAGTTACAAAACTTGTCTTCAAGTTTTGGAATTCTAAAAGTTTTTTTGAAGAGTTACAAACTTGCCATCAAGTTTTGGAACTCAAATGGTTTTTTAAGGAGTTACAAAACTTTGTTATCAAATTTGGAATTCAAAGGTTTTAAAAGAGTTACAAAACTTGTCCTCAAGTTTTGGTATTTGAAGTCTCAAATTAAGAAACATTGAATTTTAAAACTCTTGTAAATGAAAGGTTTTAAAAGGTGCAACTCTTGGGTTCATAACTTAAAAAATTAAATAAATAGTTTTTAATTTTGAATTTTTATATTTTGAACCTTGATGTTTTTTGAATAGTTCAATTACAATCTTATGAATTTTATTAAGTTGATTAAATGTTTAATTAAAAGAGAAGATTAATAAATCCAAAATAACATGGTTTAATTTTAATTAAATTAAGAGTATAATTTATTAATAGATTAAACCATCAAATATTTTAAAAGTTTAAAATACACCCTTATACTATATAAAATTAAAAATTTAATATATTATATATGTATAAGTAAAAAGTCAGTCTTACCGTTAGTAGGCCTCATTCACGAAGCTGGTCTATAAGGGGTGTTTAAGGAAGCAGCCTGTAAAATGACCGCCATTGGGTATGCACTCTTACCCACCGCACCCTTGACCGATGGAGGGTCGTTTGCCGAACGGGTTTGATAGGACATTTAAATCCTCATTAAAAGTATAATGAAATACAAAGTAACTAAACACTTTATTAAAATCCCAATCTTAGTTACTTTAGGAAAAATTTGAAAATGATGCTATTCCATGAAATTGCAATTTGCACCTTGCCAAGTCGTTAGTGGAGCGTGTATGGTTAACCGGCACACTAACTTGGACTAGTAAGGGTGGCAAAGGGTAGCTCGATGTTTGTCATAGATCAATTGAGCGTGTGTGGTTTACCGGCACATTGATTAGGTGATAAATGACATCTAGTGTACCAATCAGATTTGCATGGTTATTCACACCTTGTTTGTGATCCTCGGTATCCCAATCACAAACTTGAAGGGCATAATCGAGATTAAACATGCCATTGAAAAGTTCAATGAATCTCAAAAGAATCTAGGAATTTCAGTTCATTTAAAACCTAATTTTCAATTTTGTTTTTCATGGTGGAAATTGGGAAATCGTCATTTTACCTACCTTCAAATATTTTGCAATCGGATTACGACATCCCTCCTCCGAATTGCAGAATATTATGTTAGGTCCTAGCCTTAATATTTCATTTGGGTGTTATATTAAGGACTTAAATCAATTAACTTGAGTTTCTCCATTATAGATGTCTATTTCTGATAGCTATGGTCTTCCCGAATCTTATGGAAAAAGCTTTCCTTATAAAGATGATATTCCACGAGACGATCGAGGTGAAAGATTAATCCCTTCTTCATGCTATAGTGGAACTTCTCTTCCTCCACCTCCTCCAATTATTCTCCCTGATCTACATGTTCGTAGAATTGAAAAGTTCAAGGTCACTCAAGCCCTATTGGCAAGCAAACATGAAGATGGAAAGTCTGTATATGCTCACGTCTTGGACATGAAACTGCATATTGACAGCCTGGGAATGTTGGGTGTCGTGTTCCCAAGGAAGTTGGCTGTTGACTTGGTTCTTCAGTCACTTCCTGAGTCGTATAGTCAGTTTGTTAAAGACTACTATATGACAGATCACGACGTGGCCCTTATCGGTCTTACCTATTTGTTAATTGCTGCTGAATCAGCAATGATTTGGTGCACTGGTCAAGCAAATTTTATTGGAATATCTACTTTCCAAGCTGCCATGGACATAGGCAATGACATAGATAGTCTAGAAATGATCCCTTCTCATATGGGAAGGGAATTGGCTATGATCAAAAGATTTAACCATAAGAGAAAAGCCAGTTCTGAGATAGTTCCATGTGCAAATGCCAAAAAGTCCACTTGTTTCTACTTCCTTTTGAAGGGACATTGGAAGCGAAGCTGCCCTGACTACCTGAAAGATCTAAGAGAGGGTAAGTCAAAGTATTTGACTCTGCTTCAGGTAAGTCCACTATATAACTCCACTAAGTTCCTATTTATAGATTCTTAATGCATGATGTGATAAGATTACATTTTGATGTTTTGTAGAATCGAAGGAAGCTTAAGAGTGAGCTAAGTCTGATCGCGAAGAAATGGATTTCGATCGCATGGTTTGATGATCGGATTTTTGAGCTGCTGCTTAGGAGTTATGATAGATTGGTTAGAAATATTTAGTAACATAGTTTTTAATTGTAATTGCATTATAAGGATAAGTTTTCCACAATTTTATAAATAAAGAAAATTTTTGTTTTTATCTTATTTTTAAATTTCCTTGCAATGGCATTTGTGAAAATTGATGTTTGTATGTTTCTATTTTTAGCAATATGGATTTGATTCTTTCGTCTGTGGTAGTGTCTGAATTTACAAAATAAGGAAAGATTCTCCTCACTAAGTTTCAATTGGATAGAAACTTGGAATCATGCAACTTGTATTGTATGATAAATGAGAACCTTCGTCTTTGGGAAATTAAGACTAATTCTTTGTTCACATGTGCATGTGAGTCAAGTGAAGGACTAGGGGATCGGGTACACTTGGTTGTGCACTGGTCAGGTCCACTACAAGGAACAATAAGACTATTCGTCGTGATTTACTAAAAGTTTAGTGAATATGATTATGCTTACAAGATTAAGTATAATTCTGAATTATTGAAAAAGTTTCAATGTATAGCAGACCGAATAAGAAGAATCAATTAGGCAGAAAGATAAAAGTTTCTCCAATCTGAAAGGAACGGAGAATACTTGAGTATCGTGTTTTATGATCATCTTAATGATTATGAAAACCGTATCACAATTGATCCTCTAAGGACACCTTAGTGCACTCACATGGCTAAGAAGGGTAATCGGGAATTGTTGAAATGGTTAAATCCATTAAGGTGTGTGACAACCCGATATTTCAAGTCAATGTAATGTTCTAAAATCAAGTATTGTAACCTATTTTTGAAATAATAAAAGTAGCGTCAAAAATGAAATGTTCAAAAATCTCAATTGGGATATATAAAGTGATAGATATCGTAACAAGGTTTTCAGAAATATAAAGAACACTAAAATCCGAGTTATAACGAAGAAGTTATGACCAATCAAAGATTCGCGACAAGACCGGTAAAACACTGTTAAGCGTAAAAAGTGAAATTTCAATAAAATACTTTTAGCCTTAGGTATCTAAACGAAAGTCGTAGATTATGTTAAACCGTAAACGTGCATAAAAAGAACATCCAAATCTGACTTCGTATGAGGAAGTTATGATTTTTCTAAGTTTCGGATACAGTAGTAGACAACTAAAAACTCGAAATAGAGATCGAGCGACTTTTAGCAGACGCAACCTTAAGGAGAATCGAAGATCCCGACAATAGTATTACAACGGTGAAAACACAGACGAAAACGGACGTCGGATGAAGAAGTTATGGATTTTTAACGGACTTTTCCTGTCCCGGTCCGTTAAAAATATAATATTAAAAACAAATCAAAATCAGTCGACGGAGTCTAAACGAAAGTTGAAGATCATATTCTCACATCCGCGTGGATATAAAGAACGTCGAAAACAGAGTTCGTATTCGAAAGATGTGAATTTTTGAAGTTCGAGGCACGCTTACCAAAAAGGGAACACCCAGCGTTCATATGGGGAACACCCCGCGTTCGGAGCCCAAAGCCTGTCCCGTCGCCTGTCAAGTCCGTAGTTCGTAAGCCATGACGCACGGCGGAACGCGCTGCATTTGGGAACGTGCTGCATTCATTTAGGGAACGCGCTGCGTTCGGAGGCCAGACCCCTCCTATAAATAGGATGCGCGTGCTGCACGGGTTTGGTTGCTTTACTCTCATTCCTTTCACCTTAAAACACCTCTCAAGCCCCTCTAAACCACCCCGAAGCCCCTGTAACACCCCTAGCACACGACGCAAGTCCCGACGCCCGAAGTTCCCGAGAAAAACAGTCTTTCCAGACAAGGTACTGCCCGCGTGAAGCCCGGTTTTTCACCAGAAAGCCGCTGTTTCGTTAAGAACAATCCTTCCTAGAAACGAAACAATGCCCGATTCACCACTTATCAAGTGAGTTCATACCCCTACGCTTTTCCGAGTTTTTCATGTTTTCAGGGGGGGAATACAAGCAAAAGCACAAGAAATCTTGGCCTCAAAGTATATTATTTTGTTTAAGATAATTATATTTTCAATATACTTTTAACATGGAAAACAGTTTTACCAAATGGGTTAAGAAATCAACTCACAGAAACAGTTTTCAAAACTAAGGCAATGAACTTATGAATCATGAAGTAAAAGATATCATTTTATAAAGGATTCAGGTTAATTACAAAAAAGGTTTTCAACATTGATACTTGTAAATTTGTTAGTATAAGTTGGAGACACGTCCTTGGTAACACTCACCACCGAAACAGAGTGTAGGACTAGCACTTATGACCAGAATCTCTTGTAGGTAGAGCGTGACTGTTATGTATAGATCTATACAGGACTGACTATCACGCACCTCGCTGCTAGCTATAGTGGGACCGTCAGGTCTACGAGTGACAAAGTCATAAAGGATACTGGCCCCGATACGTGCCATATCAAGTTAATGTATGGTTATAAAACTCACAATGTAGATAACAACGGTTTACTTACGTAATAATGGATCGAGTGAACTAACCTCAGAGTAATAATCAATTGATTACTAGAGGGTATTAATAATACCTTCAAGATTTAGTTCACCACGTTTTTATTAGTTTTATTTATGTAATAATGCTAATATACCTCACTGGGAGTAACCAGGGTTTTTCAAAGAAAATTACGTTTAACGATATAAGTATGGTAGATACTTGTATACTTCATTTTAGAACGGATAACCAACAACCTACTTTTAGGGAAAATACAGGATTTTCCCAGGATAACACGGTATTTTCATAAACGGATGGTTTAACATTGAAATAATGGATATTCATATTCATTCCATGACTCCTTGGATTGTACGTTTCTGTACGAATTTGGAAGTCATAGAAGGAATGGGTTTCAAACATGCTTTTATTAAGAAAATATAGAATTTTCTTGAGGAACACTTTTCAAAAGGATCAAAGAACATTTTCCACCAAAACTAAATGCTTATGAACTCACCAGCTTTATGCTGATATTCTTTCAAAAACTGCTTGTATTCTCAGGGATTCAGTAATACAGGTAAATCTTAAGCTTTTGGAGAAGGGACGCTAAGATGTCAGTCTTAAAACTTATTAAATCATCATATTGTAATTTATTTTGAGACATGTATTGTATTCAACAATGTAACTTTTAAATTATATTTATGATGGTTGTGTTTACTTTCTTTACAAATATTCAACTGTTATGATACTACATGAAGTCATCCGCCCCCGAATGTTTCCGCCATTCTGGTTTGGGGGTGTGACAAATTGGTATAAGAGCAATGTTTATAGTGAACTAAGTATATCAAACCACATAAGATATACAAACTATAAATGCATAGGGACTAAAACCCTCTGACAAAACGTTTTCACAAACTATACTTTTAAATAAATTAAAATGCTAGTTTTATAAAAGTATAATTACATGCATGCATCGGTCTAGTATCATAGTCAAAACTATACAAAAGTATTAATACAAGTTGAACACTACGATTAGGCCTCGGGGTATGTAATCAGATCGAGGATGAATATAGCCTGATCAACTATATTTATCCAAGATGTGACCAACGTATGTCGAGAAATAGTAATAGTCAACAACAAGTCAAAAACTTACCAAAGAAAATACTAGAATCAAACTTATGAATTTGAAATACTATAGGAGTATTTCATAGTACTATAAGAACCGTAATAATTGTGCGAACCTCGATATTTAGTTAGAACTAGGAATCGTCAAATAAATAGAATCTTATTCAAAAACTAAAAACCTTCACTGGCAGGTCTATAATTGCAAAGTGCGTACTTTAAAGTTACACATGATTGAGATTTTATAGGCTTAGGATTTATGATTTCGCTTTAGGCCCCTTTCCTTGTTTGGATGTGGACTTAAAGTGAAGCTACTTATCTAACGTCCTATTCGATCTTGATTGTATGTGATTTGTATACACAAGGTAATTATAGGAGGACCGGGTGTAGGTCTTATCACAAAAATTACCTTCTTACCCTTAAGTTATATTTATATTTCTCTTATCCCTATTCTCGCTTAGATAAAAATGGATGGATTCCATCCTCCCAGAGATCCGTACTATCCTAATCAAGAGAATGCTGGTTGGCTCGGTGCCGAACCAGAGGATGAGCTTGCAATTTCCCCTAGACGATGATTATGCTGAAGTCTTTCACGAGGAGGACGGTTCCGGATCAAAAGCTTACAATGCACCTCCAGTTACTCAGAACCCAAACCCTCGTCCGAACTTTCAAGGCCCCACGCCTCTGTGGGCCATAAACCTAGACATGTGGAGTCATGAACAAGGTCAAAATTCCCCCTACCAAGGAGACCGAAGCTTTCTACAATCTAGACGCCGGAGGTTTAGCAGATAGAGCACTTCCTGTGCTGGTTCGTCGCGTTTCTCGCAACACGGAACAGGGAAGAGCTATCATCGACCGAGTGGTGCAGATTGAGGCTACCACTGGTGTCGACGCTGTTCGTCTTCACAACCTGGAAGACAATCATATCGCAACAAGGGATCGTACCAACTTCTTGCAGGAAGAACTGGCGGCTTCGCAAGCCGAAGTGCAACGATTACGAGAACATCGTGTTGTACAAGATAGGCGTGTATTCCAAATAGAACGCCAGTTAGCTAAACCCAGGGCCGCATCTAGTAGGAAGTAGATCATACCCTACTCGTCCTCTGTTTACTATTTTGGTTATAGTCTAAGTCTTCAGAGATGTCTTAGAGTTATTTTTCATGCTTTATCAGTTCGACCGCGAAAATCCATTTTCGGTAGGTCATTTTAATGTCGATGTTTTTCCTAGAATTGTGGTGTATTGTAGACCTGTTTAAGGACAAGTTTTCCAAACTCTATGTACTTAATACATCTATACAATCGACATTTACTTCTTACATTTTGAAAAATAACCACTCAATTTCAGATTATTCTGTTACAAGTTGTACTTGTATTGAACTTCTAATTCCAATTCCTTACAAAATCCCTATCGAACTAAGTGCTTTAGTTATGAGATATCAAATTCATGTTCATTCTTGATATCTTACAATCGTTTTATCTTTTAATCTTTATAGTAAAAGATGCCTCCGCGTAAAAACCGAACCAACTTAAGATGTTAACGTCAATATTCTGTCTTAATAACTTAAATGCCTTTACAGTACTATAGAAACGTAGCAGATATGTAGGTTGAATCATCGAGAACAGTATAACAAAACGAAAAACTTACAATCGCATGAACTTCCGGGATTCGAACTCTTCATTATGAGGTGACGGATATCAGTGTAAGAATCGGAAGTAAGACGACACAGAAATTCAATATACCTACGAAGGAGAAGGACACCCTATAAATACCAGGAGAGAACAAATCATTATCACCCAGAATAGAACGGAGAACAGAGGAGAACCACTCATGTTTCATGCGAAGTGTTTGAGTGCCTTTTCATCACATTAATAAGTAATAAATAATGCAACTTAGTGAGTTTATGAATACATTACTCACATTAGGATTCGAACTTATCGTCTTTTCCTGTATTGGCTAATAACAATAATTCGGATCACGAAATCTCAATCAGAGTGATTACTTCTCAAATTCATAAGTCGGTTTATTATAGACTCTATTATGAATTACTTTCAAATCTTTTCGAAAATTGAATCATAGTATCCACCAACCAACGATATTTTCGTTCTGATGACACTCGTCTGGTAACCATTCTAGAAACTTCATTCTACTCTTTTACCAGGACTGCATCATAGGGATGTAGGTCAAATCTTTGAGATCAGTATGACGAAACAAAAAAATTTATATTAATATAAATTATTAGAATACATCTAAAGCCAACCATAATCGATCACGAGCCTATTTTCTCATTTTGTAATAGAATCATGCCTCCGAAGAACGTAACCAACCATCCGATAAATCACAAATCCTTCAGATAGATGCGGCTACGTTTCAAGCTGCAGTCACATCAGCCGTAGTAGTTGTCATGGCTCACCTTAATGCTAACAACGCAAATGTTAGTAGAAATGTGATCGACAATCCTGATCGTGGTGATAACCAATTCAGCAACAAGTGCCTACTTGTAAAGACACTCCGAACCTCAAACCTAATGTTCTGAAACGAAAGTTCGAGAACAAGAAAGGGAGTTGTTCAACTCAAGGGCCTACAGAAGGGCAACAAGCTGGGGCAGTCAATACCCCAATCAGCCCTGCTATCCAAACACCAACCGCGCTGTACTTAGGAAACCTCCTCCACTGTAGCAAATGCAACTACCATCATCATGGGACCTGCCGAGTGTTGCATTGCAATAGATGCGACATAAAGGGGCACACCGACCATATCTGTAGGACTCTTGTCGAATTCATCACTTCGACTACCAATGTTGGAACCAATCCAACATGTCATCTTTGCAGTGAAATAGGACATTACAAGAGGGACTGTCCAACAGAAAAGAATGACATGGGAGCAGGAGGAGTTTGACCCCAAAGAATGGGGAAGCATCAAAGAACCCTGCTATATTTTTGGTACGCTTCCAAACCCCAATAATTTATTTATAATTATAATTACTCTTTCATTCGAACCAAATCACAGCACCCATATAAAACTGAGAACCCTATCAGGTAAGCTATGATGGCTTAGTGTATGCATTAGAGTCATTTATAATTAAGATTTGTAGATTTAAGGTGAGTGATCCCGCCTCATTTCCTGTTCCTTGTTTGGTTGTGGATTTAGGGCAGGGTTGCTCAGTCAACTGTCTTACCAATCTTAATTATACATGACTTGTGTACACCAAGCGATGATAGAGAGACCTAGTAGGAATCATTACGTGAAGGTTCGTAGTTTCAAATTATCAGAACCCTCGTATTAGTAATATCCGCCAATTTTGAATTAAAAAGGGGATTCGTAGCAAAATAACAGAATAAAACTGAAGGCGCTGAAAACTCATGTACATAGAATTGCTCATCATCCTAGTAATCATCTCTTCCAGAATAACTTAATATCTACTTCGTTGAGAAGTTCCGACATCCTCATCCGACATGGTTTGGCTTGATCCTTACCATGCAAAAGAACTTTTTCAGTTGACAGATGAAATCCTTCCAATCCATAACGCAAACCTTTATACCATCTCTCACTTCAAAACTTCAGAAGTACCCATGCGAGGGGTACCACACCTTCTAGCCTGCTCAATAGATAGAAAACTTGAAACAGAAAGCACCAAAGAAGTCTCAAAAGTCAGTAACCACCCGTTGTATACCCAAGAGATCTCTGAGGAAGACCACTTGTACTGCAGGTCAAGTTCAAGAATAGAGTAAAAGAACTCATTAGGTTAATCTATCGCTGCTAGGTGTATATGCAAGAGTGGCATATAATTTAGACTCAACAAGATTTAGGATGTGTGATTCCGCCCTACTTCCTGTTTCTTGTCTGGTTGTGGACTTGGGGCAGAGCCACCCAACCGAACGTTTTGTCGATTTAAATTATATACAACTCGTATACACGAGGTGAGGATGGATGAGCCAAGGATGAGTCTTATCATGAACTTTAGAGCAAAAGCCCGCATTCTTACTATAACAACAAGAGATACCTGAGTGGGAGTAGTAACGAATTGCAATGGGCTTAAAAAAATTCAAGTTACCAAGGCAACAGGTGGAGTTGATGCCATTTTGGGTGATCGTCGACAGGTTAACCAAATCCACACACTTCCTACCAGCAAAGGAAACAGACAAGCTGGAAAAACTAACTAGAAATTACATAAGGGAGATTGTACGACTGGATTGTGTACCAATATCCATTATCTCGGACCGAGATAGTAGATTCACCTCGAGGTTCTGGCAGTCACTACAAAAATCTCTAGGAACGAGACTAGACATGAGTACCGCCTACCACCCACAAACCGACGGCCAGAGCAAGAGAACCATTCAAACCTTAGAAGATATGCTAAGAGCTTGTGTGATCGATTTTGGTAAGGCATGGGATACCTATTTACCATTGGTCGAGTTCTCGTACAACAATAGCTATCACACTAGCATCAAGGTTAATCCATTCGAATCCCCCTATGGCCGTGAGTGCAGATCACCTCTGTGCTGGGCAGAAGTGAGTGACACGCAACTAACTGGAGGACAATTACCTGACAACACTCTCACTGGCCCGAAAATCATAAGTGAAACTACTGAGAAGATTGTCCAAATCCGAGAACGATTAAAGGCTCCAAGAGACAAACAAAAGAGTTATGCGGACAAAAAAAAACGGAAACCCTTGGAATTCCAGGTTAGGGACCGAGTACTATTCAAAGTCTCACCCTGGAAGGGATTAATATGTTTTGGAAGACGTGAGAAAGTGAATCCAAGGTATATCGGACCATTCGATATTCTTGCCAGGATTGGCCGGTAGCATACAAACTTCGATTTCCACAGGAACTCAATAACGTACATCCTACCTTTCATGAGTCCAACTTAAGGAGGTGCTTGTCCGATGAGACCCTCGTCATCCCTCTGGATGAAGTTGAAATCAACAAGAGTCTTCATTTCGTAGAAGAACCAATAGAAATCATGGTAGGAAAATTTAAAAGAACAAAACAAAGTCACATACCCATTGTGAAGGTCCGCTAGAATGCCAAGCGAGGACCTGAATACACCTGGGAGCGCGAAGGTCAGAAGAAACAATAATACCCGCATCTTTTCCCTAGTCCATAAAATACTTAATTTAGAATTAATTTGGGGACGAAATTCCCTCTAACGGGGGGATGATGTGACAACCTGATATTTCAAGTCAATCTAATGTTCTAAAATCAATTATTGTAACCTATTTTTGAAATAATAAAAGTAGCGTCAAAAATGAAATGTTCAAAAAATCTCAATTGGGATATATAAAGTGATAGATATCGTAACAAGGTTTTCAGAAATATAAAGAACACTAAAATCCGAGTTATAACGAAGAAGTCCAATCAAAGATTCGCGACAAAACCGGTAAAACACTGTTAAGCGTAAAAAGTGAAATTTCAATAAAATACTTTTAGCCTTAGGTATCTAAACGAAAGTCGTAGATTATGTTAAACCGTAAACGTGCATAAAAAGAACGTCCAAATCTGACTTCATATGAGGAAGTTATGATTTTTTCTAAGTTTCGGATACAGTAGTAGATAGCTAAAAACTCGAAATAGAGATCGAGCGACTTTTAGCAGATGCAACCTTAACGAGAATCGAAGATCCCGACACTAGTAGTACAACGGTGAAAAGACAGATGAAAACGGACGTCGGATGAAGAAGTTATGGATTTTTAACGGACTTTTCCTGTCCCGGTCCGTTAAAAATATAATATTAAAAACAAAGTCAAAATCAGCCGACGGAGTCTAAACAAAAGTTGTAGATCATGTTCTCACCTACGCGTGGATATAAAGAACGTCGAAAACGGAGTTCGTATGCGAAAGATGTGAATTTCTGAAGTTCGAGGCACGCTTACCAAAAAATGGAACACCCAGTGTTCATATGGGGAACGCCCCGCGTTCGGAGCCCAGAGCCTGTCCCGTCGCCTGTCAAGTCCGTAGTTCGTAAGCCATGACGCACGGCGGAACGCGCTACGTTCGTTCAGGGAACGCGCTGCGTTCGGAGGCCAGACCCCTCCTATAAATAAGATGCGAGTGCTGCCCGGGTTTGGTTGCTTTACTCTCATTCCTATTACCTTAAAACACCTCTCAAGCCCCTCTAAACCACCCCGAAGCCCCTGTAACACCCCTAGCACACGACGCAAGTTCCGACGCCCGATGTTCCCGAGAAAAACAGTCTTTCCAGTTGAGGTACTGCCCGCGTGAAGCCCGGTTTTTCACCAGAAACCCGCTGTTTCGTCAAGAACAATCCTTCTTAGAAACGAAATGCTGCCCGATTCACTACTTATCAATTGAGTTCATACCCCTACGCTTTTCCGAGTTTTTCATATTTTCAGGGGGGAATACAAGCAAAAGCACAAGTAATCTTGGGCTTAAAGTATATTATTTTGTTTAAGATAATTATATTTTCAATATACTTTTAACATGGAAAACAGTTTTACCAAATGGGTTAAGAAATCAACTCGCAGAAACAGTTTTCAAAACTAAGGCAATGAACTTATGAATCATGAAGTAAAAGATATCATTTTATAAAGGATTCAAGTTAATTACAAAAAGGGTTTTCAACATTGATACTTGTAAATTTGTTAGTCTAAGTTGGAGACACGTCCTTGGTAACACTCACCACCGAAACAGAGTGTAGGACTAGCACTTATGACCAGAATCTCTTGTAGGGAGAACGTGACTGTTGTGTATAGATCTATACGAGACTGACTATCACGCACCTCGCTGCTAGCTACAGTGGGACCGGCAGGTCTACGAGTGACAAAGTCATAAAGGATACTGGCCCCGATACATGCCATATCAAGTTAATGTATGGTTATAAAACTCACAATGTAGATAACAGCGATTTACTTACGTAATAATGGATCGAGTGAACTAACCTCAGAGTAATAATCGATTGATTACTAGAGGGTATTAATAATACCTTCAAGATTTAGTTCACCACATTTTTATTAGTTTTATTTATGTAATAAGGCTAATATACCTCACTGGGAGTAACCTGGGTTTTTCAAAGAAAAGTACGTTTAACGATATAAGTATGGTAGATATTTGTATACTTCATTTTAGAACGGATAACCAACAACCTACTTTTAGGTAAAATATAGGATTTTCCCAGGATAACACGGTATTTTCATAAACGGATGGTTTAACATTGAACTAATGGATATTCATATTCATTCCATGACTCCTTGGATTGTACCTTTCTGTATGAATCTAGAAGTCATGGAAGGAATGGGTTTCAAACATGCTTTTATTAAGAAAATATGGGATTTTCTTGAGGAACACTTTGCAAAAGGATCAAAGAACATTTTCCACCAAAACTAAATGCTTATGAACTCACCAGCTTTATGCTGATATTCTTTCAAAAACTGCTTGTATTCTCAGGGATTCAGTAATACCGGTAAATCTTCAGCTTTTGGAGAAGGGACACTAAGACGCCAGTCTTAAAACTTATTAAATCATCATATTGTAATTTATTTTGAGACATGTATTCTATTCAACAATGTAACTTTTAAATTATATTTATGATGGTTGTGTTTACTTTCTTTACAAATATTCAATTGTTATGATACTACATGAAGTCATCCGCCCCCGGATGTTTCCGCCATTCTGGTTTGGGGGTGTGACAGATTGGTATCAGAGCATTGTTTATAGTGAACTAAGTATATCGAACCACATAAGATATACAAACTATAAATGCATAGGGACTAAAACCCTCTGACAAAACGTTTTCACAAACTATACTTTTAAATAAATTAAAATGCTAGTTTTATAAAAGTATAAGTACATGCATGCATCGGTCTAGTATCATAGTCAAAACTATACAAAAGTATTAAGACAAGTTGAACACAACGATTAGGCCTCGGGTATGTAATCAGATTGAGGATGAATATAGCGTGATCAACTATATTTATCCAAGATGTGACCAACATATGTCGAGGAATAGTAATAGTGAACAACAAGTCAAAAACTTACCAAAGAAAATACTAGAATCAAACTTATGAATTTGAAATACTATAGGAGTATTTCATAGTACTATAAGAACCGTAATAATCGTGCGAACCTCGATATTTAGTTAGAACTAGGAATCGTCAAATAAATAGAATCTTATTCAAAAACTAAAAACCTTCACTGGCAGGTCTATAATTGCAAAGTGCATACTTTAAAGTTACACATGATTGAGATTTTATAGGCTTAGGATTTATGATTTCGCTTTAGGCCCTTTTCCTTGTTTGGATGTGGACTTAAAGTGAAGCTACTTATCTAATGGCCTATTCGATCTTGATTGTATGTGATTTGTATACACAAGGTAATTATAGGAGGACCCGGTGTAGGTCTTATCATAAAAATTACCTTCTTACCCTTATGTTATATTTATATTTCTCTTATCCCTATTCTCGCTTAGATAAAAATGGCTGGATTCCATCCTCCCAGAGATCCGTACTATCCTAATCAAGAGAATGCTGGTTGGCTCGGTGCCGAACCAGAAGATGAGCTTGCAATTTGCCCTAGACGATGAAAATGGGATTTTCTTGATAAAAATGGGATTTTCTTAGATACAAATGGCTGGATTCCATCCTCCCATAGATCCGTACTATCCTAATCAAGATAAAAATGAGATTTTCTTGAGGAACACTTTTCAAAAGGATCAAAGAACATTTTCCACCAAAATTAAATGCTTATGAACTCACTAGCTTTATGCTGATATTCTTTCAAAAACTGCTTGTATTCTCAGGGATTTAGTAATACAGGTAAATCTTCAGCTTTTCGAGAAGGGGCGCTAAGACGTCAGTCTTAAAACTTATTAAATCATCATATTGTAATTTATTTTGAGACATGTATTCTATTCAACAATGTAACTTTTAAATTATATTTATGATGGTTGTGTTTACTTTCTTTACAAATATTCAACTGTTATGATACTACATGAAGTCATCCGCCCCCGAATGTTTCCGCCATTCTGGTTTGGGGGTGCGACAAGGTGAGTCATACTTCGTTCCAAAATCAAGTATTAGAGTCATACTCCAAGATTATGCCTCGAGTGACATGTCTTAAGTAGGTTTATAACACTTCATAAATTATGGAGTAGAAATGTTTTCTAACTCTTGCATATTTCAAATTGGTAGTTGTGATGTTTTGGATAAAACAAAGATCAACTAAGACCAATTGTGTGAAGTGTTTTTCTTGATAAGAATCCACACTAACTCTTGAATATTTGTTTGTCAAGGAATGGTTCTTGACAAGAGACTCTTATATGTCAAGAAGTTAGTGGGAGTCTTGAAGATCTTGAAAAAGTTTCAAGAACTGATCAAGAGCAAACCTATTGTTTATGACTAGCACGCGACTTGAGGTTTGTAACCTATCGTGTAGACACATTCTTGTTTCTGTGCCATTCCAGTTGAAGTTGACCATGCATGTGAGTTCTGTGAGTACTTAATTGTTTGCTAAACAACCTGGAAGCAATGGTAGACCCTTGTGCTGCCAAGTGGCAAGAAATTAAGATTGAACAAGTTCAGTCCATATGAGTTTGAATTTGTCAAAGACTTTGGAAGTAGGTATTGAGGCAAGACTGTCATGAATCCGACTATAGATTGTCTAAGTGTTTTAGACATTGCACAAGTTTGCTGCAGTGTTCATGAGTACTCCTGTAATAAGATTTGAGTATTGGATTAAACTCACGCTCATCTGAATCACTTCATGGATTTTATCACGAGTGATTGTGAGATGATAATATCTTATATTCTTGAAACTGAGACATATAGCTGCAGTTTACAAGTCGGTTGCACATTGATGATGTGTAAACGCACCAGTAACTTGGCGTTATAAAACATATCATTGTGTGTGATTTGATGAGTAGATAGAGCAAGCATATGAGTCGCAGTTTATCCGTTCCTTTTATCCTAAGAGGATAAAAGCGATATCTGTGGGCCCCTCGCTGATTTAGTGATGACAATCCTAAGTGCTTGGCCAAGCCTGGACTGATTTGATTTGTTCAATTAGTCGGTCGTCATAAATCGGAAATCGAGAAACAACACATGAACAGAGAGAGTGATTATAATCCATGTCTCAGTTCATACGATATCTTGTAGAATGGAGGAATATATGATCCCTTATCGAATGGACGTGTCAGACTTCGAAAATGGATTTTAAGAGATACGATTGCTAGTCGGTTTTAAGGCGTACTTGCAGTTATAGTTATTAGACTTATCCAAGTGGGAGACTATTAGATTAGGTATCTAAGCCCATAACTATAATTGGTATGTACTTGACCCGAGAGTAGCGTGGTCCATTTCGGGTTGCATTCACCAGGGCAATTTGATAAGATGGATGTCTGAGAAATAGGTTATTTGTGATTTAATAATATATTATAAGTATAATATATTAATTGATAAATCATATTATTTAATTAGTATTGATCAAGAATTAATTTGGAATTAATCTAGTGATCAAAAGAGACTAATTAAATTAACAGGGATTGATTATGTAAATTAGTGATATATATGGTTTGGGCTATTGATCCATGATGGACTAAGTTTATGTAAGTTCCATGATGAGTTAGTCCATATGAGTTATTGGATCATAAGCCTAAGTGTAATAATTAGGGTTTCATATGACTCTGGGAATTCTACACTATATATGTATTCCATAAACCCTAAAAGTGATACGTGTGGACTCCTAGTTGAGCCTAGCCGATTTTTGGTGTCAAAACCTATCTCTCAAGTCCTCCATTTGTTCATGGTGTGTTGTGAACCGTTTTAGGCATCACACTTAGGGTGTTAAGCTCTTGAAAGGCCAAAATTCTACAAGCTACAATATAGAGATATTCATCTAACTTGATTTTATGTTTAAAATTTTAAATTGTATGCTAGTTGTAGGTTTCATGCTTTGGATAATTTTTGTTGCATGTATAACTAGAGAAAACTTAGATCCAAAGCATTAGGGTTGTATGTGCACCATAGGGATGTTAGAGTACATAAATCCCATCATATATAACCTTCAGATTTGTTCTCATTTCCTCACAAAACCACTTCAAATATCTTTGAAATCTCTCTAGCCTTTGAGTTCAATTGTTCCCAACTTTAAGAACATTTTAGTAGAAACTTTGGAGCTCTAGGAGCTCGATGAAAAGAGGTGTACGGGTCGTGAATAGATCCCTTGAGATCATCAGTTAGGATCAGGGAGTGAAGGGTAAAAAGAAATGAACTATTCATAAAGGTCCTTTGTTCACCCCGTGGTTGTCTTAGTAACACAAATCGCTAAGGATTTCCCGAGGAAATGTTGTCCACTTAGAGATCCTTTAAAATAGATCCCTTAAGATCATCGGTTAGGATTAGGGAGTGAGAATAACGGAAATGGGTAACTGGGTTATTTTTTTGATGCGAAATATATAGTTATAACAAATTAATTATAATATTGTGGGTTAAAAACCCTATGTACTCACCAGGTTTCCCAACCTGACCCACTCAGTTTCTTTGTATCATAAGTAGCGGTACGAAGGCATATGATTTTTGGATATGATGAAAGATTCGAGGAAATGTAGGCCATTAGATATTCAGTAATGACTATTTTTATGCTTATGTCTCTTGTATCAGTTATGACATCCCAAGTTTTTAATAATCAATGAAAAACATTTCTTTGGAAATACTTTTTATAGGACAAATTCTGTAGTTATAAATAAACTCCATTTTAAAATAAGCATAAATAAAAATGTTTTTTTCTGATCGTGAAAATGGGGATGTCACTGTTAGTATCAGAGCATTAGTTTAAGTGAACTACGGATATTTTAGGATTTCTAGACTTAAACATAGAATGATAAGTGATGATCGTGAGATGTGTGTCTATTATATTTTTGGTAGTATGTCTGAACTGACACAAGCACTAGCTTACTTTAGTATAAGATGCCTAATTTGTTGTTATGTGCTAAATGATTTATATTGTAGCATGCCTTAGGTTTCCTTCCCAGAATGTTGTTACTTGAATAGATTTAAGGTCTATTGCCGCCCTCGATTTGGAAATTTTATGTGTTAGGGATTCTAAACGTTTTTATTGTATTAGAATTGACATATAACGTTTTGGGGGTGATCATGAGGATTATGCATCTAAAACATAACTAAGAAAAGGTTCTTATAAATAGAACAGTTTCACAAAACAATGCACTAAGCTCTATTAGGGTTTAACCCTAATAGTATACTATATACGATTATAGAAACAGAGATCCCACTATTTTAGGGATATATTCTAATCTATGTAAAGTATGATCCTAATCACTAAGATTGCGGATCATATATCTATTCTATAATACAAAGTATATCTACCTAATATACAAACTATCAGTCTAATATACAAAACAATCACTAAGATCATGAGGATCACGCTGTCGCTGATGACGTTGTTGCTGGCACTGGCGCTGACACTGGTGATGATGGATAGCATGTTATGTGTTTAACTCATCAGATCATAAGATGCGACCTTACAATCTCCCCTATCTGATGATGTCAAAACTAATCTTCAAAGGATTCATCAAGGTCATCATTGGATAACTTTTCAGCTTCTGTTAAAATCTCAGGTTTCAACCACTTAAAGTCATCAAGATGAAGATCAGCCAAATGTTTACTGAGATCAAGAGAGATGAACACATGATAGCCTCGTTCTAGTTCTTTATGGCACATTCCCTCCAAACAAAGATTGAACAGATGCTCAGTGGGAGCAGCAGGAAGATCGTCAGTGCGTTGAAAGCGCATTTGATTTTGACTATCAAGGTAGAAGATAACATGTTCTGGTTTCCAAATGAACATGTGTTGAACTGGCTCAACAACCACTGTCAGCTTGTTGTTTATGTAGATAGTGCCATACGGAAGGAGTAACGTAGTATACTTGGACATTATGGTATTACTTGTTCTATCTGAGGTGGATAACTGAGATGGACCAGCTGAAGACACTAAGTTCAGCTTCTTGACTTTGTTAACCAATTGTTGAATTTCTAATTTTACCTCCTGAGCATGAACACCTTTATGTTTTGAAATTATCTTCTGAATCTGGATCCACTCGTTGTAGCCGTATTTAACTAACTCGCGAGCAAAAACAACTTCAGTGATTCATACTCTACCTTCTTCCTGACCAGATGAATTTTGAGCGATTCATCCTTGGGTTTGGAACACCTGACCTTGATGATGGGATCAGGTTTATATCTTCGAGCTAGAACATCTCCAAATTTCTTCCTGTTAATTCGATCATTTAGCTCAGAAACCCTGTTTTTTTTGGCAACATCAATGTTGAAAAGCTAAATATTTGTCTTTTGAACATTAATCCTTTCATGAGTTGAGGCAAGGATTTGAACAAATTTGATGGATCGATATTGATCTCCTATTCTTCGAAATAAAGCATTATGCTCCAACATGATTTATTTGACCTTCTCAATGGTCATTTTCCATTTCTTATCCAATTCTTCCAAATCAACCGTTAATTTGCTTTTCTTGGAAGGAAGAGGGGATGAAGAACTACCAGCAACTGAGGAACTTCCAGCTTCAGCATCATTTTCTCCCCATAAGAAGGAAGTCGTTCTTTTTCTTGGATTGAGCTGATCATCATCAGACTCAATGTTATTATGAGTTTCTTGAGGAATCTCCCCCTCAGAAGATGCATCCGGATAAACAACACTCAGAGGAATAGCCGGAATAGCAGTATGTGCCATGAAGTCCATATCAAGAAACCCTTCATAATCATCATTCTCAGTCTCAGGTTGATCATTATCAGCTTTCGGCTTACTCTGATCATCACTCACTGGTTCAGACTGAATAACAACCAATGCTCCTTGGTTGTCGACCCTTTCTGATTCAGACTATTCTGACCGAAATGAAATTGCAGTTATCATCACCAATTCTTGATTCTACCCCTTTTTGGCATCATTAGTTTGGGGATAGGAGTTATAAGGTGGAGAGGGAGTCTGAGGAGGGGGATTTGATTGTGGTAGTGGAGGATTATTGTCAGATGGTGGTGGTGGTGGAGGTGGTTGATCATTTCCTGGAGAGATAGGGGAGTGTCTTCAACCATTTCATCAGTGGATCAATGGTTTCCAATGGAGGTGGGGATGATCCGTGCTATGTGAAAGCTTATACAGAAAGAGTTGTTGATGAAGGAGAGGATGAATAAAAAAAATGTGTTGGTTTAATCTTGGGGGAGAGTTAATGGTCATTCCCTGAGAAGAAGCCTCTTACACATCAGTGTCTGATGTGTTAGCATCAGCATCAGATTCATCTTCTTCATCACCAGCATCATCCTCTTCATCCCCATTATCTGATTTGGGGTTTTCCTCTTCAGCCTCATTAGAAGATGCAACATTTTCCCCTTCTTCTTCTTCTTCTTCATTGCCCTCATCCTCCTCTTCATCAGAGTCAGAGGATTTAACTACATAAGGATTTGCAACCTAATTCTCCATACACTGAGTAAGATGTGTATCTCCTTCAATGGGGCTGGCATTGATAATCTTTGATGAGAGAACTGGAAGTTGTATGGAGACTCCATGGTTGACATTTTAACCCTCTCTAGTACGATCCAAAATTAATGAAAGCCAACGAGGATATGGAACGTAGGTTGGATTTTTGTTCCCAGTGATGCATTCAACCAGTTGATCAAAGAAAAGTTGAGCAAAGTCTAATCTTTTGTTGCAGACCATGGCATATACATTACGTTCCTCAAACAGGTTCAACTGGTCTAAACTACCAAACTTATGTACAAGACACTTTCCAATCACCTAGAGCCGACAAAAATCAACCCAACTTGAACCCAACCCAAAATTAGCGGGTTGGGTTGAGGTTTTCAACCCATTTAAGTTAAATGGGTCAACATGTCTAACCCATTTAATTAAACAGGTTGGGTTGGGTAAAAGTTATCATCCCGTTTTCAACCCGCCAACCCATTTAACTTTAATATATATTTAATTTAGTAATTATTTGAATATTATCATGTATTAATGGAAGTATTAATTTACAAATTATAATGATGTATTATTATTTATGTTTTATAAAAATTCAATCCTAATTTCCATCTTCTTTTAACACCGATAATACTAGCCACTTTCCAAAATCACTTTGAAATTAAAAGTTTTTAATGTTACTTGAACAATTTATTTGTATTTATGAATTGGGATTATGCATTTATCATACTTATGATATTTTATTTACGTATGAAACTACGTTAATCAGTGTAATATTTAGTTAATTAATTAATTTGTTTGATTTTAAATGGGTTACACTAATTTTAACCTATTTATTTAATAGGTTGGGTCATGATCTATATAAAAATAGGTAAACCGATGACAATCCATTTATCTTAAAGGTTGGGTTGGGTTGAGAATATCAACCTATTTAAATAAACGGGTTGGGTTGGATTGAAATTTTTAACCCAATTATTAAATGGGTTGAACCCGAACCCAACCCAGGTCGACCCATTGCCAACTCTACAATCACCCCTGTCAAATACTTCCACCCAGCACAATAGCATTGGCGAAGGGTATATTTATTTTGATCACGAGTAGTACCCTGAAGAGAGAAATTATACCCTAATTTGGGTCGAAGAGACCTGCATTTTTTCCTGAGAAGGAGTTTCAAAGTAGCTGTCTAATTGAGGAATACGTAGAGCAAGACGAAGAGAAGCTGCATTGATAACAACCCTAGAATGACCATATCCAATAGTTCCAGAGATGGTTTGAGCATTGGCATTGATAGTGCAAGAATAGTAAAACTCACATACTTGCTTAGGGTAGAATGGCTCCGGATAATCACAAAATGCCTAGCGAAGAGGACAACTTTTGACGTAGTTGACATAATCCTTAATCCCTGAGTTCTTGTGTTGATTTGGGATGATATCTGAGAAGGCAACGTTGTTTGATTGGACAACGATAGGAGTATCAGGAGCATGGGGGCCTTTGACTACATTAGCATCAGGAGCAAAGATGTATAGAACCTTTGACATGATGAAATCTTGAAGAACTTTAGACAGAGAAGATAATGATCGAGAGAGCCTTTGTGAGTGAACTTCGACTGCTTGGATGAGTTGTAAAAGTGACCTAGGAGAGAGAATTCTCCTATTTTATCCGAAGATTTTCTACCTTTTTGCGTAATCATTATTGGAGAAAAAGGCGCCGTAAAAATCTCGTATTTGAAGATGATGCTACATATCTTGATCGTCATCCAAAATTTACCATTAAGATAAGAGAATTATGTGTCAGTGAGACATAGCATCAGCGGAATAAATTATTAGAGGAAGCGTTCAGTGTATCAGAGTTGCATTATCAGTGGATCAAAGTTGTAACTGTCAAATGTGTGAGATTGTGATGTATCCTGATAGCATGTGTTTGTACTATCATTCACTGACATAGTATTTCGAAGTCTCACTAGCATATGGTTTGGTATGCTGAATCATGAACTTCTTTTATTAGAAGAAAAGTAATAAGAATGGTATGATGCGTGTAATACATTTCAGTGTTTAAATATACCCATCGACAAAGAATGTCGAAGTTTTATCAATGCATCGTAGATACAGTGAATCATCAACTTCTTTAATAGAAGATTTGTTGGGAGAGAATGGGTATGTGCTTGTAATACATCGTGGTACATGATATACCCATCGACATAGAGTTTTCGAATTCTCTTCAGTGTCTGTTTTCATACGCTGAATCATAAAATTCTAAAGAAGAATGTATGGTGAGAATGGATTAGTACGTGTGGTAGACTATGGTACATAACCTAACCATCAACACATAGTTTCAAACTTTCATCAGTGTGTAATTTTTCACAATGAATCGTTATTTTTTTAGAAAAAGAATTTTCAAGGAGAGAATGAGATGTTTCAATCACCCTGAGGTGAAATCAGCGTGAATCATAAACAATTTAAACTTATCATGAGAAGTAGTTTATCTTACATATCATGAAGTTAAGTGTAACGCCCCGATTCTCAGGTATCGATTTTATATAAGAATTTTCTTGATTTCAAGGTCTACTCGACGAGTTGGTTGCCCTACTCGTCGAGTAGCAGCGGGTTGGTCCGCGTGCTTTAGTGACCTACTCCCCGAGTCCAATAAGGGACTCGACGAGTAGGAGCTGGCAGATGAAACCCTAAATTTCAGGGTTTTGCACCCTATTTAAGGATCACTTATCTCCCCTTAGCCTCTCTTACTGCTCCCCTCGAATCCAGAAACCCTAAGTTGTGTTGTTCTCTTTGTTGGTGTGCTTCTTAGCTTGGAAGAGTGATTTTGGTGAGGAAAGGTTTGAAGATCAAGGAGCTTTGAGCAAGGAACAACTGGAGATCTGAAGTCCACCTCAGTTTATCACCATTTGGAGGAAAAACCTTAAGTTGCAACTTCAGATCTAGGCTCATCTTGGCCCTTATCATCATAAAGTCTCATTCTTTAGCATGTTGGTGGAGCTCTTTTGCCTAGAACCCCTTATTTAGCTTGTTTTAGGTCATTATCACCTTGCAGGCACGTAAAGTTTGCAACTTTACGTGATAAACATGCCTTGGGAAGCTGGATCTACAATATGGAGCCTTAGCATGGCATAAAAAGCGTCTGTATGGATGATGGATTGAAGGAACTCGGCGAGTCGCAAGGTAGACTCGGCGAGTCATATGAAGATGGTCATGAACTCATCGAGTTGATGAACAACTCGGCGAGTCCGATGAAGATTGCCTTGGGCTCGACGAGTCAGTCGAATGACTCGGCAAGTCCGCTAGGGTTTTTCCCAATATTTGGACACGTATGAACTCACCGAGTTAAAGGGAAACCCGACGAGTCAACCAAGGATTTCACGAATTCTCGAGTTCAGGAAGGACTCGAGGAGTCGATGAGCTACACTCGACGATTCGAGTCAACATGGATTGTTGACTTTGACTGTGGACTTTGACTTTGACCAAGAGATGACCAGTTAACTTCTAAGGGTATTGTGGTAATTTGGAAATTTATGAAAAAGGGTCTTATGGTAACTATAGGTGTGGAGTTCGTGTTGGTGATCTGGGAGCTGAGCTTTTGAGTTTCAGACGATAGTTGCGAGGTGAGTTATCCTCACTATACTCAAGGGTCTAAGGCACCAAGGCCGGCCCTTTGGATTGTTATGTGGTTATGTTATGCTAGTATGATCTGTTGGATCGGTATCCTAGAGGGTAGGATAATATTATATGATATGTGGTATGATCTGTTAGATCGGTATCCTGGTAGATAGAATGGTGTTATGTGCTATGTGGTATGATCCGTTAGATTAAGTATTGTCTATAGACTGTTGTGTGATTATTTGTTATATGTGCACATGTTGTTTGGCGGTTGAGGCTTATCTGTTTTGTGCGGAAGCCAATAGACCTGGGCATTCCAACCTGTTGGTTGTGGGCCGAGAGTATTCCATCCCGAGGATGAATGGACTCATAGTGTGTGGGCATTCCAACCTATTAGTTGTGGGCCTGGGGTATTCCATCCCGAGGATGATTGGACCCATAGTATGTTGGCATTCCAACCAGATGGTTGAGGGCCTGGGGTATTCCAACCCGATGGTTGACTGGACCTATAGTATGATGTTTATGATTATCTGTGTATAGTATGTGGGTATGGGTATTTTGGGGGAACTCACTAAGCTTTCGGGCTTACAGTTTCAGTTTATTGTTTCAGGTACATCAGGGGATCGCGGCAAGGCGAAGGCGTGATCGTACAGCTCCTCATGTTTTGTTTATGTTTCTGGGAAAACTCTGATATTATACATTTTGAAAACAAAGTTGTACTGATTTTTAATGGTTTGAAATGTTCTGAAAAGTTTTAATTCGGCTTGAATTTTTGGGTGTTACAAGTTGGTATCAGAGCCTTCGTTTGAGTGAATCGGAGGCACATGCGTGTGAATCCAGTCTCAAATCAAGGAAAGGTTTTCAAAATAATTTCTAAAATGGTTTTCAAAATAAGTAAATGAGGATGCAGGATGTACGATCAGCCGGAGCCAGTAAGTAGCCCCAAAATACCATACAGTTATTGGATTATGTGATATGTTAGAACAGCATGCTAGTGCTAGGCTAGGGATCTTCAGGAATTGCATGGTAGAATTGCCTGATTGTATGATGCCTGATACCCTAAGGTTTTTCTTATATGGAATTGACGTCATTACTGTAGTTGCTTAGTGTATGCATCACAGCTGTACATAATTAAGATCTTATAGCCTGCGAATGTTTGATTTAGCCTTATGTTCTGTTCTTGTTTGATTGGGAGCTTATGGTAGGATTGGATATTCGAAAGTCTATAGGGTCTAGCGTTATGTATGGCTAGCATACAATAGTGCTGCAGGGTTGGTGGAAGTTTCATGGATGGGTGAGTTGTGTGGGACCAGTAGGTCAGTTGTGAGACGGTTAGCTTTCCTCTAGGAGTGAGGATTGAGTGCTCGCTATGTTTATGTATATTGTTAGGGTGTTGTGGTGATACTTGAGACAAATATGGGTAGGTGTGGAAGGTAGTATGGGCCCGTACTACTGAAAGCACAGGACCCATACGCGTAGCAAGGAAGTCATAACCCCTAGGGATTAGTCGGGAGTTAGTTCCTGGTTATTTATGCGGATTGTCTGATATCTTCCTGTTATGTTTCAGAATGGCGGTTACGAGACGTTTCACGATGGGGTCCGGATCAGGATCAGGACAGGGTGATCAGGAGGTCCCATGGGCACCTGAGATTATCGGCCAGGAGGGGCGAGTGTTGACAGAGGATCGGGTCAGGGAGATCATCCGCGAGGTGGTGGTCGAGATTGTCCGAGGTCAGATTCCGGAGTTGTTCGGGACTATTGAGTCCACTATGATGGAGTATTTCGACGACATATATGCAACCCTCACTGAGACAGCTGCCGCTGCAGCCACCGCGGCTGTAACAGCGGCAGGAGGGGGAGCGGGGCGAGTTTTTCAATACAGGGAATTCGATAACACGAAGCCCCCTACTTTTAATGGGATGCAGGATCCCATCAAGGCTATGAGGTGGATCTCAGATGTGGAGGGGTGTTTCTTCACCTGCTCGTGTCCTACTGACCAGAAGGTCAGGTGTGCTATGAACCTGCTAAGGTCCGGGGCCAAGGACTGGTGGAGACTTGCGACTGGGTCGTACACTGATGATCAGAGAGCTGATGTCACTTGAGAGCAGTTCAGGGACATGTTCCGCGCCCGTTACATTCCACGGGTCGAGTGGAAACGCTTGGCGCAGGAGTTTCTGTGTTTGAGACAGGATGGGGAGTCGGTGACGGAAATCACCCGTATGTTCACTGAGAGGGTGATGTTTTGCCCAGAGTTTGCTTCCAAGCAGGATCAGATGACGCGTTATCTGAGCATGCTCAAGACTGACATCCGTCAGTTTGTTGCCACCCAGCGATGTGATACACTTCCGGAGTTGCAGGAGGCCGCTGGACGGCGTGAGTTGGAGTTTGAACTGCAGTTGAGGGAGCAGCGGCAGGCCCCGGTGCAGTCATAGCCGTCGCCAAAGCGGTCCAAGACCACTGATACTAGGACTGGGGGACAGCCAGGCCGCACTTCTGCGAAGTGCGGGAACGCTCATTCAGGGATGTGCCCGACAGGGAGTGGGTGCCACCGATGTGGCAAGCAGGGCCATTTGGCTAGGGATTGCAGGCAGCCGACTCCGACTTCCGGAGTCAGGATTTGCTATCATTAGTGGGGCTAGTGTTTTTACAAGAAATCTCTAGCCTGCGAAAGATCTTTTTCTTTTTTTTAGTATCAAGCTGTTGATACTAGAGAGCAGGTGGGCCATATGAAGGCCCAGTGTCCTCTACTAGCCGCCAAACCGGCACATGCTCCAACGCCGACTACATTGAGGATCACGGATGGGAGACCGGTCGGGGCAGAGCCTCCGAAGGCTCAGGGTCGTGCCTTCCAGCTTACAGCCGAGGAGGCCAGGGCAGCACCGGATGTGGTTGCTGGTACGTTTCTATCCTTACTCCTATTGGTTATATCTGTTATATGCTTATCTGTTGTACTTGTGATTAGGTACGTTCCTAGTGAACTCCTTACCTGCACTAGTTCTATTTGACTCGGGGGCGAGTCGGTCTTTTGTATCTTAGACATTTAGTAGGGAGTTCAGAGTGCCAGTAGGCGAGCTAGAGTGTCCGTTGCGAGTTTCTATCGCCAACGAACACGGGGTTTCTGCTTCTACGATCTATCGAGGGTGCGAGATGGAGATCTTCGGGGTACCTTTTCCGATAGACTTGATTCTGATCCCCATGGGGGATGTATGCGTGATTGTGGGGATGGACTGGCTCAGTCATTTCGGTGCCATGATGGGTTGCGAGGGACAGCGGGTAGTGGCTCAAACCCCAAGTGGGGGAGAGTTGATTATATATGGCGAGGGCACCAGATCGGGGTCAAGGTTTTGTTCAGCCGCCAGGGCTCGGCAGTATATTCAGCACGGGGGTGCGGGTTACCTAAAGTATGTACTGGATACGCGAGCAAGGGATCAGATTTTGGTTTCCGATGTTCCAGTGGTCAGGGAGTTTGCATATGTGTTTCCGGAGGAGTTGCGAGGGATACCTCCGGAAAGGCAGGTCGAGTTCAGGATCGACCTCGTGCCTGGTGCGGCCCCAATTGCCAAGGCGCCGTACCGATTGGCACCGCCAGAGATGCAGGAGCTGTCGTCACAGCTACAGGAACTGATGGGCAAGCAGTTCATCCGACCTAGCCGTTCTCCATGGGGAGCACCGATTCTTTTTGTCTGGAAGAAGGACGGTTCGCACCGGATGTGCATTGATTACCGGGAGTTGAATAAGTTAATGGTGAAGAACCGTTACCCACTCCCGAGAATAGATGATCTCTTCGATCAGTTGCAGGGCGCATCTTGGTTTTCCAAGATAGACTTCAGGTCTGGGTATCATCAGGTCAGAGTCAGAGACGCGGACGTGGAGAAGACCGCGTTCCGAACTCGTTATGGACATTACGAGTTCGTGGTGATGCCGTTTGGGTTCACCAACGCGCCAGCAGTGTTCATGGACCTGATGAATCGGGTCTGCAGACCGATGCTCGATCGCTCGGTCGTAGTGTTTATAGATGATATCTTGGTGTATTCCAAGACCCGAAAGCAGCATGAGGAGCATCTACGGGAGTTATTGGGAGTTCTGAGACGAGAACGGCTATACGACAAGTTCTCGAAGTGTGAGTTTTGGCTACGATAGGTCCAGTTCCTCGGACATCTCGTTAACCAGGAGGGGATTTTGGTCGATCCGGCCAAAATCGAGGCGGTTATGCAGTGGGAGGTTCCGAAATCTCCCTCAGACATCAGGAGCTTTTTGGGATTGGCAGGGTACTACCGGAGATTCATACAGGATTTCTCCAAGATTACGATACCCCTCACTCATCTGACGAGGAAGGGGGTGGATTTCCGGTGGGGCCCTGAGCAGTAGAGGGCGTTTGAGACCCTCCGACAGCGGTTGTGCGAGGCCCCATTCTTGACACTCCCGGAGGGAGTTGAGGATTTTGTGGTGTTCTGTGATGTATCCATCACAGGTTTAGGGGCGGTCCTCATGCAGAGAGGACGAGTGATAGCCTACGCATCGCGGCAGCTGAAGCCGCATGAGACGCGATACCCTACGCATGATTCTGAGCTGGGGGCGGTGGTCTTCGCCCTCAAGATATGGAGGCATTACCTTTATGGGGTCCGTTGTACCATTTACACAGATCACAAGAGCTTGAGACATATCATGGATCAGCCGAACCTGAACATGAGGCATCGCAGGTGGCTGGATGTAGTCAAGGACTACGACTGCGAGATCCTTTACCATCCTGGTAAAGCGAATGTGGTTTCGGATTCTTTAAGCCGCAAGTCAGCTGGGTCTTCCACCCTGGCGATATGTGTGAGGATAGCGGTTGATTCTCCGCTTGTGAGTTTGATCAGAGATGCCCAGGTTGAGGGCATGCGACCGAAGAATTGGAAGTTGTAGAGGATCAAGGGTGAGAATACCCGGTTTGTGTAGGATAGTCGGGGATTATTGACCCGATGTGGTCGGGTCTTGGTTCCGATGTCTGGTGGGGTCAGGCAGACGGTCATGGAGGAGGCTCATAAGTCTCATTTTTCTATTCATCCGGGGGCCACCAAGATGTATAGAGACCAGAGTTTGAGTTACTGTTGGCATTGTATGAAGCAAGAAATCGCTTGGTATGTTGGGAGGTGCTTGACCTGCAGGATGGTCAAGGCCGAACACCAGAGGCCGCATGGTAAGCTGCAACCTCTAGAGATTCCCATGTGGAAATGGGAGCAGATCACGATGGACTTTATTACCAAGTTGTCGAGGACGACGAAGGGATTTGATGCTATATGGGTCATCGTGGATCGATTGACCAAGAGTGCCAATTTCTTGGCAATTTGGGAGAGTTCGTCGTCCGAGAAGTTGGCCGACATGTACGTTCACGAGATCGTGTCTCGCCATGGGGTTCCCGTTTCCATTGTCTCTGATCGGGATGTCAGGTTTACCTACTGTTTTTGGCAGAAATTCCACGAGGAGCTAGGTACGCGGTTGCACTTCAGCACAGCATTCCATCCGCAGACTGACGATCAGAGCGAGCGGACCATTCAGACCCTCGAGGACATGTTAAGGGCGTGTGTTATTGACTTCGGTGGGAGTTGGGATTCCCACCTACCGCTTCCAGAGTTCGCGTACAACAACAACTATCATTCCAGCATTGGCGCCCCGCCATTCGAGCTGTTGTAGGGGCGAAGATGTCGCACCCCGGTTTGTCACAGGGTGATGGGTCGGACGGAGGTGGTCTTGCAGACTACTGAGGAGATTCAGCAGATAAGGCAGCGGCTGCAGACCGCTCAGAGTCGGCAGAAGAGTTATGCCGACCGGCGCCGATCCGAGTTAGAGTTTCAGGTCAGTGACATGGTACTCCTAAAGGTCTCCCCCTGGAAGGGCGTGATCCGCTTCATGAAGAGGGGAAAATTGGGTCCCCAATATATTGGGCCGTTCAGGATCATTGCCAGGGTTCGTAAGGTGGCTTACATGCTAGAGCTGTCGGAGGAGCTTAGTCGGATCCACAACACTTTCCACGTTTCACAGCTGCGAAAGTGCATCATGGATCAGGAGGCGGTGGTGTCGCTGGATGATATTCAGGTCGATGAGCGCCTGAATTATGTGGAGAGGCCCGTGGCCGTACTGGAGAGAAATATGAAGATTCTGAGGAACAAGGAGATACCTTTGGTGAAGGTACAGTGGGAGCATCGGAGGGGGTCCGAGTGGACGTGGGAGCCAGAGGCAGAGATGCGAGAGCATTATCCGGAACTGTTCACTGTGGTAGACTTCGAGGACGAAGTCTAGTTCAAGTGGGGGAGAATTGTAATGCCCCGATTCTCAGGTATCGATTTTATATAAGAATTTTCTTGATTTCATGGTCTACTCGACGAGTTGGTTGCCCTACTCGTCGAGTAGCAGCGGGTTGGTCCGCGTGTTTTAGTGACCTACTCGCCGAGTCCAATAAGGGACTCGACGAGTAGGAGCTCGCAGATGAAACCCTAAATTTTGGGGTTTTGCACCCTATTTAAGGATCACTTATCCCCCCTTAGCCTCTCTTACTGCTCCCCTCGAATCCAGAAACCCTAAGTCATGTTGTTCTCTTTGTTGGTGTGCTTCTTAGCTTGGAAGAGGGATTTTGGTGAGGAAAGGTTTGAAGATCAAGGAGCTTTGAGTAAGGAACAACTGGAGATCTTAAGTCCACCTCAGTTTATCACCATTTGGAGGTATCAAGTCATCACCTTGAGCTTCTTCTAGTTAATCCCCTTTCTATATTGAGTTTTGGGACCATTTTGGGCATTTGGTGTTTCATTTTGAGCGATGAACCAAGATCTGAAGTTGCAACTTCAGATCTAGGCTCATATTGGCCCTTATCATCATAAAGCCTCAGTATTTAGCATGTTGGTGGAGATCTTTTGCCTAGAACCCCTTCTTTAGCTTGTTTTAGGTCATTATCACCTTGCATGCACGTAAAGTTTGCAACTTTACGTGATAAACATGCCTTGGGAAGCTGGATCTACAATATGGAGCCTTAGCATGGCTTAAAAAGCGTCTGTATGGATGATGGATTGAAGGGACTCGGCGAGTCGCAAGGTAGACTCGGCGAGTCATATGAAGATGGTCATGAACTCATTGAGTTGATGAACAACTCGGCGAGTCCGATGAAGATTGCCTTGGGCTCGGCGAGTCAGTCGAATGACTCGGCGAGTCCGCTAGGGTTTTTCCCAATCCTTGGACACATATGAACTCGCCGAGTTAAAGGGAAACCCGACGATTCAACCAAGGATTTCACGAATTCTCGAGTTCAGGAAGGACTCGACGAGTCGGTGAGCTACACTCGACGAGTCGAGTCAACATGGACTGTTGACTTTGACTGTGGACTTTGACTTTGACCATGAGTTGACCAGTTAACTTTTGAGGGTATTGTGGTAATTTGGAAATTTATGAAAAAGGGTTTTATGGTAACTATAGGTGTGGAGTTCGTGTTTGTGATCAGGGAGTTGAGCTTTCGAGTTTTAGACGACAGTTGCAAGGTGAGTTATTCTCACTATACTCAAGGGTCTAAGGCACCAAGGTCCGCCCTTTGGATTGTTATGTGGTTATGTTATGCTAGTATGATCTGTTGGATCGGTATCCTAGAGGGTAGCATAATATTATATGATATGTGGTATGATCTGTTAGATCGTTATCCTGGTAGATAGGATAGTGTTATGTGCTATGTGGTATGATCCGTTAGATCAAGTATTGTCTATAGACTGTTGTGTGATTATTTGTTATATGTGCACATGTTGTTTGGTGATTGAGGCTTATCTGCTTTGTGCGGAACCCAATAGACCTAGGCATTCCAACCTGTTGGTTGTGGGCAGAGAGTATTCCATCCCGAGGATGACTGGACTCATAGTGTGTGGGCATTCCAACCTATTGGTTGTGGGCCTGGGGTATTCCATCCCGAGGATGATTGGACCCATAGTATATTGGCATTCCAACCGGATGGTTGAGGGCCTAGGGTATTCCAACCCGATGGTTGACTGGACCCATAGTATGCTGTTTATGATTATCTGTGTATAGTATGTGGGTATAGTTATTTTGGGGGAACTCACTAAGCTTTCGGGCTTACAGTTTCAGTTTATTGTTTCAGGTACATCAGGGGATCGCGGCAAGGCGAAGGCGTGATCATACAGTTCCTCATGTTTTGTTTATGTTTCTGGGAAAACTCTGATATTATACATTTTGAAAACAAAGTTGTACTGATTTTTAATGGTTTGAAATGTTCTTAAAAGATTTAATTCGGCTTGAATTTTTGGGTGTTACATTAAGTTTCAGTCGAGAATTTAAAATTCATCATCTATTTTTTAATATGGTACAATATATTAAAATAATAAATAACAGAAAGAATAAAATAATAAGGGAATAAAACAAAAGAATTAGTCAAACAAGGAAGTTTTCTAGAAACAAAATATGTACAACTTTTTCAGAAAGATGATAAAGACCCGATCTAGCAAATCTTTTGAATTGAAAGTCCATAAATAAGTTTCCTTTCTCCGGTATATCTACTCCTCAACACTGTCTATAAAAGAATACACAAACATGATCAAATTCATCAAAACAAAACACAATTCACAACATACAAAGAGAGGAGATGTCCTTAATCGTTGAGGTATTATAGATGGATTCCAACCTTCATGTTCACCAAGAAAAAAGGAAGAGCAAAAACCAGTCTTTGTAACCAATGAGTTAAAAGGATCCAATCTTTGTAACCTTCGAGTTATGAGAGTCACCAAGGCAAAACTTAAAGGTTTCATTCTTTCTGATCCATGATACAAGAGATGAGAAGCACTGTATTGTTGAAGAGGTATTTGGATCTCAGATGGGAATCGGTGTGGCAGTGAGAGAGTCTATGGAAATTAGACATGTAATGTTACTCATCTTCACTTCATCCCATCGCAACAAAGATAGGCAACAAGAGAAAGATGAGACCAGTGTCCAGAAAAACAAGTTCGGACACAGTTTTGTTACAACGTAAATTTCCAAAACAATTTTTCATTTTTAAAACATACTTTTATTCATAAGATGATGTCAAACATAATGTATCCAATGTTATCCTAACAAAACATATCCCAGAATCTCAAAACATAAACTCCATGAGTGTGTACGGATCATGCCGGCGCCTTCCCGTGATCCTCGCTAGTACCTGAAACACATAACACAACAATTGTAAGCATAAATGCTTAGTGAGTTCCCCAAAATACCACATACGCACATATGCCACTCAAGGCTATAAGACCTTCCGGTCACTGTGTCTCAGAGGACTTCCGTCCCACAACCCTCGTAGACCTTCCGGTCCCACCCGTAATGACCTTCCGGTCCATATCATCTTGACCTTCCGGTCCATATCATAATGACCTTCCGGTCCTTAGCATTCACAATGTACATAACACATCAATATCATATAACAATATACAGAACATACATCTCATAGCATATAAGATCTTCCGGTCACACATATGTACCACTCTAGGTACAGTATAGTGAGAAGACTCACCTCGTACGATGTCGGATGACCTCTCGTGCTCGATAACCCGACCTAGCCTCCTCCTATTAACATAATAACATTCCTGATCAATACTCTCTCGTAGCCTCGTCTCTAAAGATTGGGTAGAAGGCCATCCTACCCCTCCCTGAACTCCCCTGAATCAGCTTGACCAAAACCCTAAGGTCAACTAAAGTCAACGGTCAAACTTTGACCCGACTCGTCGAGTGCACATGGGCGACTCGGCGAGTCCATGCGGGTCTTCTGAATCCTTCTAGTCTCACTTGACATGTCAAGTCATTCCTTCACTCGACGGGTTACACTTGTCATGAATCGCGGGGCAAACCGCGACTCGACTCGTCGAGTCCTCTTATGGACTCGGCGAGTTCCTTCCATGGCAACACTCAAATGACCTTATGAGGTCAGATCTGCTTCTCTAACCTATAGATCTGGCCTTCCCAACCACTATAATCACGTAAAGGTCCGACCTTTACACTCATACAATGTCCATAAAGCTTCTTTTGGTGAAATAGCCTCTAAAATGGCAACCTAGGGTCATATGTCTAATGGAATAGCAAAAAGCAAGATAAATAGGACTCTCTGGACCTCTTAAGGTCCAGATCTAAGAAGAACTCCACCTTGGGACTTCACATACTTCGAATCCAAGCCAAAAAAAGGCATAAGAAAACCCTAGATTCAAGAAGATCACCAAATACACGAGATTGAGCACATATTAGTACCTTTAACAGCCTCTTCTGATCAAATGGTGGTAGATCTGAGCTCCTCAATATTCCTTGTTTGCCCTCCTTCCTTCTTTCTTGCAAAATCACACTTAGAATGATGAAAATGGCTTCTTCTCTCCCTCACAACACTCTCAGGTGCTCTGGTGCTCTCAAAGGTGAAGGTGGCCGCAAATGAGGGCCATAAGGTCCTTTAAATAGGGCACAGGCCCGGGGATTTAGGGTTTCAGCCCACAGCGCGGACTCGTCGAGTCCACCCATCGACTCTTCGAGTCCCTTCATTAATCCAGTCAGCAAAACGCGATCCTACTCGACGAGTCTAGGCGTCAACTCATCGAGTCCCTCCTCAAAACTCAAAATAAATGAATAACATAGAATACCTGGGAATCCGGATGTTACAATTCTCCCCCAGTAGAATCAGACTTCACCCTCGAAGTCTCGCTCGGCAAACAACTATGGATGCTGCTCCCGCATCTCTCACTCCGGCTCCCAAGTCAGCTCGGACCCTCTCATATGCTGCCACTGGACCTGAACCAGGGGCACCTCCTTGTTCCTCAGAACCTTGATCTTCCGATCCAGGATCGCGATCGGTCTCTCAACATAATTCAATCCCGCATCCACCTGAACATCCTCCAGCGACACTACCGTCGACTCGTCGGCTATACACTTCCTCAACTGAGACACGTGGAAGTTATCATGAATCTGGCTCAACTCCGCAGGTAGCTCCAAACGATACGCTACCCTGCCCACCCTCGCGGTCACTCTGAATGGATCGATGTACCGGGGCCCCAACTTGCCCCTCTTCCTGAATCGGATCACTCCTTTCCAAGGAGACACCTTCAGGAGTACGAAGTCTCCCACCTGAAACTCAAGCTCGGATCGTCACCTATCCTCCTAACTCTTCTGGCGACTCTGAGCTGTCAACAACCTCTGCCTGACCTGCTGTATCTGCTCAGTCGTCTGAAGCACTATCTCAGTGCTACCCATCACGCGCTGCCCTACCTCTCCCCATCAAATGGGAGTCCAACATCTCCTACCATACAACAACTCGAAGGGAGGCATACCAATACTCGAATGGTGGCTGTTGTTATAGGAAAACTCAGCCAACGACAAGTACGTGTCCCAACTTCCTCCGAAGTCCAACACACATGCTCGAAGCATGTCCTCGAGCGTCTGAATCGTTCGCTCACTCTGCCCGTCCGTCTGTGGGTGGTATGCGGTACTGAAATGCAGCCTCGTACCTAACTCCTCATGGAACTTCTTCCAGAACCTGGAGGTGAAACGAACATCTCGATCTGACACAATCGAGATCGGTACTCCATGATGCGATACCATCTCTCTCACATACAACTCGGCCAGCCTCTCTGCGACAGAGCTCTCACTGATAGCAAGGAAGTGAGCGCTCTTCGTCAACCGGTCAACGATCAACCAAATTGCATCGACATCCCTCGCGGTCCTTGGCAATTTGGTGATAAAATCCATGGAAATCTGTTCCCACTTCCACTGGGGAACCTCAAGTGGCTGCAACTTGCCATGCGGACGCTGGTGCTCGGCCTTAACCCTGCGACAGGTCAAGCACCTCTCAACAAACCATGCAACATCCCTATTCATGCAGGGCCACCAATAGTCTTTCTTCAAATCCAAATACATCTTAGTGGCTCCGGGATGGATCGAGAACCTCGATCTATGCGCCTCCTCCATCAGAATGGTACGTGCCCCGCCTGCATACGACACCCAAATCCGACCTTGAAAGGTCATTAGCCCTCGGCTATCGGTAACGAACTCAGACACCTGCCCGATCACCCGCTCCCTCTTGCGGTTCTCCGGTATCACGGTCTCTGCCTGGGCCTCCCGAATGGTGTCCAACACCGGAGTCATCACCGTCAATCGCATACAAGTGTCTCGAATCGGGGCACTCTCTGCCCTTCGGCTCAGAGCATCAGCTACAACATTAGCTTTTCCCAGGTGATATAGGATCTCACAATCGTAATCCTTCACCACATCCAACCATATCCTCTGGCGCATATTCTGGTTGGGCTGATCCATCAAATACTTCAAACTCTTGTGGTCCGTGTATATGGTACACCGAACCCCATACAGATAGTGACGCCAGATATTGAGAGCGAACACCACTGCCCCTAACTCCAGATCGTGGGTGGGATACCTCGTCTCATGAGGCTTCAGCTGCCTCGATGCATATGCTATCAATTGCCCTCTCTGCATAAGCACCGCACCTAATCCCGATATCAATGCATCGCAGTACACCACAAAATCCTCCATTCCCTCTGGAAGGGATAACACCGGGGCTTCACACGTCCTCTGGCGAAGAGTCTCGAACGAGGTCTGCTGCTCCGAACCCCATGAAAAAGCAAAGCCCTTCCGGGTCAACTTGGTGAGGGGCACAACAATCTTGGAGAAATCCTTGATAAATCTCCGATAGTAGCCGGCCAACCCCAGAAAACTCCTGATCTCGGTGGGGGACCTCGGCACCTCCCAACTCATCACAGCCTCAATCTTGGCCGGATCGACCAATATTCCATTCTGGTTAACGAGATGTCCCAAGAACTGGACCTCTCGTAACCAGAAATCATACTTGGAGAATTTGGCGTAAAGCCTCTCCGACCTCAATACTCCGAGGATCTCTCTCAAATGCTCTTCATGCTGCTCTCTGGATCTCGAATACACCAGTATATCATCGATGAACATGATCACCGAACGATCCAACATCGGTCTGCACACCCTGTTCATGAGATCCATGAACGATGCCGGTGCGTTGGTGAGCGCAAAAGGCATCATCACGAACTCGTAATGCCCATAACGAGTCCTGAACGCCGTCTTTTGGATATCCTCATCTCGCACCCTCATCTGGTGATATCCAGATCTCAAATCTATCTTGGAGAACCAAGATGCTCCCTGCAACTGATCGAACAGATCATCAATCCTCGGTAGTGGGTAACGGTTCTTGACCGCTAACTTGTTCAACTCCCGGTAATCAATGCACATCCGGTGTGAACCATCCTTTTTCTTGACAAAAAGGATCGGCGCTCCCCAAGGTGAGCTACTCGGCCTGATAAATCCTTTCCCCAACAGCTCCTGAAGCTATGAGGATAACTTCTGCATCTCTGGTGGCGCAAGGCGATAGGGCGCCTTGGCGATAGGCGCCGCTCCCGGAACCAAATCGATGCGAAACTCCACTTGCCTCTCGGGAGGCACACCCGACAACTCCTCGGGGAAAACATCCGGGAACTCACGCACTATCGGAACATCATCAACCGAACTCGGCCTTTCTGCAGCCACTCGTGTATCCATCACATAAGCTACAAACCCGCTGCAGCCCTGCTGTAGACTCTGCCTCGCTCTAGCTGCCGAACAGAACGCTGACCCAGATCGGGTACCCTCGTCGTACACGGTAAGTACTCCCCCACTAGGGTCTCGTATCGTCACCAACTGTCGCTCGCAGTCTATAACAGCCCCAAATCGGCTTAACCAATCCATGCCCACTATGAAACACACGTCCCCCATCGTAATCGGGACTAGATCTATCAGGAATTCAACCCCAAAGATCTCGAGTACACATCCTCGAATCACATCCGTAGCATACACTGCTCACTCGTCAGCTATGGAAACTCATAGAGGTCGACTCAACGCCTCCCGCTGAATACTGATGTGCTGACTAAAGGCTAAAGACACAAATGATCGACTCGCACCCGAGTCGAATAACACCAAAGCAGGTACAGAATTCACAAGAAAAGTACCTACGCATATCATAATATAAGAACAATATCTCAAACTCAGCATAAATAAATGAAAGAATACATATCAGCCACGACATCGGGCGCTGCGCGTACCTCCTCCGCTGTCAACTGGAATGCTCTCCCGCGAGCCTTCGGTGCCTCGGCCTTCACCGGCCGAACCTCAGTAGCTCGCACGACAGCAGGGGCAGATCCCTGCGGTGCTCCCTGTGCCCCCGCCGCTGCGGACACTCGGCCTTCCGGTGTCCGGTTTGGTCGCAATGAAAGCAAACCATGAACCCCTTGGGGTAATCCTTGGCTATGTTCCCCTCCTTGCCACATTTGTGGCAAGCACCAGATCGACAAACCCTATCATGTCCCTTGCCGCATTTCCCATAAGTGTGGCCCTTCTGGCCTCCAGATCTCGAATCGGCGGGCTTTGCCCGTTTGGCTGCCGGCTGAGACTGTGCCGGCCGCCGGTCCCTCCCCTGAGACTCGGCCTCCTCCCGAGCCTGAGTCTCTAGCTCAATCTCCCTCTTCTGGGCATTTTCCTGGAGCTCGACAAATGTCCGGTATGATGAGTTTGCCACGAACTCCCTGATATCCCTCCTCAAAATGCTCAAGTACCGGCTCATACGTGCCTGCTCAGACGACACGTGTTCAGGGCAAAACAACGCCCTCTCATGAAACATCCTCGTAATCACCGTCACAGACTCAGTTCCCTGCTTGAGGGACAAGAAATCCTGGGCTAAACGTTCCCTCTCCACAGGGGGAACATACTCCTCTCGAAACATCGTGGTGAACCTCTCCCAGGTCACCGCAGTAAGCTCTGCCGTAGTGAAGTCTGCCGTCACAAACTTCCACCAGTCCTTCGCCCCTAAGCGAAGCTGGTTCAGTGCAAACCAAACCCTCAGATGCTCCGGACACGAGCAGGTGTAGAAGCATCCCTCGATATCAGAAATCCATCTCATCGCAGTAATCGGATCCTGCGTCCCATCAAACTCTGGTGGCTTCGTGTTGCTGAACTCCCGGAACAGCAACGAGTCACGGCCCTGAGGTCTAGCAGCAGCAACAGCTGCAGTAGCTGCAGCAGCCGCAACCTCAGTAACCGCTGCGTACCGCTCATCAAAGGTCTCAATCAATGTGGTCTTGATAGACCCAAACATCTTCGGAATCTCGGCTCGGATCGCTGCAGCCACCTCATCGTGGATCATCTAACGAAGCTCCTCGTCACACACGCCGCTCAACTCAGGTCTGTGGCGTGTCCCAACCATGATGTCTCTGAAATACAACATAAAAATATCAGAGACTCGCTCGAGCATACTTGCACTCGATCACTCAACCCTACTTGTCCCCTAGTACCCTAAGGAGTCTTACTTGGACTGCGCACTGATCTGGTGTCTTTAGTAGTACGGGCCCTATACTACCGTCCACACCGCATCAATATTCACCCCAAGTCCTCCTCCTAGGATCCCAGATCACAAGTACCCTATATCTCGCTAGCATAGGCTACCCTTCGGTAGACCTCTCATAAGCTCCTCACTGCTACCTACTCATTCTCAAGCATCTCATAGTAGCAGAAATCTTCCTAGGCTAAGGCATCACAAATCAGGCCACTCTAGTCCTAATATGAATACCTAGCCTACTCTAGCATGCGTAACATATCATAACTCATAACACATAATGTAAGGGTATTTTGGGAAATCACCATTCGGGCGCTGGCTGATCGTACACACTGCTTCCTTCTGCTTTTCTCAAATCCGTTTACTTTTTGAAAAATTGTTTATTTTATGAAGAACTTTCTCAAATCCTCAGTTTGAGTTCAAATACACCCGAAGGTGCATCCGAATCCCTCAAACCAAGGCTCTGATACCAACTTGTAACAACGTAAATTTCCAAAACAATTTTTCATTTTTAAAACATACTTTTATTCATAAGATGATGTCAAATATAATGTATCCAATGTTATCATAACAAAAACATATCCCAGAATCTCAAAACATGAACTCCATGAGTGTGTACGGATCATGCCGGCGCCTTCCCGCGATCCTCGCTAGTACCTGAAACACATAACACAACAACTGTAAGCATAAATGCTTAGTGAGTTCCCCAAAATACCACATACGCACATACGCCACTCAAGGCTATAAGACCTTCCGGTCACTATGTCTCAGAGGACTTCCGTCCCACAACCCTGGTAGACCTTCCAGTCCCACCCGTAATGACCTTCCGGTCCATATCATCTTGACCTTCCGGTCCATATCATAATGACCTTCCGATCCTTAGCATTCACAACGTACATAACACATCAATATCATATAACAGTATACAGCACATACATCTCATAGCATATAAGACCTTCCGGTCACACATAGGTACCACTCTAGGTACAATACAGTGAGAAGACTCACCTCGTACGATGTCGGATGACCTTTTGTGCTCGATAACCCGACCTAGCCTCCTCCTATTAACATAATAACATTCCTGATCAATACTCTCTCATAGCCTCATCTCTAAAGATTGGGTAGAAGGCCATCCTACCCCTCCCTGAACTCCCCTGAATCAGCTTGACCAAAACCCTAAGGTCAACTGAAGTCAACGGTCAAACTTTGACCCGACTCGTCGAGTGCACATGGGCGACTCGACGAGTCCATGCTGGTCTTCTGAATCCTTCTAGTCTCACTTGACACGTCGAGTCATTCCTTTACTCGACAGGTTACACCTGTCATGAATCGCAGGAAAACCCCGACTCGACTCGTCGAGTCCCCTTATGGACTCGGCGAGTTCCTTCCATGGCAACACTCAAATGACTTTATGAGGTCAGATCTGCTTCTCTAAACTATAGATCTGGCCTTCCCAACCACTATAATCACGTAAAGGTCCGACCTTGACACTCATGCAACGTCCATAAAGCTTCTTTTGGTGAAATAGCCTCTAAAATGGCAACCTAGGGTCATATCTCTAATGGAATAGCAAAAAGCAAGATAGATAGGACTCTCTGGACCTCTTAAGGTCCAAATCTAAGAAGAACTCCACCTTGGGACTTCACATACTTCGAATCCAAGCCAAAGAAGGCATAAGAAAACCCTAGATTCAAGAAGATCACCAAATACATGAGATTGAGCACAGATTAGTACCTCTAGCAGCCTCTTCTGATCAAATGGAGGTAGATCTGAGCTCCTCAATATTCCTTGTTTGCCCTCCTTCCTTCTTTCTTGCAAAATCACACTTAGAATGATGAAAATGGCTTCTACCCTCCCTCACAACACTCTCAGGTGCTCTGGTGCTCTCAAAGGTGAAGGTAGCCGCAAATGAGGGCCATAAGGTCCTTTAAACAGGGCACAGGCCCGAGGATTTAGGGTTTCAGCCCACAGCACGGACTCGTCGATTCCACCCATCGACTCGTCGAGTTCCTTCATTAATCCAGTCAACAAAACGCGATTCTAATCGACGAGTCTAGGCGTCAACTCGTCGAGTCCCTCCTCAAAACTCAAAATAAATGAATAACACAGAATACCTGGGAATCCGGATGTTACAAGTTCTTTCGTATCTTGACTCATCAGTAAGACACTTCATGTCTTTCATCATGATCATCAACTTCAGGGAGAGAGCAGTTGGTGCTAAAAAAGATGCAGAGCCAGCTCCAATAAACTCTACTCAGAAGATCCTGCACCAAAGCATTGATACGTTGATCCTTTCCTATAAGACAAATCAATGATGGTGAGCATCAAGATGAGGGCACAAGATCCTGATACTTAGAAAGTGAAAGAGAAGAAAACACATAGTAAATACTAGTAGTATAATATACAATGTATACTCCTTCGGTAAGATGAAGGATAAAAAGGAATTCTAAAGAAAAAATAGTTTTTTTAATCAATGCAATAAAATAAAAGAAATTTATCTTTAGAGTTCAAAAAGAGAAAAATAAAAAAAATAAAACAGTATTGTCAAACATAAATAGAATTAAAGCCTGTACATGTTACTGTTCCTGAATGTAGTGAGCACAATTGCATTCCTTGAGTCCATGACTTTTCATTCATTGTAGTCAAAAAGTACTTTGTAGCTAATGTCACACAATTTACTGATTGAAATGAAATTGTTTTGAGGGCACTTGACATAGAACATGTCCTTTAGCTCAACTAATTCACACCTTAATGTACCCAGGCCTTTGACTGATCCTTCACCGCTATCTCCAAAAGTACCAATAGGACCATCTTTCTCCATAGAACCATTCAAGAGGAACTTGAGATCTATTATATGTGTCACACCCCCAAACCGGAACGACGAAAACGTTCGGGGGCGGAGGACGTCATGTACAGTATCACAACAATTGTATAATTGTAATCAAAGCAACAACAACCATTGTATTAATAGTATAATGTTTACATTGCATTCGAATCATACACGATTGACTACAAAAGTAAATAGCAAAATAAAGACTTGAAGCTACTATGCTCCATCTTCTAGAAACCGGTGGGAGTAACTGCCTACTATTGTCCTGAGAATACAAGTAGTTTTGAAAGAGTATCAGCATTTAAGCTGGTGAGTTCATAAGCGTTTTGTTTTTGAAAACATGTTCCTTGTTCTTTGAAAAGCGTGATGTGTTTCTCCAGAAAAACTCTATATTTTCTGATGTGATGAACGATAAGTAAAATGATTTGTACCAGTTCCTCCGATGAGTAATTAGTGTATACATGTCATATACAATCCAGATCGAACAAACAATCGAATATGTGGTTCTGCCCCAAGCCCACAACCAAACAAGGAACAGGAAATGGGGCGGAGGCCACACATCCCACTGGTTGTCGGATCCTCATGTATATAACCCTATCGTATTTTCTAGGTACTTACAGGGGTATCTGTATTAGTTCTTTAAAATCTGTTGAAAGTGATCCTTAAGAAAATCTGATGTTTTCTTAGCAAGAGTATGATAATACCAGTTCCTTCTATGACCACTTAGTTCATACTAGCTATGTATAAACCAATATCAAATAGACAGTTGATTTTGTGGATCTGCCCTAAGCCCACAACCAAACAAGGAACAGGAAATGAGGCGGAAACCACACATTCCACGGTCTATCGGATATTCTTCATACATAACCTGGATGCATAAACTAATGAATTATTTAATTAACAATGACTGTTCGTTAGTTTAATGATAAACCGATTGTTTGTAAAATACTGATGTTTGTCCTGGAAAACCCTATATTTTCCATAAATGTGAGCTATTGTCTTAACTGTTCCAAAACTGAAATGTACAAGTATTTTCCATACTTATGTTGTTAAAGCATTGTTCTATTTGAAAACCCTGGCTACCACCAGTAATGTATAGTAGTTTTATTACTTAAAATAAAACTAGTCGAAAACGTATTGTTCTGTATACTGGAAGTGTTGTTAATGTTGGATTAGGTGTCTAAGTTCATAACTATTTCTGGAATGTACTTGACCCGGTTGGCATGGTCCATTTGGGTTGCATGGCATTGAAACAGTTGGATAGACAAAATGAGAGAAAGGACACTTAAGGTTTATTAATATATTATAAGTTCTAATATATTAATAATATTATTTAATTAGTATTGATCAAGAATTAATTTAGAATTAATTTGGTGATCAAAAAGGAGAATAATTAAATATATGAGGTTGATTGTGTAAATCATCCATTCTTTTATAGTGGGCTAATGATCCATGGTTTATATGAATTGGGCTAAAACCCATAGAGTGCTCCATGGATAGTCCATGGAGGTTATAAACCCATGGATCATGGAATATGAAAAGCCATGTCAATTAGGGTTTACATGTTGTAACCCTACTTGTGACACAACTATAAAAGGACCCCATGGGCTACCAAAATCGGGACTATGTGTAGAACAAGAGGGCTAGCCGATTTTGAGTGATAGTGTACTTCTCTCAAAGTTATTCCAAGAGTTGTGGTGTTGTGTGAAACATTTGAGACATCACATTTGAGGTGCTAGGCTCACAAGGTTCTCAAGGAATCTAAGCAACAAGAAAGGTATGTTCTCCTACTAGCTTTTATGTTTTAAAGTTCCCCATGCCATGCTAGTTAGGTTAAGAACCTTGGAAAATCAAATTTTCATGTATCTTAGTAAAACATAGATCCAAGGTTTCTAGGGTTGCATGTACACCTTAGGAGTGTTAGAATGCTCAAAACCCTTCGGTGGTGTCAGAGCCTAGGCTTGTTTTCTTGATACTTGATGCAAATTGTCGAAGAAACTCAAAAAATCTGCATTCTGCTGAGTCAACTCGTTGAGTCCATGGGGGGGGGGGGGGGGAATCGATGAGTCCATGCATATATTCATCCTACTCGTCGAGTAGGTTCATGCACTCGACAAGTAGGAGGCCATGAGTGCAGTTTTCGAGTTTTGCTGCTGGAAATGGACTAGAATCATTACCCTAAACTGTTTTGGACTTATAAAACTTGTTTTGATGTGGTAATGATTATGCTAATCCATTTACAATGGTTATTATCAAAATTTCAAGTTTTATATGTGTTTATACGATACTTGAAATTGTTAATATGGATGTTCATATGCTTATGAGTTTTGTTAGATCATAGGAATTATTTACAAATTGTTTGTTAGTTAATTCTTGATCATTATGTGTTTTAATGGAATCCATAATTTTTCCTCAAGTTATGGATTACCAAGAGTCACTTCTTTTAAAGTCCATTTAAGAACACTTAAGTTACATAAAATGAAGAGTCTTCCTTTTATGAACCATTAACTCATAAGTTATGAAGTTGAAAAGTTTTGAATAGTTACAAAACTTTCCCTCAAGTTTTGGAACATGTAAAGTCACTTTAGAAAACTTTAGTTCCAACCCCTAGAATTTTAAAAGTTAAAATTCAATCCTTATACTTTATAGTATTATAAGTTAATATATATATATATATATATATATATATATATATATATATATATATATATATATATATATATATATGTATGTATAAAATCAAGTCGTTTTACCGTTAGTAGGCCCCATTCACGAAGCCGGTCTATAAGGGGGTATAAGGTTGTTGCCTATAAAATGGCAGCTGAATGGGTGTCCACTCTCACCCACCGCTTCCTTGACTGGTGGAGGGTCGCTAGCCGAATGGGTAGGACAATGACTTTAATCCTCATTAAAATTATGATGGTTATAAAGTAACTAAATGCTTTTATAAATTCCCAATCTTAGTTACTTTAGGAAAATGTGAATATGGTGCTAACCCATGAAATTACACTTTGCACTTTGCTTAAGTCGTTAGTGGAGCGTGTGTGGTTTACCGGCACATCCGTTAGGTGATAAACATTAAGAGTACCAAGTAATTTGCATGGTTAATTCACACGTTGTTCTGTGATCCTCGGCATCCCAGTCACAAAACCTGAAGGGCACAATCGAGATTGAAACATGGCATTGAAAAGTTCAATGAATCTCAAAAGAATCTAGGAGTTTCAAAACCAATTAAAACCTAATAGTTTATTTCGTTTTTCATGGTGGAAATTGGTGAATCGTCATTCACCTACCTTCAAATATTTTATAACCTGGATTACAGTATCCCTCTTCTAAGTTATAAAATATTGTGTTGGGTCTTAGCCTTAATATTACATTTGGGTGTCTTATTAAGCACTATCTTTATATCTAATCAAAACTTGTCCTTCTTTATTTTCAGATGTCTTCCAACAATGTTGCTTCTGGCTCAAACCCTACCGGCTCCTTCTCTCTCATGAACCTTTGTGGGAGAGTCATCTTCGATGGTTCCAACTTTATGGATTGGATCCGAAACATCAGGATGGTCACTCGTTACGAGGACAAGGAATATATCCTCGACAAGGAGCTTAAGGAACTTGATGAGTCGTCTTCTACTCCTGAGGAGATCGCTGAATTCCGGACTCATGAGAGAGATGCCACCAAAGTGGCATGTATCATGTTGGCCATGATGATAGCCGAGCTCCAAAAGTCCTATGAGGAATATTACCCTTTTGAGATGCACCAGGAGTTACTTTATAGTATTATAAGTTAATAATATATATATATATATATATATATATATATATATATATATATATATATGTATGTATAAAATCAAGTCGTTTTACCGTTAGTAGGCCCCATTCACGAAGCCGGTCTATAAGGGGGGTATAAGGTTGTTGCCTATAAAATGGCAGCTGAATGGGTGTCCACTCTCACCCACCGCTTCCTTGACTGGTGGAGGGTCGCTAGCCGAATGGGTAGGACAATGACTTTAATCCTCATTAAAATTATGATGGTTATAAAGTAACTAAATGCTTTTATAAATTCCCAATCTTAGTTACTTTAGGAAAATGTGAATATGGTGCTAACCCATGAAATTACACTTTGCACTTTGCTTAAGTCGTTAGTGGAGCGTGTGTGGTTTACCGGCACATCCGTTAGGTGATAAACATTAAGAGTACCAAGTAATTTGCATGGTTAATTCACACGTTGTTCTGTGATCCTCGGCATCCCAGTCACAAAACCTGAAGGGCACAATCGAGATTGAAACATGGCATTGAAAAGTTCAATGAATCTCAAAAGAATCTAGGAGTTTCAAAACCAATTAAAACCTAATAGTTTATTTCGTTTTTCATGGTGGAAATTGGTGAATCGTCATTCACCTACCTTCAAATATTTTATAACCTGGATTACAGTATCCCTCTTATAAGTTATAAAATATTGTGTTGGGTCTTAGCCTTAATATTACATTTGGGTGTCTTATTAAGCACTATCTTTATATCTAATCAAAACTTGTCCTTCTTTATTTTCAGATGTCTTCCAACAATGTTGCTTCTGGCTCAAACCCTACCGGCTCCTTCTCTCTCATGAACCTTTGTGGGAGAGTCATCTTCGATGGTTCCAACTTTATGGATTGGATCCGAAACATCAGGATGGTCACTCGTTACGAGGACAAGGAATATATCCTCGACAAGGAGCTTAAGGAACTTGATGAGTCGTCTTCTACTCCTGAGGAGATCGCTGAATTCCGGACTCATGAGAGAGATGCCACCAAAGTGGCATGTATCATGTTGGCCATGATGATAGCCGAGCTCCAAAAGTCCTATGAGGAATATTACCCTTTTGAGATGCACCAGGACTTGATGGACTGCTACCATCAAAGTGCTCGTCAAGAGAGGTATGACATCATCTCCTCAATGATAACAACCCGGATGAAGGATGGTGAACCCATCACGGGTGTAATGCCCGGGTTTCGGGGCTAAGCATTTTAGACGATGTAATAGTCTAGGTCAACTATTTGATGTAATAAAGATGAAATATTTGACTATTTTGTGAATTATGTGAATTTATATGCTTATTGTTTAATTATAAATGTATAATTAATAAAGAATAAAAATAAGTGTCAAAATTAAAGTATGAGATAAGCCCAATATCTTTACATAAAGTTTTAGTGGTCGAAACAAGGATTCCGGAGATATAAAGAACGCCGAAATCCAAGTTATAGCGAAGAAGTTATGACCCATCGAAGTTTCGCAATGGAACCGGCACGATACCGGGAAGCATAAATAGTGAATTTATGATAAAGCGATTTTTAGCCTTAGCGATCTAAACAAAATTCGTAGAAAACGTTAAACCGAGAGCGTCCATAAAAAGAAAGCCCAAATCTGACTTCGTATGAGGAAGTTATGATTTTTCGAAGTTTCGGCTTAGCAGTGTACAGCCCGAAGTTCGAATATTATATCGAGCGGTTTTTAGCCGACACAACCTAAACGAGAATCGAATATCTCGTTAATAGTAGCGTAACGATAAAAAGACAGACGAAAACGGATGTCGGATGAAGAAGTTATGAATTTTTTAACGGACCAATCCTGTCCCGGCCTGTTAAAAATATAACTTTTAAAATAAAGTCAAAATTAGCCGACGGAGTCTAAAAGAAAGTTGTAGAGTAGGTTCCCACCACCGCGTAGATATAAAGAACGTCGAAAACGGAGCTCGTATGTGAAAGTTACGAATTTTTAAAGTCGAGAGTGCAATTTGCGAAATCTGATGCAGATGCGATGACGTGGCTAAATCCCAGCCTTCCCTTGCTCCCCACGGTCTCACATCCGATGAACGCCACGTAGCCTCGCTTCGCCCTACGCCCCGCGTCCAACGCTGGTACGCCGAGCGTACCTTCGGACCTGATCCTCTTGCGAGTGCGAGCCAGCTGGTGCGAGCTGGCACCCTTATCCGAAGTTACGCCCCGCGTAACTTGCTAAACGCCCCGCGTAGATCCGAAGTTCGGCCCCTATAAATACCCTGCGAGGGCTGCTGAAGAAATCACTCATTTCTTCATTCCTTTCTCTCTCTACTTTCTCTCACTACCCATTTTAACCCCCTAAACCCTAGGAAAAATCCCTAGCACCCTAAGGAAGCCCCGAGGCTCCCGGAGTCCCGAGAAAAAGGGTCTTTCGGTTCGGAAACGCTGCTCCGAGCAAAGCCCGGTTTTCTTTAAAATCCGCTGTAAGTGACCTACGCCTACGCAATTTTTAATATAACTTTTAAATCATTATAGTAATGTTATTAGGTCCTTAAAATAATTATTTGGGCTATTATTATGAGTTATATTGAGTGTTATTTAACGCTTATATAATAATAATAATAGCTAGACTATTAATTAGTCACGGTTAACGTTAAAACTAAACTCTAGTGGTACTAATAATAGGTTTTGGTCAAGGAAAAATTGTTTTGAGATAACGAAGTACTGTTCAAGTACCGAGTCACCACCTAATCAGGTGAGTGCATAGTTACTTTCATCTTACACATAGATATGAAGTATTTTATATAAATTACATGCTATGTGTGCATATTATCTGAATACTTGCTGCCTATGCTGATGAAAGATTTTTATACATGTTTTAAATAATTTAAACTGTATATGTATTTTATATCTACAAAAATGTTGGGGTAAAACATGGGTAGATGTAATAAGACTATGTGTGATAAAATGATGAGAGGCCTCGATGTTGTTGGTAATCCAGTCATCTAGCGGAGTATAGATGACGACCACAGACTCTTCTAGACAGTCCAGTGGAACGCTAGCAGGCTCGCAACCTGTAGGTGTTTGTGAACGATGTGTTCACCGGTGTACTCCATCCCCCTCATGGTTGCCTTTAGGACATTTATTGCTGAGGAACCCCCTTAGCAGTAGTGTCCATCCCGATGATGATCCTTAGGCTAGGTCCCTTATGATAGGTGTTTAGGGACGTAAAGTGAGGATAACGGGAACGGGTAATCGGGTTATTGTTGGTTGATGAAATTAATAAACTTATTTATTGTGGGTTGAAAACCCTATGTGCTCACCAGGCTCCCAAGCCTGACCCACTCAGTTTCATGTATTACAGGTAGTGGCGCTCGAGCATAGATGTGATGTTTTGGATGAGGGATTACGAATATAGGCCTGTAGATATGAAATAATGTAGTAAGGCTTATGTTGTATTGTTTATGCTTTTGATCTGTATCGAACATGACATCCCGAGTCTTTTAATGAAATACATTTCCTTGGAAATGCTTTTGATAAATCTTTATCATATTTTGTTTTGGGACAAATTCCACAACACTTTTATTTAAAATGTTACTCTGATTTTCAAACAAGCATAAACAAAATCGGTCTTTTCTAGCCATGGAAAATGGGGATGTCACAACGGGCCACTTACAGAAAATGCAAAGGTATGTGGACCGTTTGCTGAAATTGAATGTGAACTTCCCTGAGGAGTTGGCAATTAACATCATTTTGCACTCCTTACCTTCATGTTATGATCAATTCCGAATGACATATCACATGAACAAGGAGGAAGTTACACTCAGCAAACTTCAAGGACTTTTGAAGACCGCCGAAAGTGGTCTTAAAGGTAAATCGGTTGTTACAACTCCTACTCCTACCGCGGTCCCTGTCTTGGCAATCGGGCAAGGTAAAGGGAAGAAGAGGAAGAGCCCTTCGAAGGGTACCAAGGGAAAGTCCCTTGATGGCTCCTCTTCGAGTGGAACCAAAAGAGGTTCTGTCACTCCTTCTGCCAACCTGAAAGAGGCTGAATGCTTCTATTGCCATGAAAAGTCGCACTGGAAGCGAAACTGCCCAAAGTACCTGCAAGATGTTAAGGATGGGAAAGTGATACCCAACCATGCAGGTATTTACACTATATTGTCTAATAACTCACCCCATTCTAATTCTTGGGTCCTTGATATAGGTTGTGGTATTCACATACGTTCTGATTTGCAGGGACTAAGAAGAAGTGAGAATGTGGAGAATGGGAAGATAAACTTAATCATGGGGAATAGGAAAGCTTCAACTGTTACCAAGATTGGAGTTTATTCTTTGTTGCTAAGTAGTGGGTTAGTGTTAGATTTGCATAAATGTTGTTACTCGTCTGAAATATCGAGAAATATTATTTCCTTTCATGGTTTGTACAAACAAGGGTTTACCTTTTCGTTTGATAATGAATGTGGTGTTATTAATGCTTTCTTTAACAATGTTCTTTATTTTAAAGCATTACCTTGTGATTGTGTATATGAAAATGTGTCGGTTGTTGATAACCTAGGAAATAATGTGTTGTGCATTGATTCTTCCACTAACTTGGATAAAGCATTGTTATGGCATTGTCGTCTTAGACATGTAAGCAAGAAACGTATAGGCCAACTCCAAAAGGATGGAGTCTTGGAGTCATTTGACCTAAAGTCGGATGATAGTTGTGAATCTTGTTTGCTTGGGAAATTGATAAAGTCACCCTTCACTGGTACTTGTGCTCGGGGTGAGGATTTGTTGGATCTCATACATACTGATGTGTGTGGACCTTTCAGAACTGCCACAAGGGGTGCTAACCGCTTCTATGTGACTTTTACTGATGATTATAGTAGATATGGATATGTCTACTTAATCAAGCATAAGTTAGAAACCTTTGAAAAGTTCAAAGAGTTTAAACAGGAAGTGGAGAATCAGTTGGGTAGGAACATTAAGATGCTTCGATCCGATCGAGGTGGTGAGTATCTTAGTACATAGTTCATTGACTATCTTAAGGAATGTGGGATTGTCTCACAATTGACACCTCCCAGAACACCACAACTTAATGGTGTGGCTGAGAGGCGTAATCGAACCTTCTTGGACATGGTTCATTCCATGATGAGTCGAGCTTCGCTACCAATCTTATTTTGGGGGTATGCCTTAGAGACTGCCGCCCATATCCTTAATCTAGTCCCTACAAAGAAGGTTTCCAAAACACCTCACGAGATGTGGACTGGAAAAGTTCCCAATATAGATCACATCAAGATTTGGGGTTGCGAGGCTTTCGTGAGGTGCGAGACTCATGATAAGCTCGAACCTCGAAGTGAGAGGTGTATTTTCATTGGCTACCCACATAAATCCTTTGGTAACCTCTTCTATAGACCCAGTGATAATGTGGTCTTTGTAGCAAGGAGAGGAGTCCTTCGCGAGAGAGAGTACATATGCCAAGGAAACAGTGGGAGGCAAATTGACCTTGACGAAATTCAAGAGTCAAGTGGTAAAGGAACATCAAATCCTAGCAATCAACCTGAGGAGGAAACTCCTGTTGATCCGATTGACGAGTCTGTACCTATGAGGTGTTCCACGAGAGTTACGAATGCACCTAAGCATTACTATGGTTTCCATATTACTGTGTAAGGTGATACACTTATCAGTGATAGCACACTGGTAAGTCTGGATGAACCTAACAGCTACACGGAAGCCATGGCAGGCCCTGAGGCTGCTAAATGGAAAGAGACTATGGACAGCGAGATACAGCCCATGTATGACAATCAAGTTTGGAACTTGGTTGACAATGTACTAGCTCGTAAGACAGTCGGGTGCATTTTGATCTTCAAGAAGAAGACCGACATGGATGGTAATGTACACACTTATAAGGCATGACTGGTTGCAAAGGGCTTTTCTCAAACTCCGGGAGCTGATTATGATGAGACCTTCTCACCAGTAGTGAAGATTAAGTCTATTAGGGTTATGTTAGCCATTGCTGCATTTCATGATTATGAAATATGGCAAATGGATGTCAAAACCGCTTTCCTTAATGGAAGGTTGGCTGAGGATGTTTACATGAGTCAGCCAGACCGTTTTGTCAGTACAGAGTGCCCTAATAGAGTGTGTAACCTTGAGAAGTCCATCTATGGATTAAAACAAGCACCTCGCAGATGGAATCTTTGTTTCGATGAGAAAGTCAAAGAGTTTGGCTTTTCGAGGAGCGAAGATGAATCTTGTGTATATGTCAAGGCTAGTGGGAGTATAGTTATCTTTTTGGTATTGTATGTGGATGACATACTACTCATAGGAAATGACATCTCAACTCTGCAGGAAGTGAAGTCTTGGCTTGGGAAGTGTTTCGCTATGAAGGACCTTGGAGAAGCTGCCTATATCCTAGGGATAAGCATTTTGAGAGACAGGAGTAAGAGACTAATTGGACATAGTCAGAGTACCTACTTGGATAAGGTGCTGAATAGGTTCAGCATGCAGAATTCCAAGAAAGGAGGGTTACCGATCTAGAATAACGCCAGATTGAGTAAGAATCAGAGCCCGAGTACAGAGGCTGAGATAGTTGAGATGAGTCGAGTACTGTATGCTTCCGCTGTAGGCTCGATCATGTATGCTATGACTTGTACTCATCCTGATGTGGCATTTGTGTTCATCATGGTCAACAGATATCAGGGGAACCCTGGAAAGGCTCACTAGACTGCGGTAAAGAACATTCTCAAGTACCCGCGGAGGACTAAGGACTTGGTCCTTTCCCTCGGTGGGAGTGATGACTTGAGAGTAGTAGGGTATAGTGATGCTAGCTTCTAGACTGATAGGGATAATTTCTTCCCTCAGTTAGGCTGGGTCTTCACCTTAAACGGAGGAGCAATTACTTGGAAAAGTTCGAAGCAGGAGACAATGGCTTATTCAACTTGCGAATCAGAGTATATAGCAGCAAGCGAGGAAGCAAAGGAGGCTATATGGCTAAAGAACTTTATTGGACACCTTGGAGTTGTACCAGCTATAAAGGAGCCTATGGAGATTTTCTGTGATAGTGAAAGTGTAGTTGCCTTAGCCAAGGAACCAAGGGATCACGTAAAATCCAGACACATCGACAGAAAATACCATTTCATCAGACATCGTATAAAAGAAGGACTCCTCATGGCAAATAGGGTATCATCGGATGAGAACCCAGCAGATCCCCTCACGAAGGGACTAGGTAGGGTTAAGCATCTTCAGGATGCGAGGCGCATAGGGCTAAAGGATGATATTAGTATTAGAAATTAGATAGCTTTGAAATTTGTAAAGTGTAATTGACATTTGATGATAAATAAAAGTTGTTGTTTATTTATATGTAAAGTGTTGCTATCTTCTGTCAATCGTTTACTATCATTTCATTTTGCATGTTTTTACTTCCAGAATAATTATGTTATGGTATATCATATTATTCAAATTCTCCACAGTCGGTTATATGTTGGAAGTAGATATGAATCAAGAGTGTCATGAAGCTGGATTGTAGATGTCTAAAGTGTTGGACATAGCAAGAGTTGCTACAACATTCATGAGTTCTCATAAGTTCTGAGTATTGGATTCAACCCACGCTCACTTGTATCACTTCATGGAATTTATCTCGAGTGATCGTGAGATGGTAATATCATATAAGTCTTCAAACCTAGAGATATGAGTTGTTGACTATGAGTTGGTTATACATTGATTGTGCAAAAACGCATTGGTAACTCGATGTTATAAAACGTTCCTTTATGTATAATTCAACAAGTAGTAGAACAAGCATATGAGTCGAAGTTTATCTGTTCCTTCTTGGATTAGAAGCGATATCTAGGCCCCTCGATGATTTTGTTGTGACCTATGTATCGGGCCCGGTCAGAACTAAATTGACGTGTTCGATTAATTTCTATATCAAACAAATCGGAAATCGGGAAACAAACTGCTGGACAATAAGTAAGACATTGTTCCATGTATTTGTCCGGCTGATATCTAGAACAGAGGATATATATATGATCACTTATCTTAAATGGTGTATCATCATCATCATCTCAGTTCCGCGAGACTTTGAAAGAGCTACGATTGCTGATCGGTTCCTGAAGTCATTCTTGCAGTTATAGTTATTAGATTTATCCAAGTGGGAGACTGTTGGATTAGGTGTCTAAGTTCATAACTATTTCTGGAATGTACTTGACCCGGTTGGCATGAGAGAAAGGACACTTAAGGTTTATTAATATATTATAAGTTCTAATATATTAATAATACTATTTAACTAGTATTGATCAAGAATTAATTTAAAATTAATTTGGTGATCAAAAAGGAGACTAGTTAAATATATGGCGTTGATTGGGTAAATCATCCATTCTTTTATAGTGGGCTAATGATCCATGGTTTATATGAATTGGGCTAAAACCCATAGAGTGCTCCATAGATAGTCCATGGAATATGAAAAGCCATGTCAATTAGGGTTTACATGTTGTAACCCTACTTGTGACACAACTATAAAAGGACCCCATGGGCTACCAAAATCGGGACTACGTGTAGAACAAGAGGGCTAGCCGATTTTAAGTGATAGTGTACTTCTCTCAAAGTTATTCCAAGAGTTGTGGTGTTGTGTGAAACATTTGAGGCATCACATTTGAGGTGCTAGGCTCACAAGGTTCTCAAGGAATCCAAGCAACAAGAAAGGTATGTTCTCCTACTAGCTTTTATGTTTTAAAGTTCCCCATACCATGCTAGTTAGGTGAAGAACCTTGGAAAATCAATTTTTCATGTATCTTAGTAAAACATAAATCCAAGGTTTCTAGGGTTGCATGTACACCTTAGGAGTGTTAGAATGCTCAAAACCCTTCAGTTAATACCCTCCCATGATCATTTAGTACATACGAGTTATAGAAATCTAGATCGAAAAGACAGTCGATTGGGTGATTCTGCCCTAAGCCCACAACCAAACAAAGAACAGGAAATGAGGCGGAGGCCACACATCCCACAACATGTCGGATGTTAATTTCATATTACCATAATGTACATACTAAGTAATCACATAGTTACTAGCCCTGATGACTGTTTGTTAAGTATATTATTACGTGAACGAGTCGTTATTTTCCGTGTGAGTTCTGATAACCATGCTGATGGACAATAAACACTACGACGTACTTCGGACGTCGTAAACGTTAATGACGTTTGTCACCCCAGGTTGACTTTAGCTAATAGTCAGGGTGCGGGATTGTCAGTCCCGTATAGATCTATACACAAACTCACACTCTCCCTCCAAGAGACTCTGGTTACTAAGGAGTAGACTTCCCTGAAGATGTGTCTCACGATTTGGTTCTCTCAACGAATTCACGAATAATACGACGAAAATCCCTTTTTGTTAATGACATGTAACTTTGTAAAAATAGTTCGTTCGTTCCATAAACTATACTTAAACTAGTTTATAAGTTTGTTTCCGTGTTAAAACCTATGCTTGTAAATAGTTAAGTCGTAACATGTTCTTGTAATTTGTTCATAAGTCTAGTAGTCACTATGTTTGCCGTGTTTAGTAAGTTTCACATTCAAATGCATGCGAATGGTAAGATAATATAATAAAAAAATTATATTTGTAAACACAAGATCACTTGTGTTTTACTTGTATTCCCCCCCCCCCCTGAAAACATTGAAAAAGCTTGGACAATATGGGGGTATGAAATCACCGTGGTTTAGGTGTACGTGCTGGATAGCGAGACTGGAAAGATGACCCTCGAGTTGGCGTACACGAGATTAATGGTATCCTAATAATATTAAATTAGCGAAACCATTAATTAAAGTGTTAGAAAACACTTGCTTTTGAGTTAGGATTGTTACCGAGGCTTGTTTGAAGTGGAATAAGAAGGTCTACAACCAAAGTTCACGACTCAGTACTGTTTGCGGCCGTGAACTGTTTGCGACCGTGAACGGTTTGGAGCATTTGAAGTTTTGAAGGCTATTCTTGGTGTTCTAGGTGTTCTTGTTGAAAAACTTGAAGATTTGAAGATTCGATCTTGATGATATGAAAGTTCTTGGGAGAGATTTGAGAGAGTTTTTAGGTGAAAAAGATGAAAAATGAGGAATCTCTCCGATAAAAACTCTTATACCAGTTGGGTTTACGGTTGGAAGTGGGTTTACGGCTGTAAACCAGTTTACGGCCCAAGGGTTTGCGGCCGTAAACACTTGCCTGGATGATTTTCGCTTATTTTTCGAAGGAAAATGGGATCTTTCAAGTGTTTTTGGTTCCAAAACTTATATAATTTTTATTATATAATTTAGATGGTTTTATAACCCTTATGAGCTTAACGGAATATAATAAAATTCGAAATTTTATTTAACGGAATTGACTTTTGTCGACTGGAAAAGTATCGGGTTGTCACATCATCCCCCCGTTAGAGGGAATTTCGTCCCGAAATTCGAACTCTGAGTGTTTATTTATGGATAAGGGAAAGAGGAGGGTACTTTGGTTCTATTGAATCCTTGTGTTCTTCAGTGAATTCAGATCCTCGCTGGGTGTTCCAGCGGATCTCCACTGTTGGACCTGTTGTTCTGATCGGTGCAGAGACTGTGGGCTTGGCTTACTTGTTAATGTTCATCCAACCAGTAGGATGTCCACTCATAGATCTGGGAAGCTTTTGTCCTGAAGCTCATGGTAAGACTCATACCTGGTTCATCTATCATAGCCTCGCATATACAAGTTGTATATAATTAAAATTAATAAGACGGTCGGATGTGCGACTCTGCCCCAGGTGCACAACCAGACAAGGAACAGGAGATAGGGCGGAAACACACATCCTAAGTCCGTAGAATCTTAATTATATACCACTCTCATGTATACACTTAACCGTGATAGATTAACTGTATTTATCCCTAGCCTCTGTGCTTGAACTTGACTTGCTGCACATGTGGTATTCCCGAAGACTCTACTGGGGATACTTCAGGAATGTTACAGAAGGATATAACTGTTGGATTAATGTCTAAGTCTATAACTATAATTGGTAAGACTTGACCCGACCCGGCATGGTCCATTTGGGCTGCATGGCATCATGCATTTGGATAGACTATAATGAGAGAAATAACACTTAAGGTTGGTTAATATATTATAAGTTCTAATATATTAATAAGGTTATTTAATTACTATTGATCAAGAATTAATTTGGAATTAATTAAGTGATCAAAAGGAGACTAATTAAATATATGGGTTGATTGTGTAAATCATTCATTCTTATATATGTGGGCTTGTGATCCAAGATTCCTTATGTTGGACTAAGTCCATGGGGTGACCCATGGATACTCCATGGAGGTTAAAATCCATGGAGCATAAGGAATGTGTAAAGTTATGAGTTACATGGTGTAACCCTAATAGCCACCATATAAAAGAATCCCATGGCTCAAGAAATCGTGCACTAATGTGTGAGTGTGATGGCTAGACGATTTCAAGGAGTGTTCAAGTTTCTCTCAAGTTATTCCAAGTGTATTTGGGGTTGTGTGAACCATTTGAGGTGTCACACTTGGGGCACTAGGCACTCAAGCTTCATGAAGACATTCTACATCAAAGAGGTATGTATTCTATCTAGTTATATTTATTATTTTGTATGCTAGATTAGGATAATACCTTGGATGTTCATAATTGTATGTATAATAGAGAAAACATAGATCCAAGGTATTTAGGGTTGCATGTACACTTAGGAGTGTTAGAATGCTCATAACCCAACAGTGGTATCAGAGACTAGGCTTGTTTTCTTGTTATACTTGCAAAAGTAGCTGAAAAATCGAGTTGGATGCATATATTCGATTGTTTTGGCTGGAATTGGACTAGGAACATTACCCTAAGATGTTTTTGGACTTATAAACTTGTTTTTGATGTGGTAATGTTCATGCTAATCCAATTTCTAAGATAATTGTCATAATTTCAAGATTTGTATTAGTTTGTATGTTCATGCTAATTTCTTGAAGATTGATGATTTGAATTATCTTGTTCTTATGAGGTTCTTAGATTAATAGAAAAGTTGTGTGAAATAGTTGTTTTCAATCCATTTTAATCTAAGAGTTGATTCCAAAGTGTGTTTTTGTAACTTGTCCTCAAGTTATATGAAAAGTCACATTTAAGAATCATAAAACTCATAAAAGTTGGCAAAGGTTACAAAATGAAGAGTCTAGTTCTAATTAAATGGTTTTATGACTCCATAACTTGTCCTCAAGTTATGGAGGTTCAAGAGTCTCTTCATTAAATTAAAAAAAAAGTGTAACCTTAATTAGTTCCATAAGTTACAATAAAAAAAAGGTATTTTTTTTATTAATTAGTTTAAAGTCTTCCATAACTTGTCCTCAAGTTATGGAACTTGAAGAGTTTTTTTTTTTAATTAAAACTACTTTAAACTCATAAGTTATGGAATTAATTAGTTTTGAATAGTTTCAAAACTTGCCCTCAAGTTTTGGAATTTGAAAGGTTTTTACTTCTGAATACTTTAATTCCAAGTTAGCCCTTAGAATTTTAAAAGTTAAAATTCAACCCTTATACTTTATAATATTATAAGTTAATAATATTTATATATATGTATAAGAGTAAAGTCAGTCTTACCGTTAGTAGGCCTCATTCACGAAGCCGATCTATAAGGGGGGTATAAGGTTACTGCCTATAAAATGGCAGTTTAATGGGTGTCCACTCTCACCCACCGCTTCCTTGACTGGTGGAGGGTCGTTAGCCGAACGGGTAGGACAAGGACTATAATTCTCCTTTCATTAAAAGTATTAATGATAAATACTAAGTAACTAAACTATTATTAATACCCAATCTTAGTTACTTAGGAAAATGTGAATTAGGTGCTAATCCATGAAATTACACTTTGCACTTTGTTTAAGCTGTTAGTGGAGCGTGTGTAGTTAACCGGCACACTAACCTGGACTTAACAAGGTAAGCAAAGGGTAACTTAATGTTTATCATAGTATCGTTGGAGCGTGTGTGGTTAACCGGCACATCGATTGAGGGGTAAATATTAAGGGTACCAAGTATATTTGGATGGTTACTTCACACCTTGTATTGTGATCCTCGGCATCCCAGTCACAAAACCTGAAGGGCACACTCGAGATTGAAACATGCCTTTGAACAGTTCAATGAATCTCAAAGATCTAGGACTTTCAAATCCAATTAAAACCTAATAAATTATTTCGTTTTTCATGGTGGAAATTGGTGAATCGTCATTCACCTACCTTCAAATATTTTATAGCTTGGATTACGGCATCCCTCTTATAAGTTATAAAATAGTTTGTTGGGTCCTAGCCTTAATATTTCATATTGGGTGTCATATTAAGGACTTTAAATCAACTATCTTAAATATCTCCCAAAAAGATGTCTGGTCTAGACATTTATGATCTTCCCAAATCTCTTGAAACAAGCTTTCCTAAATGAAGATGATGTCCCATGGATATCATACTTCTTTCACCTCCTCCAATTATTCTCCCTAACCCACAAGTTCCTAAAAAGTTTAAGGTCACTCAAGCCCTATTGGCAAGGCAAGGTCTAGGTGTGATCACATCTTGGAGATGTAGTCACATATTGACAAGCCGGGAGAGTTGGGTGTCAAAGTCTTGAGAAAGTTGGTGGCTCAACTACTTTCTAAGTCACATAGTGAGTTCTTTTGGGAATCCTATGAAACAGACTAAGACAAGACCCTTAATGATCTTATCTATTTGCTAAGATCAACTTCCTAAAACGCTATGGACATTGACAATGATGCCATTGGATATCCAGTAAAGCTCTCTCTTCCCAATGGAAAGGGATCGGCCATAGTCAACTCTGTTGACCCAATGGTAAAGAGAGAGGCGAAGTCTGAGATAGTCCTATTATCAAGGGTCCATAGGTAACTATTGCCAAAGGAAGGGGCATTGGTTACGAAGCTTCCAAATTTACCTAAGGATGTTAAAGTCAATAAGTTTGGCTCTACTTCAGGTAAAGTCAATTGTCTAACTCTATTAAGTACATGCTGATTCTGATCGCGAACATGGATTTCAATCGCATGGTTCGGTGATCAGAATTTTGGGCTATTACTTAAGAGTTATGATATTTATATTGCTTAGGAATAGATAACAACAAGGTTTTCATATGGATTGTAAGGATAAGTTTTTCCGCAAAGTTTTAAAATAAAAGAAAAAGGTTTTGATTTTATTTATTTTAAGTATCCTTACAATGGCATTTGTGAAAAGTTGTTGCTTATAAGATTCCATTGATAGCAATATTGAAAAAATGGATTTGATTCTTTCGGTTGTGGTAGTGTCTAATATTACCAAATAAGGAAAGATTCTCATCACCCAAGGTTCAATTGGACCGAAACTTGGAATCATGCAAGTTGTATAGTATGATGAATGAGAACTTTTAGCTTGGAAAATTAAGACTAATTCCTTATGTGAATAAGGAAAGGACTAAGGGATCGAGTACACATTCTTGTGCACTGGTCATGTCCACTACAAAGCTCATTAAGACTATTCGTCATGATTTACTAAAGTTTAGTAAATATGGTTATACTTACAAGTTTAAGTATAATTCTGAAACATTGGAAAAGTCTCAATGTATGGCAGAACGAATGAGAAGAATCAAATTAGGCAGAAGGATAAAAGTTTCTCAAATCTGAAAAGATGGGAGAGTACTTTAGTATCATGTATATATGATCAACTTAATGATTAAGAGACCTTATCACAATTCATCCTCTAAGTGCATTCTGATAGCTAAGAAGAGGAGTTATGAATTGTTGAAGTGGTTAAATCAAGAAGATGATTCATACATCGTTCCAAAACAATTCTTAGAGTCATACTCCAAGATTGTAACTTGAGTGACATATCTTAAAGAAAGGTTTAAAACACTTGTCAAATGTAAGAGTAAAAGTGTCCTACTCTTGTACATTTGAAATTGGTAATTTGTGATGTTTTGGATAAAACAAAGACCAACTAAGGCCAATTGAGTGAAGTGCTTGTCTTGATAAAGAATCCGCACTATCTCTTGAATATTTGGCAAGATAGTCTTATATGTCAAGAGGACAGTGGGAGTCTTAAAGATCCTAAAAAGAATTTTAAGAACTAATCAAGAATAAAACCTAAAGTCCTTCACTAGCACACGACTTGAGGTTTATAACCTATCGCGTTGACATATTCTGTGCCCATTCCAGTTAAAGTTGGCTTTGCATAGGAGTTCTGAAAGTTCTCAATTGGTTGCATAACAACTTGGAAGCAATGGCAGGCCCTGTACTGCCAGGTGGCAAGAAGTTAAGATTGCATAAGTTCAGTCCATATGAGTTTGGATTTGTCATTATCCTTGTCTTGTGATTATGGTTTTGACAAAAATTCACATGGAAAGGAACACATATACCATAAAATCTAAGGGTCATAAGGTTTCTCTCCGATTCATGAAAATGATGGTGAGGAAACACTTCCACCAAGTAGATTTGAAGCAGATAGCAAAAGTCTAAACAATTGAGACTATGATTATGACATCCCTTTTCATAGTTCTAAAATTGTTTAGACACACCTGTGAGCTATCTAAGATAAGGTGTATGATTTTGATAAAGTCTTATCAAAGCAATCTAGTATTGAGCTCTAGAATTCCAGTTGTTTTCTGGATACATGTCAAAGCTAGTGGGAGCATAAGTGTTGGTGGGAGCATGATAATTATGATAAGTATTGCAAGTTAGCAATGTTAATTATAGAAAACAAAAGTTTCAATTCGTGAGGTTGCAGGGGTTGAAAAAGTTGTTTTGCTATAATTAAGGGAGAGGAAATTATACTTCATTTCAATTCTAAAAGCTTAGATTGAGATTTTAATCGTATTTAATCAAGGATATATATATATATGAATTTCATGTTGGAATGGCTCAACATAAGGAAATTCTATATATGGGTCCATTATTTGCGTTCTAAAATTCGATTATGATTACGGCATCCCTTTTCATAATCTGAATTTTGAGAACTTGGCAAATTGAAATGGAAATATTATAGCAAAAGACTGGTTTAGTCTTTATGTGAGACATCATGAATCGTGTCCCATATGCTTCGGATATAGGATCGATTACATGTGCTATATTCATCCTTTCTAAAATTTTCCAAATGCCTGGGGCATTATGAAGGGAAAAGGTCTAGAATTGGATATGACTAAAATGATTAAGCAATTGTCGAGGACAATCTAAGGTTTACCAAAGATTGGTTGCTCAAGGACAGTTGGAAGTATAATGTTAATTCTGGAAGGACCATATTGACATAATCTGTAAGGAGGCAACACTTGTTCAGAAGTGATAGTCAAAATGGAATATGGAAATGTTTCAAAGTTAGAAATTATTCAATCTGTGTAAGATTAGGAAACTTAATGAAAGAAGGATGTTTCCAAGGAGCTGATCTCCTTTGGAATGCTCTGTAATGATTGTTGTCAAGTCTTTCTGACTTCGTGCATAATCATTAAGAGGATCAATGCATATAAGTTTAGAATCTAATAGATTTCAGTAAATGGCATGAATTTGGAATTCATGCATTTGCAGTAAGGATTTGGGACTGTGAAAAGAGGATCATTGGAGTGATGTTCAATTGATCTATTTTACAAAGTAAAGATCATAGACAAACATAGTATGCATACTTGGTGTATGGCATGACTAGTGTTTAGAAAACATAGTGTACATGCTTGGAGCATGGGACAACTATTGTTTTAAATTCAAGTATAAAGTTGATAAAACCGAAACAATGAATAATGAGTAATCAGTATGGTGATAAATAAAAGTGTTTATTTATATTCATAGGGTTTGATACCATATTTGATTCATTTATTCTTGTGTTTCACTTTGCATGTTTTGACTTCCAGAATAACTAAGTCGCTCTTCCTGAATGATTAAGTTATTCAAACCATCCACAGTCGGTCATATGTTGGAAGTAGATATGAATCAAGACTGTCATGGGTTGGTTTGTAGAGGTCCAAGTTGGTGGACAAAGTGGTGCTACAACACTCATGAGTGCTCATCAGTTCTGAGTATTGGATTCAACCCGCGCTCATTTGAATCACTTCATGGATTTTATCACGATTGATCATGAGACGATAATATCTTATATTCTTCAAACCTAGAGATATGAGTTGTTACTATGAGTTGGTTATACATTGATTGCACGAAAACGCATTGGTAACTCGATGTTATAAAACGTGCCTTTGTGTATGATTCAACAAGTAGTAGAACAAGCCATATGAGTCGAAGTTTATCCATTCCTTTTACCTTCGGGATAAAAGCGATATATGTGGGCCCCTCGATGATTTAAAGATGATACATGTGAGTGCTTGGCCAAGCCAGGACTGATTTGATTTGTTCAATCAGTCAGTCATCATGAATCGGAAATCGGGAAACAACAAATGGACAGAGAGAATGATTGATAATCCATGTCTCAGTCCATATGATATCTAGAATGGAGGAATATATGATCCCTTATCTAATGGACAAGTCATTGACAAAGGTCAGAGTTCATCGACAAGGTCAGAGTTCGACAGAAGCTTTTGAGAGCTACGATTGCTGATCGGTTCCTGAAGTCATACGCAATAATAGTTTTAGACTTATCCAAGTAGGAGACTGTTGGATTAATGTCTAAGTCCATAACTATAATTGGTAAGACTTAACCTGACCCGACATGGTCCATTTGGGTTGCATGGCATCATGCATTTGGATAGACTATAATGAGAGAAATAACACTTAAGGTTGGTTAATATATTATAAGTTCTAATATATTAATAAGGTTATTTAATTAGTATTGATCAAGAATTAATTTGGAATTAATTAAGTGATCAAAAGGAGACTAATTAAATATATGGGTTGATTTTGTAAATCATTTATTCTTATATATGTGGGCTTGTGATCCAAGATTCCTTATGTTGGACTAAGTCCATGGGGTGACCCATGGATACTCCATGGAGGTTAAAATCCATGGAGCATAAGGTATGCGTAAAGTTATGAGTTACATGGTGTAACCCTAATAGCCACCATATAAAAGAATCCCATGGCTCAAGAAATCGTGCACTAATGTGTGAGTGTGAGGGCTAGACGATTTCAAGGAGTGTTTAAGTTTCTCTCAAGTTATTCCAAGTGTATTTGGTGTTGTGTGAACCATTTGAGGTGTCACACTTGGGGCACTAGGCACTCAAGCTTCATGAAGACATTCTACATCAAAGAGGTATGTATTCTATCTAGTTATATTTATTATTTTGTATGCTAGATTAGGATAATACCATGGATGTTCATAATTGTATGTATAATAGAGAAAACATAGATCCAAGGTATTTAGGGTTGCATGTACACTAAGGAGTGTTAGAATGCTCATAACCCAACAATAATACCCCTCGCATGGGTACTTCGGAGGTTTGAAATGAGAGACTATTCTGAGGTTCGGTGTCGGGTTGTCGTTAACAGTGACGATGGTTTCGTTAGTCGGTCGGTTAAGGCGAAGGGTCTTTTCATAGCACATGCAATTGGTATGGCGAGGTTCGGTGTCGGGTTGACACACGTGTTAAGTTAGCTCGGAAGGAGTACTTTGTTAAAACAATGGTGCATCTGTGTACGTTTCTAGTACTTTCTGCTTTAACCTTGTTATTACTACTGCGAACGTTTTGTACTGTATTAAGCGAGTACTAATCGTAGGATTGTTTCGATGGATGACATGAATACTTAATGTTATGATCCCCACTAGGTCCATCTATAATCTCTTGTTGTCTACAAGTCATATATAATTAAGGCCGAGAAGACAGTAGACTAAGTGAATCTGGCCTAAATCCACAACCAGACAAGGAACAGGAAATAAGGCGGAATCACGCACTCTAAGTCTATAGGTTCTTAATTATATATGGCCATAATGTTTATCCCAAGCCATTATAGTTTACCTATAAGGGTATTTAGTTTCTATGTTGACTTTGTGCTTCGTTTGGACGAGGAACTAATTTATAGTTAGGATCTAGTTGGTAACGGTTTTCATGAAAATGTAAGTTTTAGAAATATCTCGATTTAGGAAACGTATCGCGGTTCTCAGGTGGTTTCGGGGGTGGAATCTCCTACGGTGATCATCAACACTCTTCCTTCTTCGCCAGGGTCTCTGGTCAATGAAGAATCTCTCCCGTAGTGCCCCGATTCGCCACATACGCATCAGGTCTGACTTACACCCTCATATGAGACCTGAGAGATGGGTCGTGCCGGTGCCTTACAGAAACGGATGGTATGTCCCCTCCTGAGGTAGTTTTTGCAATACATCTTCTGACTCCATGATCCATCAGTGTTCGAGCCAGACGTTTGGCACTGTCGAACGTAAGGGGTTTTGTAACTATCACGTTCCCTTGGATTGGAGAAGGTAGTCCCCAAATGTATCTCTCTACCTTCCTGCTTTCTGGGGTAACCATCCAAGGGCATAGTGCAACTAAATCGCTGAATCTATCGGTGTAGGCTACTATGTCCGAGCCTATCATGGTAAGGTTCCACAACTCTTGCTCCAGTTTTTGTATCTCGCCCCTCGGGAAGTACTCTTCTAGCATCATCTCTTTTAGATTTTCCCAGCCCACCGCGTTTGCCACTGGTAGGGTCAGTGACTTGGCATGACTATTCCACCATGTAAGGGCTCTGTCAGAGAAGGTGCAAGCAGCAAATTTCACTTTGCTCCCTTCTGGGCACGTGTATAACTCAAAAATCGACTCTGTCTTCTTGAACCATCGCATTAGGGCGATGACTTCCCCACTTCCATCGAAGTATTTGGGTCCGCAAGTCATGAAGTCTTTGTACGAGCACTCCCTTGTGTGTCTGTGGCTCTCCCCGTGGTTAGAGTTGTTAGTAGCACTACTTGGTCCACTAGTACCACTTGCGTGGATTTGAGTCATGACAGTTGTCACTGCGGCTGTTACTACCGCTTGAAAGACAACCAGATCATACTGTGGAGGTGGTGGCGATGGTGCGTTGTTTTTGTTTTTGTTCGACTTCGTCGGTGGCATCTTTCTGCCATAAGGTTTAAAAGATGAAACGAGGGTAAGTCTTTAGTGGTGGTTACAAGTCGAGTGTTATTAGAATCGAAGTTATCTTAGTTCTGAGTGTATCATGTTCTGACTTTTGAAGTAATTCATAACAGAGGTCTATGCAAATTAGACTTATGAGTTTTTGATAGTAACCACCTTTGAGGTGAAATCCTGTGATCTAGTTTACTGTTACTAGTTGTTATTGTAAAGGAAATAAGCCTAACACATAGTGTAAGTAGTGTATTCACTAACTCACTAGATTATATCCATTTATTCTTTATTAGTGTAACGTATATAGTGCTCAGTCTCTTCGCATGTATAGTGGGGTTCTCTCTGTTCTATGTTTCTGACATGATTATCTTAGATTCAGTTGTAGGGATTAGTTGTTTCCGTACCTTCCTATGGTTTTGTTGTTCTCAATAGTTAGTGCCTCGGGTTCTATCACTGATCTCCATTACTTCACGATGGAAGGTCTGACTCTGAACGTTTGAGCGAGCCTCTCATGTCTGCTCAGGATCGGGTAAAGGTCCTCAGTGAATTCTCTTGTTCTTTACTCCTTGCCTCTTCTATTGGTTGTTGTAGTGGAGTGGTTATATCTATCTAGGTTGTTCGTGCGAGAATGGTAATGTCTAAAGAATCTTATGAGATTAAGTAAAACATTTCTTTTGAAGTTTTTGGTGATCCAAACTGGGTCCTCCTATAACCACGCAGCGCATGCAAATTGTATATAACCAAGATCAAATAGACCTTCGAATAAGTGACCCTACTCTAAAACCACAACCAAACAAGGAACAGGTAGTAGAGCGAAGATCACCAATTCTAAGTCTATAAGATCCCAATTATATATAACCCTAGAAGCATAAACTTTGCAATTATTGACCTGCCAGCAAGGGTCTTTAAAAATTTTCACATAGGTTAGTTATGGTGCCTAAAATAATCCTATAGTATTTTAATTGTATGATCGTTTCTAAAGTTTCTTGGTATAGAGGCTTCTTATGTTTTTAGATTTGTTGTTATCTCATAGTACCATAAAATACTCCTATAGTATTTTGACTTTACGTTTTTTCTAGCATTTCTTTGTATATAGGGTTGGTAAGTTTTAGACTCGTCGCAACACCACTATCACTCCCAAACACATGTTGGTCGTATCTCAAATAAATATTGTTGATCAGGCTATATTTATCTCAGATATGATTACATAACTGCCTAGGTTTGACTGTAGTGCCCAACATCTAAATACTTTTGTTTTGTTCTTCTGGTGATACTTGTTCTTAGTATGTATGCTTGTTCGTATACTTCTCGTAAAATACTTATATTTTAAAAGTATACTTTTAATCAGAGCACTTCGTCCCCATTGTATTTATAGTTGTATATCTTTTATAGGTTCATATACTAAGTTCACTATAAACAATGCTCTGATACCAATCTGTCACACCGCCAAACCGGAACGGCGGAAACGTTTGGGGGTGGAGGACGTCATGTACAGTATCATAGCAATTGTAAAATAGTAATCAAATCAACAACAACCATTGTATTAATAGTATAATGTTTACATTGCATTCGAATCATACACGATTGACTCCAAAAGTAAATAGCAAAATAAAGACTTGAAGCTACTATGCTCCATCTTCTAGAAACCGGTGCGAGTACCTATCTACTAGTGTCCTGAGAATACAAGTAGTTTTGAAAGAGTATCAGCATTTAAGCGGGTGAGTTCATAAACATTTTGTTTAGAAAACAGGTTCCTTGTTCTTTGAAAAGCGTGATGTGTTTCTCCAGAACACCCTATATTTTCTGATGTGATGAATGATAAGTAAAATGATTTGTATCAGTTTCTCCGATGAGTACTTAGTGTATACATGTCATATACAATCCAGATTGAACAAACAATCGAATATGTGGTTCTGCCCCAAGTCCACAACCAAACAAGGAACAGGAAATGGGGCGGAGGCCACACATCCCACTGGTTGTAGGATCCTCATGTATATAACCATGTCGTATTTACTAGGTACTTATAGGGGTATCTGTATTAGTCCTTTGAAATTTATTGAAAGTGTTCCTCAGGAAAATTTGATGTTTTCTGAGTAAGAGTATGATAATACCAGTTCCTTCTTTGACCACTTAGTTCATACTAGCTATGTATATACCAATATCGAACAGACAGTTGATTGTGTGGATCTGCCCTAAGCCCACAACCAAACAAGGAACAGGAAATGAGGCAGAAACGACACATTCCACGGTCTATCGGATATTCTTCATACATAACCCGAATGCATAAACTAAGGAATTATAGATTTAACAATGAATGTTTGTTAGTTGAATGATAAATTGACGGTTTGTAAAATACTGATGTTTGTCCTGGAAAACCCTATATTTTCCATAAATGTGAGTTGTTGTCTTAACTGTTCAAAAACTGAAATGTACAAGTATTTTCCATACTTATGTTGTTAAAGCATTGTTCTGTTTGAAAACCTCGCTACCACCAATAATGTATAGTAGTTTTATTACTTAAAATAAAACTAGTCAAAAACACATTGTTCTGTATACTGGAAGTGTTGTTAATAACCTCATGTGATCACTTAGTACATAAAATTATAGAAATCTAGATCAAACAGACAATCGATTGGGTGATTCTTCCCTAAGCCCACAACCAAACAAGGAACAGGAAATGAGGCGGAGGCCACACATCCCACGACATGTCGGATGTTAATTTCATATTACCCTAATTTACATACTAAGTAATCACATAGTTATAAACCCTGATGACTGTTTGTTAAGTATATTATTATGTGAATGAGTCGTTATTTTCCATGTGAGTTCTTATAACCATGCTGATGAACGATAAACACTACGACGTACTTCGGACGTCGTAAACGTTAATGACGTTTGTCACCCCAAGTTGACTGTAGCTAATAGTCAGGGTGTGGGATTGTCAGTCCCGTATAGATCTATACACAAACTCACGCTCTCCCTCCAGGAGACTCTAGTTACTAAGGAGTAGACTTCCCTGAAGACGTGTCTCACGATTTGGTTCTCTCAACGAATTCACGAATAATACGACGAAAATCCCTTTTTGTTAATCACATGTGACTTTGTAAAAATACTTCGTTCGTTCCATAAACTATACTTAAACTAGTTTATGAGTTCGTTTCCGTGTTTAAATCTATGCTTGTAAATAGTTTAGTCTTAACGTGTTCTAGTAATTTGTTCGTAAGTCTAGTAGTCACTATGTTTGCCGTGTTTAGTAAGTTTCACGTTCAAATGCATGCGAATGGTAAGATAATATAATAGACAAAATTACATTTTTAAACACAAGATCACTTGTGTTTTACTTGTATTCTCCCCCTGAAAACATTGAAAAAGCTTGGAAAATATGGGGGTATGAACTCACCGTGGTTTAGGTGTACGTGCTAGACAGCGAGACTGGAAAGATGACCCTCGAGTTGGTGTACACGGGACTAACGGTATCCTAATAATATTAAATTAGCGAAACCATTAGTGAAAGTGTTAGAAAACACTTTCTTTTGGGTTAGGAATGTTACCGAGGCTTGTTTGAAGTGGAATAAGAAGGTCTACAGCCAAAGTTCACGGCTCAAGACTGTTTGCGGCCATGAACTGTTTGCGGTCGTGAACGGGTTTGCAGCCGTGAACGGTTTGCAGCCTTTGAAGATTTGAAGGTTGTTCTTGGTGTTCTTGGTGAAAAACTTGAAGATTTGTAGATTTGATCTTGATGATATGAATGTTCTTGTGAGGTTCTTGGGAGAGATTAGAGAAAGGTTTTGGGTGAAAAAGATGAAAAATGAGGAATCTCTTCGAGAAAAACTCTTATACAGGTTGGGTTTACGGTCGGAAGTGGGTTTACAGCCGTAAACGAGTTTACGGCCCAAGGTTTTGCGGCCGTAAATACTTGGTTGGACGAGTTTTGCTAATTTTTCGAAGGAAAACGGGATCTTTCAAGTGTTTTTGGTTCCAAAACTTATATAAATTTTATTTATATAATTTAGGTTTTCTAACCCTTATGAGCTTAACGGAAAAAAATAAAATTCGAAATTTTATTTAACGAAATTGACTTTTGTTGACTAGAAAAGTATCGGGTTGTCACAATATGTCTAGAGCATCCACTGTCTAAGTACTAGACATGCACTTGACCCTGACGAGTAGAAGAGGGATTCCAACTTTTCATTTTTGACTCCCTGGCAACTTGATAAGAACCAGTGCCACATCTGCTGAAACTGTTATCAGGGGCTTCATTGACAAGAGCCATAAGACCTTTAACCTTTAGTCCTTCATCGTTAGAGGACTCCTCCTCTTCAACCCATTCCTTAGATTCCTCATTCTCTGCGATAAAAGCTCTTGGTAGAGAGATGTTCTCCTTCTTTATGTGGGCCAACAACTTCTTGTACATGATTTCATAGCTTTCAGGGCTTTGAGATTCTCTTTTTTCTTTACAGTCTCTGGCAAAGTGGTCAGGGCTTCCACAATTGAAGCAATTACCTGGATGTCTTTTCTCAGTGTTATGCTTTCTCGCTGAGTTGTTTCCCTTGGGCTGAAACCTTCTGGCTCAATTAAATATGTTTTCTTCATAGTGTTTAATAATGAGTGCGACACTAGCAACTAGTTCATCAGGGATTTCATCATTATTTATTTCACCCTGATTAGAATCATCAGAATCGTTGATCAGACTAGGGCTACATATTTTTCTTTGTTGGAGTCCCTCATGATGTCTTTACAAAGAGCTTTAGTTTCTTCATAATTTCGTAGATTTCCAAACAAAGAGTTGAGATCCATGAGGTTTATTTTCTCACTGTTCTTGAGAACATCAGCGTGATGTTCCCAGATTTTCCCAAGAGAATCCAAGGACTTCAAGACCAACTGAGTGGAATGCTTGGCAATCCCCAACTTACGCATATCATTCGCCAAAAAGTTAAACCTATTAAAGGTTTGGGTTATGTCACACCCCCAAACCAAGGATGGCGGAAACGTCCGGGGGTGGAGGACTTCATGTATAGTATCATAACAGCAATTGTAATAGTAATTCAAGCAAACACAACCAACATATATATAATTGAAAAAAAATTACATCATTGTATGAATTACATGTTTACGAATCAATTACAATATGTTGATAAAATATGAAATAGTAGACGCCTTAGCGTCCCATCCTCAAAAGCACTTGATTACCTGTTTAATGATTTCCTGAGAATACAAGTTGTTTGAAAAAGTGTCAACACAAAGGTTGGTGAGTTCATAAGCTTTTCGTTTGTAAAAGTAGTATTTGTGTTAGAAAAATCCAATATTTTCCTTAATGTGTAAATGTAGTCTTAAAACCCAAAGACCGAAATGTACAAGTAATTTGTCATATTTATAGTAAAACAATGCAAGTTTAAATCGACATAAACTCGTTAGATTTTAATGAAGTTCCTGTAATTTCCAATGTTTGTTAATACTTTATGTGAGTTTATTATAACCATACTATGACCAAGGTTGCCTAAAACGACGTTCTTCAGGCGTCGGAAATGTTATGACATTTGTCACCCCAGACCTATCGGTCTAACTGTTGCATGCAGTTTAGGTGTGGGTTTGTCAAACCCAATATAGATCTATACACAAGTATCACGCTCTCCCTCAAGGAGACTCTGGTTACAATACAGGACTTAATGGTAATTTGAAGTAAATGTCTCACAAAGTCATTAACGGAATTACGTGTTATGAAAACTTGGTACCGTATGGCCGTACCTTGCTTAATGAAAATATCCTTTGTATAAATGTACCCTTTTTAAATGTATGTGTTATGTAATGTATCATAAACTATACCTATTATAGTTTATCAACCAAGGGTAGTACGTGGTAATGTATGCAAACTATATTCAAAATAGTTTATTTAATGTTTGAATGTATCGATTGTACTTTGATTATAATCACTTGTTATTCTTTATATTTTATATGACCAAATCCAGTTGTAAACTGATGTGTGTCTAAATATTAAGATAAAATGTCATATATTGCAGTAACATATAATCACATAAAGATATACACCTTGCTCAACATGTTACAAGGTGAAATGAAATTAACAGCAACTTTTCGTTAAAAACAGTTTCTGTTACCGTTCTTAGAAAATTTATAGAAAAATCATCAAAGCTCTAAATCCAAATCCGAAAATTTTGAGAGTTTGGAATATGAGTCTAGTTTGTTCGTAAATTTTATCATGATTTTTAGTGATCTCTAACAGAGGTGAAAATGTTCATAATCACAGACTGGTCCGGGTTTGCCTCTGAAATGACAGGCAGTTTTGTAAAAATCACCATAAATTGTAGAAAAATCATATGGAGATGTGCAAGTAGCCATTTTAAAGCTAAGAGTTTGAACTACTTGCACCTGAAACAGTTTTGAAAACTAAAATATTTAAGTTGACCAAAACAGTCCGTGATTAACGTCCATCTTTTCTGATGTAATCTGTTAGGAAAAGTTTAATTGTGTTCTTGATGATTTTACTTGTATTCCCCCCCTTAAAACTTAAGAAAACATGTAAATGTATGGGTATGAACTCACCTTATGTGGTTTCAGTAGATGAAAGTGAGAGAGAGGAAGTGTTCAACCCAAGAACACTAAGAAGATGTCTTGACGACTCGAGAATCTAACACCGAATAAGATGGAACTTGTGTAAGATATCAATGATTTGAGTAGAATGGAGTTTAATAATTATGTGAATGATGAAGATACTTACTAATTGAAGAAAGAAATCCCTGGAGAAAGCCTTGAAGTTCTTGAAGTTGAGAGAAAAGATGAGAGAATTTTGGAGAGTGTTCTTGGTTGCTAAGTGTAGAATGAAAGAGTTTTATGAAGAATGAGGAGAGAGGATCAATCCTCCAGCTCTTAGAACATGGGAAGAGCTGGAGATTGGCTGTAAAGGTCCACTAAGGAGACAAGGGGTAGTTGGAAAGAATGGCTAATCATAGAGTGAGGTGGTGGTGGTTTGCTTTTGCCATAAATTAAGGAAAAGCAAATATTCCCTCAATAATTAGTTCAATCACCAATTCTTTTAATATATTTTATAAAAACCCTGGAGATTTATATATTTTGGGGCCTTAGTTTATAAAATAAAGTTTTGGGTGAAAATCTCACGTTAAAATAATGAAAAACGGAGTTAAAACGAAGTCGTAGTCGAAAAACCGGTAAAAAGGAGCTGTCTGCGAGGCTTCGGACCTTCGGACCTTCGGACCTTCGGACCCTCGCTTCGGACCTTCGGACCCTCGCTTCGGATCAGAGGCCTCGGATGCGAGGCTTCGGATGCGAGGCTTCGGATGCGAGGCTTCGGTCCAGAAGCTTAGGTTTCGGATCCTTAAAGCTATTTTACTCGTTTTTACTCCGTTTCAAGCGATTTTTGACCCGGTCAAGGGTCGAGATGACCCAAATGATTACAAAAAGTTAAAGTAACTTTTGAGTGAGATTTGGGAGAGATTTGGGAGAGATTTGGGAGAGATTTGGGAGAGATTTCAAATAGAAAGAGATAGAGTGAAAACGATTTAGAGAGGTTTCGTTTGTGCTTAATTTGAGTGTCCGGCTTCACAACGCAAGGTTCGTAAACCCCATTAAACCGTGTTTTAGTGTCTTACACAATCCCGATGATTGTGTAATAGTGTTTTATCGCTTTGGTTCGTTGTTTAGCACTTGTTAAGGCTAAGGAAAATCAAACACATGAACTTTCCAAATGATGATTTCTCATTAAAATAGCGAATTGTATAGTGATTACATAACGTAAACCCTAGCATACAAGGGTTATTGGAGTTGACCGGTTTGACTTGTTGACTTTGAATTGACCGAAATTTGACGGTTGTCACATCATCCCCCCGTTAGAAGGAATTTCGTCCCGAAATTTTCATTTTGACTGGGATTTCAAGAGTTTGGGAAGAGATGTGGATACTTTTGTTTCATCTGATCCTCGCGTTCCCAGGTGAATTCGGGTCCTTGTTTAGCGTTCCAACGGACCTTCACGATGGGAATACGACTTTGTTTCGTTCGTTTGATTTCCCGATCCATGATTTCGACTGGTTCCTCCACGAAGTGGAGATTTTCGTTAACTTCGATTTCGTCGAGTGGTATTACGAGTGTCTCATCAGACAAACACTTCTTTAGGTTCGACACGTGAAATGTGGGATGTACTTTGTCGAGTTCCTGAGGTAATCGAAGTTTGTATGCTATTGGCCCAATCCTAGCAAGGATTTCGAATGGCCCGATGTACCTTGGATTTAGTTTCCCGCGTTTGCCGAATCGTATCATTCCTTTCCAAGGGGAAACTTTTAGTAGTACTCTATCACTCACCTGGAATTCCAAGGGTTTGCGTCGTTTGTCTGCGTAACTCTTTTGCCGATCGCGAGACGCTTTCAGTCTTTCTCGAATTTGAACGATCTTTTCTGTGGTTTCCCTTATGATTTCAGGGCCAGTGAGGGTGCTATTAGAGACTTGCCCTCTAGCTAGCTGTGCATCCCCCACCTCAGCCCAACACAGGGGTGATCTGCATTTGCGACCGTAAAGAGCTTCGAATGGAGCGACTTTGATGCTAGTATGATAGCTGTTATTGTAGGAGAATTCGATAAGCGGTAGATGGGTATCCCATGCTTTACCGAAGTCTATCACACAAGCTCTTAACATGTCTTCCAACGTTTGAATGGTTCGTTCGCTCTGTCCGTCGGTTTGTGGGTGGTAGGCCGTACTCATGTCAAGCCTAGTTCCCAATGATTTTTGTAGAGACTGCCAAAACCGTGAGGGAAATCTACTATCTCTATCGGAGATAATGGATATCGGCACACCATGGAGTCGTACAATCTCTCTGATGTACGTTCTAGTCAGCTTCTCCATCTTGTCGGTTTCTTTCATTGGTAGGAAGTGTGCTGATTTGGTCAATCTGTCTACAATTACCCATATTGTGTCAAGCCCGCCCGATGTCTTAGGCAGCTTCGTTATGAAGTCCATGGTTATTCGTTCCCACTTCCACTCAGGTATATCCGGCTGTTGTAATAGCCCGGATGGTTTCTGGTATTCGGTTTTGACCTTAGCGCAAGTCAAGCACTTGCTCACATAGGTAGCAATCTCAGCTTTCATGTTCGGCCACCAGTATAATTTCTTGAGGTCCAGATACATCTTATCCGACCCGGGATGGATGGAGTATCGAGTCTTGTGTGCTTCATTCATGACGACATCTCGGAGTCCACCAAACTTCGGTGTCCAAATCCGGTTCATGATATAACGTGCTCCATTATCCTTAACTTCTAAGTTTTTATCCATTCCCCTTATTGTCTCTCCTGCCACCTTTTCTGGTTTCAAAGCTTCCAGTTGAGCTTCCTTGATTTGTATGGTCAGGTGGGAATGGATTGTCATTGTTAAGGATTTTACTCGGCGGCCCGAGTACTCCTTCCTGCTTAGAGCATCAGCCACTACATTGGCCTTGCCCGGATGATAACGAATTTCGCACTCGTAGTCATTCAGCAACTCCACCCATCTCCTCTGTCGCATGTTGAGCTCTTTCTGATTGAGGATATGCTGAAGACTTTTGTGATCAGTGAAGATAGTGCATTTCGTGTCGTAGAGGTAGTGTCTCCAGATCTTCAAAGCGAATACCACTGATCCTAATTCCAGGTCGTGCGTAGTATAATTAACCTCGTGCGTCTTAAGTTGTCTTGATGCATACGCGATAACCTTCCCTCTATGCATGAGCACACATCCGAGGCCTTGATTCGAAGCATCACAGTACACTACGAAGTCCTCGGTTCCCTCTGGGAGAGACAAGATCGGTGCGCTGCATAGGGCTTGTTTTAACGTTTGGAAAGCAGTTTCTTGTTTATTTTCCCACTTGAATATCACACCTTTCTGCGTCAAGGTGGTGAGTGGTTTCGCAATCTTGGAGAAGTTTTGTATAAATCTTCGGTAGTAGCCAGCAAGCCCAAGGAACTGTCGAATTTCGGTTGGCGTCTTGGGTGCTGACCAATTCTCGATTGCCTTGATCTTGGAGGGATCCACATGTATGCCTTTCTCACTTACCACATGTCCAAGGAAATCCACTTCTCTAATCCAGAATTCACACTTAGAGAACTTAGCATAAAGCTTCTCCGCTCTTAGTGTCTCTAGCACTTGGCGTAGATGTAGGCGATGCTCTTCTTCGCTTCGCGAGTAGATCAAGATATCGTCGATGAATACGATTACAAACTTGTCTAGGTAGGGTCGACACACTCTATTCATTAGGTCCATGAATACCGCAGGTGCGTTTGTTAAACCGAAGGACATCACCACAAACTCGTAGTGCCCATAGCGAGTTCTGAATGCAGTTTTGGGAATATCTTCTTCTTGAACTCGTAGCTGATGGTAGCCTGACCTTAGGTCGATCTTTGAGAAGAAATTTGCTCCTTGGAGTTGGTCGAAAAGGTCATCGATTCGGGGTAGAGGATATCGGTTCTTGATGGTGAGCTTGTTTAGTTCCCGATAGTCGATGCACATGCGAAAGGATCCGTCCTTCTTCTTTACAAAAAGGACTGGTGCTCCCCAAGGTGAGAAGCTTGGTCTGATGAACCCTTTGCTCAAAAGCTCGTTCAACTGACTGGACAACTCTTGCATTTCTGATGGTGCGAGGCGGTATGGAGCTCTGGCTACGGGGGTAGCTCCGGGTATTAAGTCAATTCTGAAATCGACTTGTCGTGCGAGTGGTACACCAGGAAGATCTTCTGGGAACACATCCGGGAAGTTACACACTTCGGGGATGTCTTTGATGTCTTTCACGTCTTGTTTCTTGTCTACTACATGGGCTAAGAAGGCGTGGTACTCCTTCCGGAGATACTTTTGGGCTTTGATGCATGAGATGATTTGTAAATTCGCACTAGGTTTGTCACCATAGATGAGAAGGGTTTCGTCATTTGGTAGATTGAGGCGAACGGCCCTTTCGTAACATAGAATGTCGGCACGGTGAGGAACTAACCAATCCATCCCGATGATTACGTCGAAGCTTTTTATGGTGACCGGCATCAGGTCAATTTTAAATGTATGGTTGCCTAGAGTGAGAGTACATTCTGAGTATATATCGCTAGTGCGTTCTACTTTCCCATTTGCCATTTCTACTACATAAGTATCCTTTAGTGATTGGGGATTTTGTTCAAGTAACTGTTTATATTGGTGGCTCACGAAACTCCTCTCCGCTCCACTATCGAATAGTACGCATGCATAAGAGTTATTGAGGAGAAACGTACCGGTAACCACCGTGGGATCCTCGACTGCTTCCCCATGTCCTATTGCCAGGACTCTTCCTACTCCACCAGCATTAGGGGCTTGTGCTTTGGGGCAGTTTCTTTTGAAGTGACCTGCGTCTCCACAGTTGTAGCAGGTCCGGGTTGCCCCCGTACTGGCGACTTGGTTGATTGGTTGAGCCGGCGCTTTACAGAAACGAGCAGTGTGCCCCTTCCTGTCGCAGTTGTTACAGTGCATCTCCCTACAAGCACCATTGTGGTGAAAGTTGCACTTGTTGCACTTAGGTAGTTTTCCCGCATATGGCTTCGGTGGTGCTGGAGTGGTAGCAGTAGTGGCAGTATTAGTGGCAGCATGGACAGCAACAATTTGTTGCTTCTTAGCGGGGTCCTGTGCTGGTTGGCTCTTCTTTTCGTTCCAGAACTTCCTTTTGTTGTTTCCTCCTTTTGATTTATCAGTGGTGGTGGTTGTAGTATTATGACCGGCTCGGTGGTCAACAAGTTGTTGTGCCAGCTCCCTGGCACTGTCAAAAGTAGTTGGCCTTGAAGCCAGGACACTACTTTGCACGTGGAGAGACAGTCCCCAAAGGTATCGCTCCACCTTTTTCTCCTCCGGAGTAACCATTGTTGGGCAGAGGAGAGCCAATTCATTGAATCGGGTGGTGTAGGTTTCAAGGTCAGAGCCCGTCATCCTGAGGTTCCAAAGTTCTTGTTCCAGCTTTTGAATTTCACCTCTCGGGCAGTACTCCTTCATCATCAACGTTTTTAGTTCTGCCCAGGTTATGGAGCTAGCCACTTCGAGAGTAAGTGACTTAATCCGGCTGTTCCACCAAGTAAGGGCCCGGCCGGTGAAGGTGAAGGCTGCGAACTTAACTTTGCTTGCTTCGGGGCAAGAGCACACCTGAAAGACTACTTCGGTCTTTTCAAACCATTGCATCAACGCGATGACTCCCCCGCTTCCATTGAAGTTGTCGGGTTTGCCATTTGTGAAGTCTTTGTATGAACACTCTTTTGCACGCCACGTACTGTCTCCGTGGTTAGAGTGTGTAGCTCCCGATCCCGAACCACCAGCTCCGTTGGTCCCTATCTGCGACATTGCGGCCGCTACGGCTGCTGTTACTGCAGTCTGGAACATCGCGGGATCAAACTGTGGAGGCGGCGGCGGAGGAGGTGTTGCTGTGTTGCTGGAAGGTCTTGGTCTTCTTCTTGGCGGCATGGTTCTGTCATAAGTTGCAAAGTGCATACTAATTTAGTCGGGACATAATTAATATATTATATTTGAAAATGATCTTTATCGGTTACTTAATTAGTTGCAAAGTGCATACCAGTCATATGTGATTAAGATATAATAGTCCTTCGAATAGATGACCCTAACTCCAAGACCACAACCAAACAAGGACAGGAAGTGAAACAAAGATACATAAATTCTAAGTCTATAGCATCTTAGTTACATATGACCTTAGCGCATCCACTTAGCAGCTATTAATTTATAAATAAAGACCTATTTAATTATCAGATAATTTATTATAGTAACACAAAATACTCCTATAGTATTTGTAAATGTTTAGTTTTGAGTCCTTAAAGTATCCTTTGTAGTATGTTATTAGGTTTGTTAGATTTGTTGTCCATCCTGATCATCCCCCGGTATATGCAAGTCAATTCCCGGACAGATATAGTTGATCAGGCTATATCCTTCCCAGACTTGATTTACATATACCAAGGCATACCCATAATGTACAACTCCTCTTCTTTTATTTTATGTTCTTCTAGTTATGACACTATATGAGCATGTATGCATGTATTTATACTTTTAATAAAAAAAAAATCATTTATTTTCTAAAAGTATATTTATTTGAAAATGCACAAATCAGAGACTATTAGTCCCAATTGTGTTTATAGTTTGTATATCTTATGTGGTTTGATATACTTAATTCACTATAAACTGCGCTCTGATACCAATCTGTCACACCCCCAAACCAAGGATGGCGGAAACGTCCGGGGGTGGAGGACTTCATGTATAGTATCATAACAGCAATTGTAATAGTAATTCAAGCAAACACAACCAACATATATATAATTGAAAAAAAATTACATCATTGTATGAATTACATGTTTACGAATCAATTACAATATGTTGATAAAATATGAAATAGTAGACGCCTTAGCGTCCCATCCTCAAAAGCACTTGATTACCTGTTTAATGATTTCCTGAGAATACAAGTTGTTTGAAAAAGTGTCAACACAAAGGTTGGTGAGTTCATAAGCTTTTCGTTTGTAAAAGTAGTATTTGTGTTAGAAAAATCCAATATTTTCCTTAATGTGTAAATGTAGTCTTAAAACCCAAAGACCGAAATGTACAAGTACTTTGTCATATTTATAGTAAAACAATGCAAGTTTAAATCGACATAAACTCGTTAGATTTTAATGAAGTTCCCGTAATTTCCAATGTTTGTTAATACTTTATGTGAGTTTATTATAACCATACTATGACCAAGGTTGCCTAAAACGACGTTCTTCAGGCGTCGGAAATGTTATGACATTTGTCACCCCAGACCTATCGGTCTAACTGTTGCATGCAGTTTAGGTGTGGGTTTGTCAAACCCAATATAGATCTATACACAAGTATCACGCTCTCCCTCAAGGAGACTCTGGTTACAATACAGGACTTAATGGTAATTTGAAGTAAATGTCTCACAAAGTCATTAACGGAATTACGTGTTATGAAAACTTGGTACCGTATGGCCGTACCTTGCTTAATGAAAATATCCTTTGTATAAATGTACCCTTTTTAAATGTATGTGTTATGTAATGTATCATAAACTATACCTATTATAGTTTATCAACCAAGGGTAGTACGTGGTAATGTATGCAAACTATATTCAAAATAGTTTATTTAATGTTTGAATGTATCGATTGTACTTTGATTATAATCACTTGTTATTCTTTATATTTTATATGACCAAATCCAGTTGTAAACTGATGTGTGTCTAAATATTAAGATAAAATGTCATATATTGCAGTAACATATAATCACATAAAGATATACACCTTGCTCAACATGTTACAAGGTGAAATGAAATTAACAGCAACTTTTCGTTAAAAACAGTTTCTGTTACCGTTCTTAGAAAATTTATAGAAAAATCATCAAAGCTCTAAATCCAAATCCGCAAATTTTGAGAGTTTGGAATATGAGTCTAGTTTGTTCGTAAATTTTATCATGATTTTTAGTGATCTCTAACAGAGGTGAAAATGTTCATAATCACAGACTGGTCCGGGTTTGCCTCTGAAATGACAGGCAGTTTTGTAAAAATCACCATAAATTGTAGAAAAATCATATGGAGATGTGCAAGTAGCCATTTTAAAGCTAAGAGTTTGAGCTACTTGCAACTGAAACAGTTTTGAAAACTAAAATATTTAAGTTGACCAAAACAGTCCGTGATTAACGTCCATCTTTTCTGATGTAATCTGTTAGGAAAAGTTTAATTGTGTTCTTGATGATTTTACTTGTATTCCCCCCCTTAAAACTTAAGAAAACATGTAAATGTATGGGTATGAACTCACCTTATGTGGTTTCAGTAGATGAAAGTGAGAGAGAGGAAGTGTTCAACCCAAGAACACTAAGAAGATGTCTTGACGACTCGAGAATCTAACACCGAATAAGATGGAACTTGTGTAAGATATCAATGATTTGAGTAGAATGGAGTTTAATAATTATGTGAATGATGAAGATACTTACTAATTGAAGAAAGAAATCCCTGGAGAAAGCCTTGAAGTTCTTGAAGTTGAGAGAAAAGATGAGAGAATTTTGGAGAGTGTTCTTGGTTGCTAAGTGTAGAATGAAAGAGTTTTATGGAGAATGAGGAGAGAGGATCAATCCTCCAGCTCTTAGAACATGGGAAGAGCTGGAGATTGGCTGTAAAGGTCCACTAAGGAGACAAAGGGTAGTGGGAAAGAATGGCTAATCATAGAGTGAGGTGGTGGTGGTTTGCTTTTGCCATAAATTAAGGAAAAGCAAATATTCCCTCAATAATTAGTTCAATCACCAATTCTTTTAATATATTTTATAAAAACCCTGGAGATTTATATATTTTGGGGCCTTAGTTTATAAAATAAAGTTTTGGGTGAAAATCTCACGTTAAAATAATGAAAAACGGAGTTAAAACGAAGTCGTAGTCGAAAAACCGGTAAAAAGGAGCTGTCTGCGAGGCTTCGGACCTTCGGACCTTCGGACCCTCGCTTCGGACCTTCGGACCCTCGCTTCGGATCAGAGGCCTCGGATGCGAGGCTTCGGATGCGAGGCTTCGGTCCAGAAGCTTAGGTTTCGGATCCTTAAAGCTATTTTACTCGTTTTTACTCCGTTTCAAGCGATTTTTGACCCGGTCAAGGGTCGAGATGACCCAAATGATTACAAAAAGTTAAAGTAACTTTTGAGTGAGATTTGGGAGAGATTTGGGAGAGATTTGGGAGAGATTTCAAATAGAAAGAGATAGAGTGAAAACGATTTAGAGAGGTTTCGTTTGTGCTTAATTTGAGTGTCCAGCTTCACAACGCAAGGTTCGTAAACCCCATTAAACCGTGTTTTAGTGTCTTACACAATCCCGATGATTGTGTAATAGTGTTTTATCGCTTTGGTTCGTTGTTTAGCACTTGTTAAGGCTAAGGAAAATCAAACACATGAACTTTCCAAATGATGATTTCTCATTAAAATAGCGAATTGTATAGTGATTACATAACGTAAACCCTAGCATACAAGGGTTATTGGAGTTGACCGGTTTGACTTGTTGACTTTGAATTGACCGAAATTTGACGGTTGTCACAGGTTAGAGACTCACCTTGCTGAGCAAAGAAATTCTTGTATCTCCAGTTAAGATTGTTGATGGTTGTTGATTGAACTTCCACAATGCCTTCATAAGCCACAATTAGTGTTTCCATCATCTCCTGAGCGGATTCACAGTTCTGAACCAGATGGTACACATGATAAGGAAGAGATTTTGCTATGGATTCCCTTGCCTTAACATCAACTATGATAAGTCTTTTGTCATCATTTTCGTATCTAGTCTTTGGCTTTTGTTTCATGGGACCAGAAGGAACATTGTTAACCATAAGTTGATACATGGGAACCTATGGACCATTACTGACGATGTTGAGCATTTCAAATTCCATGGTTTCAAGAACAACCATAGCCTTTGATATCCATATTGCAAACATCGAAAGGAGGGATATTTTTTATAGCAGACGACTTTGGATTATTAGAGGAATACATGATAACTTAAATGTATCGTAAACCTGCTCTGATACCAATTGAAGGTTCGTATTGATCAGATACATTCAAGTACAAATGATGAAGAACAAACAAACAAAACAAAGAGTAAACAAAAACAGAAGAACAAGGATGATCACAAATATGTTTTCACTAAGAAAAGGTTCTCACAAAGAGAACATTCGCACAAATCCAGGAACCAAGCTCTATTAGGCTTTAACCCTAATAGTATACTATATACGATTACAGAAACGGAGATCCCACTATTTTAGGGATATATTCTAATCTATGTGAAGTCTTATCCTAATCACTAAGTTTATAGATCAGATATTTATTATATAATTATAGAGTATATGTACCTAATATACAAACTCTCAGTCAAGTATACAAAACAATCACTAAGATCATGAGGATCACATTGTCGTTGATGAAGCTGTTACTGGCCCTGGCAATGACACTGGCGCTGATGGAAAGCATGTTGTGTGTTAGACACATCAGATCATAAGGCGTGGCCTTACATGAATCAATTCCGTTTGAGAAGGAATAAGAGTCTCCGATAAAAATCGAATTTGTAATTTGAAGGTTAGGACTAAATATCCAGAAGAGAATGAAGAGTGGTGGCAAGTTTGAGCACTAGCAGGAGCTAACAAGTCCAAGACCTTGCTGAGGAAGGCATAAGAGATACGATTATACCTTAGGATGCAAAATTGACTTGTGGGTCATCATCTAACCCTGTTTTACTAATGATTCCAGGACGTAATCATCCTAAGGGGGAGATAACTGTAACACCCGCCGATTTGGGCTAGACACATAAGATATAATAAGTAATAGTTATTCGTATGCGAGCGAAAAATAGATGATTTTACTAGAAGATTATTTCGGAAAAATAAGTTTAACCAAAATTATAGTAGATGTGACAAGGATTCCGTACATATAAAGAGCTCTGAAATCTGACTTCGTATGAAGAAGTTATGCTTCTTCGTATGAAGAAGTTTTTCTTAACAATCCACTGATTATAATTTTGATTTCTGTGCTAACAAAATTACGCTGAAACTTGGAAAAATCATAACTTCCTCATATGAAGTCAGATTTGGACGTTCTCTATATGCACACTCTCGGTTGTATGATTGCACCTCTAATGGAGTCACAAACACCCAATGCAAAGGATGAGAGGAGAGACAAGGAAATTTCGGCCAGGGTTCTACAAAGAAGCATGGGGCCAAAATTCCTAGGGTTTGAGGGTTTATATATGGCTAGGTTGCTTAGTCTTGAAGCTAGACACGAATAAGGAACCCCTAGTTCTTATCTTAAGCCCAAAGCAACCCGTGGACCTCCTTAACGAGCCCTTGGACGAAATCTTATGGATTTACCCATAAATTTAGTCCACTCCACTCCATGAAATCCTAAGCCCAATTTCACAACTATCAATGATTTGCAAAACAACCCCTCCATTATTAATCAGTCCTTTTTTAATCCCAAAATTAATATCAAAATAATTTCTGATTAAATACCAATTAATAATATGATTTCCAAATAATATATTAATCTTGTAATATAGTAATAAAATCATTGTGAGTACCAATTTATTATTTCAAATAGATAATCCTACTCTCTCCACTAGTCATCCTCTCAAGTTGCATGAGTGAAGGCAACCCAAAAGGACCATGCTACATATCAAATCAAGTACATACCAATTATAGTTATGGGCTTGGACACCAAATCCAACATGATAAACATATGATTTTGCTAGAAGATTAATTATGATAAATAATCTTAACCAAAGTTATAGTAGATGTGACAAGGATTTCATACCTTTAAAGAACTCTGAAATCTAACTTCGTATGAAGAAGTTATGCTTCTTCAAAATTTTGTGATTTGACCGACATGGCTGTGCACATCGTAAAAAAGTGAATCAGAGTTAAGTTGCTTATTACCCTAAGTTATCTAAAATAAAGTCGTAATAATCATAAAAGCAAGAGCGTGCATATAGAGAATGTCTAAATCTGAGTTGGTATGAGGAAGTTATGATTTTTCAAAGTTTCAGTGCAGCAATGCGAATATAGAAATCGAAATTCAAATTGGTTGATTGTTAGTCGAAACAATCTAAACAAGAGTTGAAGATCTGATGAGTATGAGCCCATCTATATAAAGACAGTCGAGAACGAAGTTCGTATGTAGGGGGTTATGAATTTTACATGGAATTTAATAGCCCAAGCCTTCTAAAAATAATAAATTAAAAATAAAGTGAGAAATAGCCGACGGAGTCTAAATGAAACTTGTAGTACTCGTTGATAGCTACATGTGGATATAAGGAACGTCGAAAATAGAGCTCGTATGAGAAATATATGAGTTTTTTAACTTTTTTAAAATGCACAACGCGCAGCTTAGCGTGGCATTCACACCTTCTAAAAGCAAAATCATGGACCACAACATGCATGACCCACAGCGGAAGGAGAGACGACAACCTCACTAGATGTGACACGCCCCTCCTAAACAACTATAAATACTCCGAAAATTTCACTCTTCCTCACAACTTTCTCAAATATCTTTCTTTTTCTATCAAGAAAATTTCCTACTCTTGATACCCAACTTTAGGAGTTTTTAGGAGCTAGTAGTGAGGCTAAGGATCACCAAAGATCCTGATAAAAGAGACCTTTAAGTTTTAGAGTTGTGCCCGTGCACTTTTTCCCATTTTTTGCTAAAGTTTATGTAAGTTAAGCTACACTTAATTTATTTCAAGTGTAGCTTGTATTTATGTTCATAGTCGTTATTTTGAACGTATAAATAAGATTATCAGTAATTCCAAGTTGTTATAATGATTGATCTACTCACAGGAATGATGTCTATAATGGATTTAGTGAGATGTTTAAAGTGGGATTTCTAAATGTATACCAAACGGACCCTACGTACGATATGATCCTACCTGGTTGTTCCTTACTTGGTAGATCTAGATATGGACACTAGGATTAGTGAGTAACCTAGACTATCATTAGTCGCAAGGAATGTAAGACTAAGGCTTAGTGACATTTGTACCTAGGTCACATCAAAGGAAACACCAAGGTGTTAGCCGAAGAACTGCTAAATTCCCCAGTCATCCACTTATAACAAGTGAGTGCGTAGTTATTTTCATCTTACACATAGATGTGAAGTATCTAGATAATTAAGTGCTATATGTACCTATTATCTATGGTCAAGACCTTTTGTGTTAGATGAAACTATATGATATTATTTTATTGAATTATATATTTATTTTCATACTTATATTGGGTAATGAAGGGTGACGAGAGATGAAAATAATAATGAGAGGTCATGCCTTTTATATTACTACTGTACTAGTGATATTGCCATATTTATACACATATTTAGGTATTAGTTTAATACATTTAAGCTATATTTTGGTGAAATACAAAGATATTTGGTATTTGTAATGTTAAATTATATTTTGCAGCAAAAAAGGACATTATGAAGGAAAAGGAGCTGAAATTGAAAAGTGTTGGATACTTGGAGGATTGGAGATGAAACTAGGAAATGAAAGATGAAGAAATCGTGCAAAAAGAAGTTCCCACGAAGCAAAGATTCGATACCATGGTGTGGCATTCATAAGATTCTCGATTTATGCATTAATCCATATTCACGATGTGACGCGATACCTTTCACGTCGTGACCATGTGTCAAGTCCAGAATCTTCTGCAGCAAAGCACAAATTACTTAGCGCTTATAGGATTATGATGACTCCCACAACGTGGCACCTATTTCCCACATCATGGTGACCAAATTTTAGAAAGTATATACATACCAATCACTAGGTCGAAAGACAGAATGCTAGAGGAGAGAGCTGCGATTAGAGAGCGAAAATAACCTTCTAATAACCCTAGGAAGGCAGAAGAACATTGGAGATCAAGAGATTAAGAGATTGGAGCAAGAGTTCACATAAATCATTCAGTTTGCTCAGATTTAATCATGTATAGCTTAGTTTCCTATGTGTTTATGTGTTTTTCTTCTACAATCATGAGCTAAATCTTTAGACTTTCATTTAGTAATGATGAACCCTAATACTATATGTTAGTTTCTCTTTTTATGGATTTATCAAAGTTGGCTTAGCTTGTGCTTGATATATTAATGCCTAGTATGTTAAAATTTTGAGTCTTTGATGCTTAGTTTCCAGGTTTGTGTAGTTGAATGATCAATTTGACTGCATTAACTAGAATTCCTAGTTGTTTATAAATCTTAAATTGCTAAAGCTAGTGATTAGCCAAATCCTAGATTAGGTAATAAGGATAGTTGCTTTAAATGCGTTGGAGAACATAATTAGATCATAATTTATGTTTTGGTTATTTGTTTAGATCATAGATACTTAATATTAGATTTATCATACATAGCCCAATAAACTTCATAATCAGTTTAGTGTCACTTATGTAAGACCATTACATAGTAGTTCATAAAATTGGTGAAAACCTCATGAGATTGGAAAAAGACTTCTAATAACATTTATATTTGTAATGTAACGTCCCATTTTCACAACCAAATTTTTTTGTTTCATTAAGGTAAAACTATGTATTATAAATCCGTATTAAGAAAACTGTTTGTTCCAAATTACATTTGTTGAAAATCAGAGTACTATAATAACACAAAATTTTCATTGTTGCTGATGAATGTGTACAGTCACGCCTTCACCTTCCTACGATAACTGATGGTACTTAAAAACAATAACAGCTGGGTAAGCACGAAGCTTAGTGAATTCCCCTAAAATACCGCACACAACAGAACATATACAAACATGCATACAGGGCCCATAGTCATCGGACTGGAATGCCCCAGGTTTGTTGGCCTGCCGCCTCAACCCAACCACTCTTCAATAGCCTCTGTGCTTACGGCTAACAGCCGACCCACACCTGCTATCTTGGCCTACAACACACAATAAGAACGCCTCAACCTCATCCACCACCATATGTCGACATATAAACAATCAAGGATCAAGTAGGCACATAATACATGCAATTATCAATCATACAACTCACCACCACCTACCAGACCCCTCACAACACACTGCTCCATTACCAGTTAATCTCCATGGAATGTGTAACCATAAGTAACTAGAGGTGAGATATCCACCCGAACAGATGATCCTAATTTAGAGCCACAACCAAACAACGAACATAAAAGAAAGCCTAGATCAAGAGTTCTCAGGCTATCGTACATGAGTACATACAACCCATAGGACACTCCACTAGACGATAACTAGCCTACTGGTACTCTAACCAACATATCACTACTGTTGCATCCTAACACACAAGGATATGTATATAAATCTAGCAGATCGTTGCAGCACAACAACATCCTATACACAAGGATACATAACCAACACTCCAAGGAATGCATAATCATATGTACCGAGAGGTGAGATAGACACCCAGACAGATGATCTCACTCTAGAGCCACAACCAGACAAGGAACTTGCAAGAAATCCTAGATCAAGAGTCCTCAGTCTATCCTACATGACTACATACAATCCCTAGGGCATCCCTCTACAAAAATGATAACCAAAACTAGTGGGCCGACATTGGTGCCTTCGACCCATGGGTAAAGTGAGGAAAACACACCTGAAACGAAGAGCCCATAAACACTACGATGCGCTTCCCTTTCTATACTGCTTGCTCGCACGACCCTTCTAGCACCAAAACATGGAAGAAACTTAATCAAGAGCCCAAATCCTTCAATTTTGATCCAAAGTCAAACTGGTCAAAAAGTCAACGATCAACGGTCAATGAAATTCAACTGTCAACTGCCCCTCGCGACATGACCATCTACGACTCACGTCGTGAGCCACTAAGGGGAAAAATAATCAAGACTATTGATCTTCACGATGTGACATGCATAGCCTCACGTCGTGAAATCAGTCTTCTTAACATCCTTAATCCATTAAGCCACTAATCCATCTTCTCTAGAAGGCTTCCTAACATCCCAAGAACCAAAAAAAAATATTGGTTTAAGGTCTTGCATGTCCAATGCAAGACTTGAGCTCAAACTAGGGAATTTATGAAGAAAAGAAGGTCAAAACCTCAAGCATGAGCTCAAACATCATCCAAACTTCAGATCATCACATATAGTCACCAATAGGCTCTAAGGACCCATAAAGTTGCTGACTTTATGGAATCCCAACACTCTAACTCAACTATCCATGGTCAAACATGCATAAAACCTTAGATCTAGCAATAAGGAATCATAAAGCTTGGATCTTGATTACTCACAAAGGTCCAGAGATGTTGCTAAAAGGTGAAAATGAAGCTTCCAAGCTGAATCTATATTCCAATGGTGATCGCTTCTTCTTCAAGCCACCAAAACACCACCAAAAGCTCAAGAATCTGAAGGAGAGGTTAGGGTTAGGGTTTTTCTATGTTTGAGGATGAAGGAGGCTGTTAAGGAGCCCTAAAATGAAGTTTATGGGGTTTAAATATGAAGGGAACCCTGAAAGATCATGGGCTTGGGCTGCAGTGCATCTCACATCGTGATCACTAATGTCTCATCTCGTCTCAATTTAAATCAACAATTTCATTTACTCACTTGTCACGTCACGGCCTCTCTATGGTCACGTTGTGACACTTGGTTTTACCTAAAAACCATGCCTTTGACTCCTTGAAGCCCTAAACCGATCCATTTTAGAAACAGGGTGTTAGAGTTCTCTCCCACTTAAATTAGATTCCGTCCTCGAAATCATTTCTTGCTTCTACTGTAAAGCTAACCCCCTTGTGGGTCCTTTGAACCTGACTCCTCCAGCACAAATTGAGATCGATTGAACGCCAACACCTGCAACCGTTGACATCCAAGGTTCCAAAACCAGGCTCATAAGCCAATTCAAGCAGAGACTCTAGTGGTCTGAAACACAACTATTGTGATATTTTTTGAATATTCGATCACCTCCCACCACCTCTGTAGACTTTAATGAGAAACAAGCGACTTGACAAACAACAATTCCACACAACATCCTTAAACCACAAGAAAAGAATCCACTTCTCAATCCATGACCTCACAACCTTCAGGTACTCTGAACCTCCCCATTTGACACCCACGCAAATCAAAACTCCCGGACGTGATCTAACCAAATTCTCTTGGCCTTGCACCGCCCATCAAACATCCGAAATAGAAACTACATCCTATATCATAGCTGCCAATCTCACACATTGACGCATTAGTGAGAAATCCTTACAAAACCCTACAAACAAGGCTAAACCAACCTTTGTATCAACTATGTTGAATGAAATCCGCAGATGTGATCGGTCCTAGACTTTCTCGGATAGCGCCATGCTTATGAACAATGAATCCTGGAATTTTCGGTCGACCGTTGCTATGCTAACCCCGCATATAAATGCACCAACACAAGGAAAACCGATGATCACATACTAAACTAGACCATGTGTCTACTTGGCTCTAACAACCCTACTCTGCTATCGACTGACAACACTCAGGCTTACCCCTAAGTCGCTAACCACTAACATCACTCGGACCTACCCGCAATCCACTAACCAATAACAACACTCAGGCTTACCCACGATCCACTAACCAATATCAACACTCAAGCTTACCCCCTATCCACTAACGAGTAATAGCACTCACAGCCTAACATAACCCACATCACCCTCAACAAGACTTAACTAACCCTACTAGGCCTTTGGGTCGTGACTCAGATGTAACGCCCGGGTTTCGGGGCTAAGCATTTTAGACGATGTAACAGTCTAGGTCATCTATTGTAACTCTTTTAATGTAATAAAGATGAAATATTTGAGTATTTTGTGAATTATGTGAATTTATGTGCTTATTATTTAATTATAAATGTCTAATTAATAAAGAATAAAAATAAGCGTCAAAATTAAAGTATGAGATAAGCCCGATATCTCTACATAAAGTTGTAGTGGTCGAAACAAGGATTCCGGAGATATAAAGAACGCCGAAATCCGAGTTATAACGAAGAAGTTATGACCCGTCGAAGTTTCGTGATGGAACCGGCACGATACCGGGAAGTGTAAATAGTGAATTTACGATAGAGCGAGTTTTAGCCTTAGCGATCTAAAAGAAAGTCGTAGAAAACGTTAAACCGAGAGCGTCCATAAAAAGAACGCCCAAATCTGACTTCGTATGAGGAAGTTATGATTTTTCGAAGTTTCGGCTTAGCAGTGTACAGCCCGAAGTTCGAATATTAGATCAAGCGGTTTTTAGCCGACACGACCTAAATGAGAATCGAAGATCTCGTTAATAGTAGCATAACGATAAAAAGACAGACGAAACGGACGTCGGATGAAGAAGTTATGAATTTTTAACGGACCAATCATGTCCCGGCCTGTTAAAAATATAACTTTTAAAATAAAATCAAAATTAGCCGACGGAGTCTAAACGAAAGTTGTAGAGTACGTTCCCGCCTACGCGTGGATATGAAGAACGTCGAAAATGGAGCTCGTATGCGAAAGTTATGAATTTTAGAAGTCGGAATGTCAATCTGCGAGATATGATGACGTGGCAAGATCCTAGCTGTTGCTTTCTCCCCACGGTCTCGCTTCGGATGAAGGACACGTCGCCTCGCTTCGCTCTATGCCCCGCGTCCGAGGTTAGGTACGCCCAGCGTACCTCGATCTTATCCGGGTCCGATGCAAGTGCGAGACAGCTGGATCCGAGCTGGGCCTTATCCGAAGACTACGCCCCGCGTAGCCAAGGACTACGCCCAGCGTACGTCCGAGGCTCGCGGCTATAAATACCTGCAAGGGCTGCCGAGCAAATCACACCAATTCTCTTTCTCTCTCTAGTTTCTTTCTCTCTCTAGCTCTCCAAACCACCCCGAAACCCTAGGAAAAATCCCTAACACCCAAAGGAAGCCCCGAGGCTCCCGGAGTCCCGAGAAAAAGGGTCTTTCGGTTCGGAAACGCTGCTCCAAGCAAAGCCCGGTTTTTTCTTTAAAATCCGCTGTAAGTGAGCTACGCCTACGCAATTTTTAATATAACTTTTAAATAAATATAGTAATGTTATTAGGTCCTTAAAATAATTATTTGGGCTATTATTATGAGTTATATTGGGTGTTATTTAACGCTTATATAATAATAATAATAGCTAGACTATTAATTAGTCGCGGTTAACGTTAAAACTAAACTCTAGTGGTATTGATACTAGGTTTTGGTCAACGAAAAATTGTTTTGAGATAACGAAGTGTTGTTCGAGTACCGAGTCACCACCTAATCAGGTGAGTGCATAGTTACTTTCATCTTACACATAGATATGAAGTATTTTATATAAATTACGTGCTATGTGTGCTTATTATCTGTATACTTGTTATCTATGCTGGATGAACGATTTTGATACATGTTTTAAATGATTTAAACTGTATATGTATTTTATATCTACAAAAATGTTGGGGTAAAACATGGGTAGATGTAATAGACAATGTGTGATAAAATGATGAGAGGCCTCGATGTTGTTGTTGTTGATTCTGTCATCTAGCGGAGTATGGATGACGACCACGGACTCTTCTAGATGGTCCAGTGGAACGCTAGCAGGCTCGCAACCTGTAGGTGTTTGTGAACGATGTGTTCACCGGTGTACTCCATACCCCTCATGGTTGCCTTTAGGACATTTATTGCTGAGGAACCCCCCCCCCCCCCCCCCCCTTAGCAATAATGTCCATCCCGATGATGATCCTTAGGCTAGGTCCCTTATGACAGGTGTTTAGGGACTTAAAGTGAGGATAACGGGAACGGGTAATTGGGTTATTGGTGGTTGATGAAATTAATAAACTTATTTATTGTGGGTTGAAAACCCAATGTGCTCACCAGGCTCCCAAGCCTGACCCACTCAGTTTCTTGTATTACAGGTAGTGGTGCACGAGCATAGATATGATGTTTGGGATGAGAGATTACGGATATAGGCCTGTAGATATGAATAAATGTAGTAAGGCTTATTTTCTACTGTTTATGCTTTTGATCTGTATCGAACATGACATCCCGAGGTTTTTAATGAAATACATTTCTATGGAAATGCTTTGATAAATCTTTATCATATTTTATTTTGGGAACAAATTCCGCAACACTTTTATTTAAAATGTTACTCTGATTTTTAAACAAAGCATAAACAAAATCAGTCTTTTCTGGCCGTGAAAATGGGGATGTCACATCAGACTTCCAAGCCCTAATAAAAAAGGAACATGAAAGGAATCCCTGCTCACAACCCTCAACCTGGGATCCTAACACCCTAGAGTCTAAAAGGCGAACACGCCCTTCGATTATTATCATAACTAAACTAAGATGACTCAAAGGGAATTTTAACAACTGGATATGAACCCGATGCAAAATCAGAAGATTAAGTAATTACGCAAAAGTCTTGAAATGAAGAAATTTGGTTGCGAAATGAACCTTGGCATAAGGCATTCCTGTTGTGAGATCTCCACTCTACCCACTTGGAATCTGCTAGACTCTAACAACTTCAACAATCCTTCAATTCCCAGGCCAATGTGAATTCTACTACTTGATCCCAACCACTGATATCCAGATACACAGGAGAATCTGAACTCACAACAACATTCACCAACTCTAACATCCATGCAAAAACTTCAAGAATAAAGGCCAATCCATTCATAATAAGAAATTACATATAAGCAGATCTGAATAAGATGATTTCATGCAACTGATCATTCAAGATTACAACTGAATTCAAAACATAAAATTACAGATGAGTACCAACACTACAGTAACCGACTAAATAGAAGAACTGATGACTCAAACGTCGGTCTCTGGAACTCCGGTCGTCCCATAACATCCGTCAGGTAACTGCCAAGCTAGGGGTGTAGGGTCTGGTACCGCACCGAAGACGAGAAAAGGACAACAAGCTCTGATGTGGCCCTCTTGGACGCAATGGAAGAAAACCTGCATACTCCGCCTCCAATCCCTACCGAAATGACCTTCCTTTCCATACCTCCGACATATAAAATATCAGCACCTTCCATCATGAAACTTCCTGCACTTTTCACACTCAGAACTCCTCCCCTCAACTGGTCCCGAACTCGAGTCGGTGGACTTGAAACTCTTGGTCTTCGACTGATACTGCCCTGAAGTTGTCATCTCCTCCTTCCTCTGAATCTCCAACTCAATCTCCCTCCTCCTGGCGCTTAACTACAAATCGGTCAAGCTCTGATACGGTTGACTTGATACAAACTCTCAAATCTATGTCTTGAGCAGACTCAAGCATTGCAACATCTGCAACTGCTCTGAAGCGACATACTCTAGGCAAAAAATAAATCTCTTTGTAAACATCTTGGTGATCTTCATCACCGACTCAATCGTCTGCTTGAGCGACAAGTACTTCTATTCCAGTCGCTCTTGATCCACAAGAGGAACATACTCCACTCAGAACAGAACCAAAAACTACTCCCAAGTCACTGTCGCTCGCTCTACATGTGAAAATCCCTGGGTCACAAACTCCCACCAATCCTTCGCAACCTGACAAAGAAGATTAAGCACAAATTTCACCTTCTGGTCTTCGGGACACGAACACGTGTAGAAACATCCTTCCACATCATATATCCATCTCAGAGCAATAATCGGGTCCTTGTCGCCTATGAACTCCGGAGGTTTCGTATAACTGAACTCCAGGTACTACATCACCCCGCCTCTCTAAAGTCCTACAATGGTGACGGCTGTTGTGGCTATGGCAACAGCTGCCTGCATGATGGCGACATAGCACTGGTTAAACTCCTCGATCAACGCGATCTTAACTGACCCAAAAAACTCCGGAATCGCCTCCCTGATCTCCAAGTCCACTACGGCGGCAATGATCTTGTGGATCTCCTCATCACTCAAACTTGCCCTTTTGGTGCCACTTGCACCTAGTCCTGAACCTCTAATGACCACCATACTAAAAATATACAAAGGAAGGATCATAAATCAAAATGTAGTGCTCAACATACTAGGCCACCCTCCTATTAGTTCCTTAGTAGCCTCAAGGTTCCTCCTAAATCTCATACGGATCCTATGCTTTCAGTAGTACGGACCTATACTACCTTCCACACATATCTGTAGTCGATTCGTAATTCACCCTAAGGTGCTAAGTCAGTGCACTAGACAACTCCTAGGTGTGCTAATACCCACATGCTTCTACGAGCCATCACTAACTTCCTAGGCACTCCTCGTAGGATCGTCCTCGCTCCGGCACTGTTGGTTGCTTTGTGCATGCTTGTTGTACACAATACGGGTTCAGATAGACTGTCGAATAATTGGCTCTACCCTAAGTCCACAACCAAACAAAGAACATGAAATGAGGCCAAGTCAATCATTCTAAGGCTATTTAATCCAGACCGTATACAACTATACAACATACACTTAGCAATTACACAATCAAATAGCATTTAACAAGTAATTCCCTATACTATAAGGCATCACTGAAATCAGGCATTACTATCCAACAGTTCACAAAAGAACCTTAACATATCTACTAGCATGCTCTTCTAACAATTCACATATCATCAAATTTAAATTTCAACATATATAACAAGTATGAGTATTTTGGGAATCACTCTCCTGTTCGGTGTTTGGTTAACTGTACACACCGCATCTTCCTGAAAAACCAAGGTTAAGTCAAGGTCCACGTTCCCAATCCCAAGCCAACAATCAAAAAAGAACATGACAAGAGACCGATCCCATATCCCTAACCCTACCCTTTTATTGTAAATTTCTTTTCAAAAATGTTTTGTGAAAATTCTCAGATCCTTGTTTGAGTTTATATTCACACAAGTGTTCCTCCAAATACCTCAAACCAGGGATCTGATACAAACTTGTAACGTCCTATTTTCACAACCAAATTTTTACGTTTTATTAAGGTAAAAATCTGTATTATAAATACGTATTAAGAAAACTGTTTGTTCCAAATTCATTTGTTGAAAATCAGAGTAATATAATAACATGAAATCTTCATTGCTGTTGATGAATGTGTACAATCATGACTTCGCCTTCCCATGATAACCGATGGTACCTGAAAAACAATAACAACTGGGTAAGCACGATGCTTAGTGAGTTCCCCCAAAATACCACACACAACAGAACATATACGAGCATGCATATTGGGGCTACAGTCATCATACTGGAATGCCTGATATTTGCTGGCCTGCCGCCTCAACCCAACCACTCTTCCTGAGCCTCCGTGCTTACAGCTTACAACCGGCCCACACCTGGTATCTTGGCCTACAACACACAACAGGACTGCCTCAACCACATTCGCTACCATATGTCGACATATAAACAATCAAGGATCAAGTAGGCACATAATAGATGCAATTATCAATCATACAGCTCACTACCGCCTACCAAATCCCTCACATCACACGGCTCCGCTACCAGCTAATCTCCATGGAATGCGTAGCTATAAATAACCAAATGTGAGATAGCCACCCAAACATATGATCCTACTCTAGAGGCACAACCAAACAAGGAACAAGCAAGAAAGCCTAGATCAAGCATTCTCATGCTATCCTATATGACTAGATACAACCCCTAGGGTACTCTACTAGACAATAACCAACCTACTGGTACTCTAACCAACATACCACTACTGTTGCATCCTAACACACAAGGATTTTTATACAAATATAGCAGATCACTACGCACAATAACATCCTCTACACAATGATACATAACCAACACTCCAAGTAATGCATAACCATATGTACCCAGAGGTAAGATAGACACCCGAACAGATGAACCTACTCTAAAGCCACAACCAGACAAGGAACATGCAAGAAATCCTAGATCAATAGTCATCAGTATATCCTACATGACTAGGTAAAATCACTAGGGCATCCCTTTACTAAAATGATAACCAAAACTAGTGGTCCCATATTGGTGCCTTCGACCCAAGGGTAAAGTGAGGAGAACTCACATGAAACAAAGAACCTAGAAACACTGCGACGTGCTTCCCTTTCTATACTGCTTTCTCCCATGATCCCTCGAGCACCAAAACATGGAAGAATATTAATAAACAACCCAAATCTTTCAAGTTTGACCCAAAGTCAAACTGGTCAAAAAGTCAACGGTCAACGATGAATGAAAGTCAACTGTCCACTCCCCCTCACGACGTGACCATTTATGGCTCACATCATGAGCCACTAAAGGGCAAAATAATCGATAATCTTGAACCTCATGACGTGACAGGCATAGTCTTACATCGTGAGATCACCAAGGGACTCTAAGGACCCATAAAGTTGCTAACTTTATGGAGTTCCAACACTCTAACTCAACTATCCATGGATAAACATGCATAAAGCCTTAGATCTAGCAATAAGGAATCATAAATCTTGAATCTTGAGTACTCACAAAGGTCCAGAGATGTTTCTAGAAGGTGCAAATGAAGCTTCCAAGCTGAATCTATGCTCCAATGGTGATTTGTTCTTCATCAATCCACCAAAACACCACCAAAAGCTCAATAATCTCAAGGAGAGGCTAGGGTTATGATTTTTATGTGTTTAAGGATGAAAGAGGCTGTTAAGGAATCCTATAGTGAAGGTTATTGGGTTTAAATACGAAGGGAATCCTAAAAGATCATGGGCTTGGACTACGGCGTATCTCACGTCGTGAATGTCTCACGTCGCGAGCTTAGTTCAAATCAACATTTTTATTTACTCACTTGTCATGTCATGACCTCTTTATGGTCACGTTGTGACACTTGGTTTTACCCAAAACCATGCCTTGGACTACTTGAATCTCTAAACCGATCCGTTCTGGAAATTGGGTGTTACAGGTAACCAACTGAAGATAATCTATATGTTGAAACTAACCATAGGAAAAAGGGTGATTCAATGCTAAACGGGAGCTAGAACATGGATCTATGAATCGACTTTAGTTTTAAAAACAAAGATGTGATGTGTACAATCAGATGGAGCTGGAACAGGGAAGTGGTTCCCAAAATATTCATGTTATATATATATATATATATATATATATATATATATATATATATATATATATATATATATATATGAGATGTTGACTGTTAGAAATGCATGCTAGTGGATAGGCTAAGTATCTCTTCATGAATAACATGTTAGAATTATCTGATCTCTATGATGCCTTATAGCCTAGGGAGTTGCTTGTTTTGTGCTATTTGAAGTTTAGATTGAAATTGTTAGTTGCTAATTTTATGGTTTATATTTGTATATGATTAGGATTTCATAGACTTAGAATGCTTGATTTAGCCTTATTTCATGTTCCTTGTTTGGTTGTGGGCTTAAGGAAGAATCATTTATTCGACCGTCTATTTGATCATGTATTATTATGTGTGACTTGCATACACAAGGCGACCAGTGGTGTTAGTAGAGACTTCTAGCGCTGCAAAAAGTGTGGTTTAAGAGAATCTTAGGGCAATAATCTAGGAAGTGTAGCTTGTGGCTCATTTAAGCGTATAGATGTGTGGTAGTGCTCCTAACCTAGAAATTTAGGATGATTCCGGAGACAAATACGGATAGGCGTGAGGTTGTTGGGGAAATGGTTGTTGGTAGGCATTATGGTATAACATCAGGGTTAGTTGTAGCCCATTTCCGTTTCTATCAGTCTTTCGGTTATGGTTGCATTGGATGAGGACGAATTTGGTGCTTGTTCAGACCTAAGTAGCCATGGCAGATTGGGCTTGAATAGTGCAGACATGTACGAGTTAGTTGATCCTAAGGTGTTGAAGACCTTGTTCGAAGTAGCACCAGATTGAGTCGCAGGATTAGGTAGGAAGCGATTGTGCTGATCGCCTTGAGGATAGCAACCTAAGGCTGGGTGGTTGACTAATGGTTTGGGATGTCATTTTCTACAAGGGGTTATGTTCTTCCATCCTCCCTGTTCGAGGGAGAAGAGATCGGATGGTGTCAGTCGATAGATAAAACAAAGGGATGGTTTTCTCCGTATCGGTTTCTGCCACAAGGGGGTAAAGTATGGTTTACATTAAATCATTTTTGTCCTTCAGTATAAGGATGTTAGAGATAGATTATTCTTTGGTTCGATGGAAAGTATGAAGATTATGTCACGTGTCGAGCTTTCGACCTGGTTTTGAGAAGGTTGGATGTCTCCATTACAAATCGAGAAACTGATTCCAAAGGCCGGACTGGAAGTCCGAAGGATGAAGAGGGAGTTATTACATGGTCAGGCACCATTAGGAGTGTGAGGCTTTGGGTCATTTCTTCGAATGCAAGCTTTGATTATGAAAGGTTTGGTTATGAGGGTACCTCCTCAATAAAATGATATACTGGTCGACTTCTCTAGGAATAAGGCGGTTATGTAGTGGGAGGTTCCGAGGTCTCTATCTGAGATTTGGAGTTTCTTCGAGTTTGCTCGATTGTTATCTGAAGGTTTATCGTATTCCGTGTTATGATCGCCGAGAGTCATGGTTGGTATGTATCTTGTTAAGCTGGTCTGAGGCTTTGTGGTTTGCAGACGTCAGCAGGTGGTATTCTGAACCCTAAGTGGGGGAGAACTGATTATTTTGCTTGGAGGATTATCAGTCTGTTCCATTTTTATGGGTTCGGTGTAATGGGCCAAGGGAATCTACGATTGAAGTGTGCGAGGTTTTTGGTTCAGGGTTATTGTTACAAAAGAGATGGAAGGTAGGCTACCATCAAATTGTTGGTGGTTAGGATGTATTCTCATTGTGTTTCTCAAGGATCCGCTGGCATCCCTCCTGGTCAGGAAAGAATTCAAGGATTGGTCAGATCGAGTGCAGAGCAAGTTTCCATCATGATTATGTCTATATGGGTGCATGTGAAAATTGCGATGCAAGGAACTCACTGTGGTCAGTAGTTCCTTTCGGAAGCACCAAATTGTGTATCAGATATAGAGAACATGGTTAGCTTGTGGTTTGGGTCGGTTATCTTTGGTTGATATGGAAAATTGTTGATTTGCCGATCCGCTTCAAAGTTCGGTCATAGTATTTTTTTCGTGAGCTTTGTTCAGTATGTGTGGGATCAATGGGTTTAGGTTTTGATCCATTTTTTATTATTGGTTATTTCATTTTCATCAACAAATGAGGTTATTTGAAGGCTTCAATTTGTATCAGATGAAGGTGCAACTGATTCGTCAAGCTTTCGTAAAGGTCTGTAACTTGGTCTTTGTGTATGTGTATGTGTATTGTTGACTATTTGGTTTTGGAATTGTTTTTCGTAGTAGGAGTTCGTATGTTGGAGCGACATTGTTCAGTTTTTCAGGTGTGACCGTGGGCCTACGCAGAGTCTAGTTTTGACATGCCACGTTGGCTGGGTTGGTATTTGGATTGATCCAATCAGGGTTCTGGCAACATTTCTGGATAATTTTGGATTTTTCTCAAAATTTAGAAGTTTTATTGGTTTAATTGCGTACTAGTGGGATCTGTTCAGCTTCATTTAAGGTGTCATATCTTGTTTTGGTTGTTAGGAGAATGTTTCTATTAACCATTTGAGGTTTGTCACTTCATTTGATCCACTTGTACTTCACCCTTCGGGTAAGGTTCCTGGAGAAGGAATGTGTTAGACCTAGGTTTGGTTGCATGTTCTCCGTAGGGAGTGTGAAATATTGATAATCCATCAAATATTGTTGTGAGGGGTGTGTGTGGACTGAGTAAGATATCCTGAGAACACTTGGTCCGTCTTTATGGCGTGGTTATTTTTTGATTTTTTGCTTTCTAGTTGGAACAAGTATTCAACCGTCTATCTTATTTTCTATTTACATACGACCATGTTTTGTATGGGGATGCATTGGTAGCAACCCGGACTGTATAAGAGTTGTGTGTTATAGAATGGTATGGCTCGTATTGTGTTTGGTAAGTGTTGAGTGGGATGTTGAATGGGTTCCTGAAAGCCGGTGGGATGATGTTCGTGTGCCTATAGGCCCACTGCAGTTCTGGTCGTGATTTTTAATGCCTGTGGATGGATTATGCCAAGAGCGATTTTGTAACATTCAAGTTTTGGGTAAGTTTCTCCTTTAGTCCTTAATGCTAATTTGTTATCAATTTCGGTCCCTTGCTAGTATACGGAGCGTACTCTATGAGTACGCTTAGCGTACTAGCCTTCTGATGGCCGCAGGTTCCACCCACGTACACGGGGCATACATACGCAGGGGTGGCATAAACCCTAATTTTTAGGGTTTGTGCCCTATTTAAACGTCTTAAACTCATCTCTTGGACATTTTAGACCAGTCTCCACGTAACACTCGTGACTTGAGGTAATGCTAATTATTTAACATTTTTAATCAATTGTTGGACTATGAGATTAATATTGGATTTTTGAGTTGGGCCTTAGTGAGTGGGCCGTTAGATAGTGGGCTGTCCGAAGACGTATGTTGGGCATAAGCTTGGCGTACGCAGGGCATACTCAAAACCCTAACTTTTAGGATTTAAGCCATATAAATACAACATTATGTCCCAAACTCTAGCCTCCTTAGCAGCCACCTTGACTCAGAAACCCTAGATCCCTAACCTCCTTCATCTTTGTGTGATTTTGACCTTGTGAAGCCCATTTTGGTGATTTGAAGCTTGGAAGGAGAAATAAGAATTTGAAGAAGAAGAAGAACTTGAGTAGCTTGAGCTCAAGGGTCTTAGATAGCATCACCATTTAGCACTCATTTGAGGTAAAAAGCTCACAACTTGCCTCATGTATGCTTAGATCTATGTTAATGGTGTTTTTGACCTTTTTAGGTCCCAAGAATGGATTTTTATGGTTCAAATCCGTTTCTAGGCTTAGGGTTTCCACCCTTAGTTCTATATGAGTCCCAAGAACATAGAAGTTTCCATCTTGAAGGTAGTTTTGTGACCATGCATGAGTTCTAGTCATTTCCATGGAAGTTAGTTGTCATATTTCAAGTTTGGGTACATTTGGTGGGTTGCAAGCCACCAAGTAATCGACTTTTTGGATTAAGACACTTTATTGGACTCAGATCTGTGTTTGGATCTTAAGGTCTTAAGGGATTAAGCCTTTTTGGAGATTTTGGCTTAACAGGTTTGTACGCTGGGCGTACCAGCCCGTACGTGCAGCGTACAAGCCATGCAAGTTGTATGCTTAGCGTACAAAGATGTACGCCCCGCATACTCATGCTTAGCGTACAGAGATGTACGCCCCGCATACTCACTGGATTAGGGTTTCGTTATTTGGGCCTCGGATTGGGCCATTTCATGGAATTTATTATTATGGGCCATTATGGGACATCAGGAATCAGTTATTAGGCTAAGAACATGTTTCGGCCCATTTAAAGAGTTGGGCCCAATTTAGAAAATTGGGCCATAAGTGGGCTTGGAAAGGCTATATAGAATTGGACCATGGATGTTATGGAATTGGGCCTAGGTTATGGTCCAAATTAGATCAGGGGTAAAATGGTCATTTTACCCTAAGAAGGAGTATTGGATTATGACTAAATGTTATTTTGGTAATATTAGCTCGAGGAGTCGTCGGAGCAGTCGTTAGAGATTCCTTACCGAGAGATTATGCATTCAGCTTTGCGAGGTGAGTTTCCTCATGTAGGAACGGGTCGAAGGCACCAATGCCGGCCCGTTTATGTATGCTAGTATGTCAGGACTAAAGTCTGATGTCGGGCAGTGCCCGATGTAGGTTTATATGTTTCCAGATTATAATCCGATGTCGGGCGGTGCCCGAGGAATGTTTGTATGCTTGATTTCTTCGTGATTCTTGCAATTTCTGTATTTGTATGTTTCTGGATTTCGGTCCGATGTCGGGGCAATGCCCGAGGAATGTTTGTATGCTTCCCGACTTCAGTCCAATGTTGGGCGGGGCCTGAGGAATGTTTATATGTTTATGTTATGTGATTATTTATGTGTATTTGTTGATATGTTCATATGTATACCAAGCTTTGCTCGATGACGGACAGGGCCCGATGCCGGATTTCGGTCTGATGCCGGGCGGGATGACTGTAGTGCACACACCATGATTTTAGCATGTGATGTTTTTACTTTGATATACTTGACAGATGTTTATGATGTTTTGAGATACAATGACTTATGATTTTATGTGATGGCTTGATAACTATGGTTTTATTAATAATTAAAAAAAAAAATTTGGAGCGTATTTTTGGGATGTTTCACTCCACCTCCACTTAGCCTAAAAACGAAACCCTTAGCGCGTTAATGAGTTTTTGAGCTTGATGAAGAGATTTTTGGTGTCTTAAGGCAAAGAAGAAGGACTGAAACCCTTGGAGAAGTAGATTAATCTTGTAGAGCTAGGATCACCTTCTCATTTGCAAGCTTTTTGAGGTAAAAAGCTCACACCTTTACGTACATTTATGATAGATCTTCTATATGGTGTTTCTTGGGCATTTTGAGCCTTTTATGTTAAAGGTGGGCTTTTGATCAGCTCCATAAGTAATGGATGCTAGATCTTAGCTCCATGTAATCCCCATGATCATAAAAATGCAAACTTTATGGAGTATTTTGACCCATGCATGTATTAAGACCTTTGTTAAGCTCTTTTGAGCTCTTGAGCCCCATTAAGCCATGGATGCATGTAAAGTTGCCAACTTTACGTGATAAGTGGCCTTATAGAATCAGATATAAGTGTTTGGAACTTTGTCTCAGCCGATTAATGTAACATCCATAAAAATCAGGCCAATTTAAATCTTTTTCAACCATTCAAAACCACTAAGTTATTACAAAGTGTTTTCAAAATAGTTTAGACAACAGCGTATCCCAGAAATCAAGATCATAAAAATGAGAGGAGGTGCACGATCACGCCTTCGCTTCCCGCGATTCTCTGAAGTACCTGAAACAAAACCCAAAATTGTAAGCCCGAAGCTTAGTGAGTTCCCCCAAAATACCCATACACATAACAATATACACAAAACCACAAACAGCATACTATGGGTCCAATCAACCATCGGGTTGGAATACCCCAGACCCTCAGCCATCGGGTTGGAATGCCAACATACTACGGGTCCAGTCATCCTCGGGATGGTATACCCTCGGCCTACAACCATCGGGTTGGAATGCCCACATACTACGAGTCCAATCATCCTCGGGATGGAATACTCACGGCCCACAATCGTCAGGTTGGAATGCCCACATACTACGAGTCCAATCATCCACGGGAGGGAATACTCACGGCCCACAACCATCGGGTTGGAATGCTTAGGTCTGTCGGATCTCGCACAAAGCAGATAAGCCTCAACCACTAATCAAACATGTGCACATATACCTGATAATCACATAACAGTCTGTAGACAGACAAACCGATCTAACATATCATAACAGCATAATAAAATCCTACGTAGCAGGATACCGATCTAACAGATCATATGATACTCAAACATATAAAATATCAAGATAACAATCCAAAAAGGTCCGACCTTGGTGCCTTAGACCCTTGAGTATAGTGAGGAAAACTCAATGGCCCGATGTATCGGGTGCCCAACTTCCCCTCTTCCTGAAGCGAATCACACCCTTCCAAGGCGAGACCTGTTGGATAAGGTGTCTAAGTCCATAACTATTTTTGGTATGTACTTGACCCGACCCGGCATGGTCCATTTGGGTTGCATGGCATCATGCATTTGGATAGACTTAATGAGAGAAATAACACTTGTGGTTTATTAATATATTATAAGTTCTAATATATTAATAGTATTATTTCATTAGTATTGATCAAGAATTAATTTGGAATTAATTAAGTGATCAAAAGATGACTAATTAAATATATAGGTTGATTATGTAAATCATCGGATGAGAACCCGGCAGATCCCCTCACAAAGGGACTGGGTAGGGTTAAGCATCTTCAGCACGCAAGGAGCATTGGGCTGAAGGATGATATTAGTTTTAGTAGTTAGATTGTTTTGAAATTTGTAAAGTGTAATTGACATTTGATGATGAATAAAAGTTGTGTTTATTTATGAGTAAAGTGTTGCTATCTTTTTTCAATCGTTTACTATTATTTCTTTTGCATGTTTTGACTTCCAGAATATTTATGTTGAGTTTTACATATTATTCAAATTATCCACAGTCGGTCATATGTTGGAAGTAGATATGAATTAAGACTTTCATGAGTTGGTTGTAGAGGTCTAAGATGTTGGACATGGCCTCAACGCTCATGAGTACTCATAAGTTATGAGTATTGGATTCAACCCACGCTCGCTAGTATCACTTCATTTAATCTATCTAGAGTGATCGCGAGACGGTAATATCATATAAGTCTTCAAACATAGAGATATGACTTGTTGACTATGAGATGGTTATGCATTGATCGTGTGAAAACGTAATGGTAACTCGATGTTATAAAACGTACCATTGTGTGTGATTTAACAAGTAGTAGAACAAGCATATGAGTCAAAGTTTATCTACTCCTTCTTGGATTAGAAGCGATATTTGGGCCCCTCGATGATTTTGTTTTGACCTATGTACCGGGCCCGGTCAGAACTAAGTTGATGTGTTCAATTAAGTTCAATGTCAAACAAATCGGGAATCGGGAAACAAACTGTTGGATAAAAGTAAGACATTGTTCCATGTATTTGTCCGGCTGATATCTAGAACAGAGGATTATATGATCACTTATCTTAAATGGCGTATCATCATCTTCTCAGTTCTGAGAAACCTTGAAAAAGAGCTACGATTGTTGGTCGGTTCCTGAAGTCATACTTGCAGTTATAGTTATTAGACATATCTAAGTGGGAGACTGTTGGATAAGGTGTCTAAGTCCATAACTATTTCTGGTATGTAGTTGACCCGACCCGGCATGGTCCATTTGGGTTGCATGGCATCATGCATTTGGATAGACTTAATGAGAGAAATAACACTTGTGGTTTATTAATATATTATAAGTTCTAATATATTAATAGTATTATTTAATTAGTATTGATCAAGAATTAAGTTGGAATTAATTAAGTGATCAAAAGATGACTAATTAAATATATGGGTTGATTATGTAAATCATCCATAACTTGTATAGTGGGCTAAAAGACTCAATGGATTATCAAGTTGGGTTAAACCCATTGGATGCTCCATGGAGGATCCATGGGAGTTACAAACCCATGGGTCATGGAAATGAAGAGTCATGTCATATTAGGGTTTACATGGTGTAACCCTAGATGTGACACACTATATAAAGAACATGTTACTCACCAAAATCGGCTACACTAAGAACAAGAGAGGGCAAGCCGATTTTTACAAGTGTTATACATTCTCTAAAGTTATTCCAAAGCATTTGGTGTTGTGTGAAACATTTGAGGCATCACACTTGGGGTGCTTGGCTCTCAAGGTTTTCAAGGAATCATAACAACTACAAGGTATGTAATTCTAGCCATCTTTTATGATTAAAGTTCCCCATGTATGCTAGATAGGATTATGAACCTTGGAAATCATATTTTGCATGTATTTTAGACAAACATAGATCCAAGGTTTTCTAGGGTTGCATGTACACTTAGGAGTGTTAGAATGCTCAAAACCCATCAGTGGTATCAGAGCCTAGGCTTGTTTGTTTGATACTTGATGCAAAATAGTGAAAAAAGTCGATTTTTTTGCTGTTTGCATGATGAACTCGCCGAGTCCATGGGGGGACTCGCCGAGTCCATGACTAAACTCATCCTACTCGTCGAGTAGGTTCGTGCACTCGACGAGTAGGAGCTTCAGAATGCAGATTTTCGACTTTTGCTGGTGGAAATGGACTAGAAACATTACCCTAAACTGTTTTGGTGTTTTAAAACTTGTGTTAGTTGGTGTAATGGTTGTTCTAATCCATTTACAATGGCAAATATCAAAATTACATGATTATATGTGTTCATATGTTCTTGAAATTTTGATATGATTATTCATGTTCTTATGAGTTCTTGATAGATCATAGGAATTACTTGATTATTGCTGAATTCATGATCTTTATGTGTTTTAATGGATTCCATAACTTGTCCTCAAGTTATGGATAACCAAAAGCCTCTTTGTATTAAAGCCATTAAAAGAACACATAAGTTACAAAAATGAAGAGTCTTCATTTTAATAACTCATAAGTTATGAATTTGAAAGGTTTTGTAAAGTTACAAAACTTGCCCTCAAGTTTTGGAACATGTAAATCCATCTTAATAAACTTTAGTTCCAACCCCTAGAATTTTAAATGTTAAAATTCAAACCTTATACTTTATAATATTATAAGTTTAATAATATATATATATATATATATATATATATATATATATATATATATATATATATATATATATGTATAAGATCAAGTCGTTTTACCGTTAGTAAGCCTCATTCACGAAGCCGGTCTATAAGGGGGGTATAAGGTTGTTGCCTATAAAATGGTAGCTTAATGGGTGTCCACTCTCACCTACCGCTTCCTTGACTAGTGGAGGGTCGTTAGCCGAACGGGTAGGACAATGACTTAAAATTCTCATTAAAAGTATAATGATTATTATAGAGTAACTAAATGTTTAATAAATTCCCAATCTTAGTTACTTTAGGAAAAATGTGAATAAGGTGCTAACCCATGAAATTACACTTTGCACTTTGATTAAGTCGTTAGTGGCATGTGTGGTTAACCGGCACACTAACGTGGACTTAACAAGGTAGGCAAAGGGTGACTTAAGGTTTTTCATAGGTCGGTGGAGCTCGTGTGGTTTACCGGCACATCGGTTAAGTGAAAAACATTAAGGGTACCAAGTAATTTGCATGGTTACTTCACACCTTGTTTTGTGATCCTCTGTATCCCAGTCTCAAAACATGAAGGGCACACTCGATATTTAAACATGCCATTGCACAAGGTTCAATGAATCTCAAAAGAATCTAGGGGATTCTAAAACCCAAATAAAACCTAATAATTTATATTTCGTTTTTCATGGTGGAAATTGGTGAATCGTCATTCACCTACCTTTCAAATATGTTTTAGCTTAGATTATGACATCCCTCTTCTAAGTTATAATATATTGTGATTGGATCCTAGCCTTAATATTACATTTGGGTGTTTTATTAAGGACTATCTTTTTATCTAAAATAAACTTGTTTTCTTCTTTTCAGATGTCTTCCAACAATGCTGCTCCTGGGTCAAACCCTATTGGCTCCTTCTCTCTCATGAACCTTTGTGGGAGAGTCATCTTTGATGGATCCAACTTTACTGATTGGATCAGAAACATCAGGATGGTCACTCGATACGAGAACAAAGAATATGTTCTCGACAAGGAACTTAAGGTACCTGAGCCAACTGCTACTCCTGAGGAGTTTGCTGAATATGAGGCACATGAAAGAGATGCTAACAAAGTGGCATGCATCATGATGGCCACTATGACAGCCGAGCTCCAAGAGTCCTATGAGGACTACTATCCTTTTGAGATGCACCAGGATTTGATGGACCGCTACCATCATAGTGCTCGTCAAGAGCGATATGAAATCATCTCCTCCATGATAACAACCCGAATGAAAGATGGTGAACCCATCACGGGCCACATGCAGAAAATGCAAAGGTATGTGGACCGTTTGATGAAGCTGAATGTGAACTTCCCTGAGGAGTTGGCAATAGATATCATTTTGCACTCCTTACCATCGTGTTATGATCAATTCTGCATGACATACCACATGAACAAGGAAGAAGTCACCCTCAACAAACTTCATGGTCTCCTAAAGACCACAGAATCAGGTCTTAAAGGTAAGTCGGTTGTTACCACTCCTACTCCTACTCTAAACTTTGCACCTGTCCTGGCAATCGGGAAAGGTAAAGGGAAGAAGAGGAAGAACCCTTCGAAGGGTTCCAAGGGTAAGACCCTTGATGGCTCCTCTTCAAGCTGAACCAAGAAAGGTTTCGTCACTCCTTCTGCTGACCCAAAAAAGGCTGAATGCTTCTATTGCCATGAAAAGGCACACTGGAAGCGGAACTGCCCAAATACCAGCAAGATTTGAAGGAAGGGAAAGTGAAACCCAACCATGCAGGTATTTACACTACATTATCTAATAACTCACCTTATTCTAACTCTTGGGTCCTTGATACCGGTTGTGGTATTCATATTTGTTCTGATTTGCAGGGACTAAGAAGAAGTGAGAATATGGAGCATGGAAAGATAAACTTGATCATGGGGAATAGGAAAGTTTCACCTGTCACCAAGATTGGAGTTTATACTTTATTGCTAAGTAGTGGGTTTACTTTAGATTTGAATAAATGTTGTTATTCGCCTGAAATGGCAAGAAATGTTATTTCCTTTCATGCTTTGTACAAACAAGGTTTTACCTTTTCTTTTGATAATGAAGTTGGTGGAATAAATGCTTTCTTTAATAATGTGTTTTATTTTAAAGCATTACCATGTGATGGTGTGTATGAAGCTGTGTCTGTTGTAGATAATTTAGGAAATAATATGTTGTGTATTGATTCTACTAATGATAATAACTTGGATAAAGCATCATTATGGCATTGTCGTCTTGGACATGTAAGTAAGAAAAGCATAAGCCAACTCCAAAGGATGGAGTCTTGGAGTCATTTGACCTAAAGTCAGATGATAGTTGTGAATCATGTTTACTTGGAAAAATGACAAAGTCACCCTTCACAGGTTCTTGTGCTAGGGGTGAAGGTTTGTTGGATCTAGTGCACACAGATGTGTGTGGACCCTTCAAAACTGCCACAAGGGATGCTAATCGTAGTTATGTGACTTTTACAGATGATTATAGTAGATATGGATATGTCTACTTAATCAAGCATAAGTCAGAGACTTTCGAAAGGTTCAAAGAGTTTAAACAGGAAGTCGAGAATCAATTGGGCAGGAACATTAAGATGCTTCGATCCGATCGCGGTGGTGAGTATCTTAGTACTGAGTTCCTCGACTATCTTAGGGAATGTGGGGTTGTCTCACAATTGACACCTCCCAGGACACCACAGTTGAATGGTGTAGCTGAGAGGCGTAATCGAACCTTGTTGGACATGGTTCGTTCCATGATGAATCGAGCTTCTCTACCAATCTCATTCTGGGGGTATACCTTAGATACTGCCGCCCATATCCTTAATCTGGTCCCTACAAAGAAGGTTGCCAAAACACCTCACGAGATGTGGACTGGAAAAGTTCCTAGTCTAGCCCACATCAAGATTTGGGGTTGCGAAGCTTTCGTGAGATGCGAGACTCACAACAAGCTCGAACCTCGAAGTGAGAGGTGTATTTTCATCGGCTACCGACAGAAATCCTTTGGTTACCTCTTCTACAGACCCAGTGAGAATGTGGTCTTTGTATCAAGGACGAGTGTCTTTCTAGAAACAGAGTTCATAAGCCAAGGAAACAGTGGGAGGCAAATTGACCTTGAAGAAATTCAAGAGTCAAGTGGTGAAGGAACCTCAAACCCTAGCAGTGAACTTGAGGAGGAAACTCCTTTTGATCCAATTGACAATTCTGTACCTCTGAGGCGTTCCACAAGGGTTAGGAATGCACCTGAGCACTACTATGGTTTCCATATTACTGCGGAAGGTGAGACACTTATCAGTGATGAGACACTAGTAAGTCTGGATGAACCTAACAGCTATGCGGAAGCCAAGGCAGGCCTTGAGTCTGCCAAATGGAAAGAGGCAATGGACAGCGAGATACATTCCATGTATGACAATCAATTCTGGAACTTGGTTGACAATGTACCAGGTCGTAAGACAGTAGGGTGCAAATGGATCTTCAAGAAAAAGACCGACATGGATGGTAATGTACACACTTATAAGGCGCGACTGGTTGCAAAGGACTTTTCTCAAACCCCAGGAGTTGATTATGATGAGACCTTTTCACCAGTAGCCAAGATTAAGTCTATTAGGGTATTGTTAGCCATTGCTGCACTTCATGACTATGAAATATGGCAAATGGATGTCAAAACTGTTTTCCTCAATGGAAAGTTGGCTGAGGATGTTTACATGAATCAGCCAAAGGGTTTTGTCAGTACAGAGAACCCTAATAAAGTGTGTAAGCTTGAGAAATCCATTTATGGATTAAAGCAAGCACCTCGCAGATGGAATCTTTGCTTTGATGAGGAAGTCAAAGAGTTTGGCTTTTTGAGAAGTGAAGATGAATCTTGTGTATATGTCAAGGCTAGTGGGAGTATAGTTAGCTGCCTATATTCTAGGGATAAGGATTCTGAGCGACCGGAGTAAAAGACTAATTGGACTTAGTCAGAGTACATACTTGGATAAAGTGCTGAAGAGATTCAGCATGCAAGATTCCAAGAAAGGAGAATTACCCATCCAGAGTAATGCTAGATTGAGTAAGACTCAAAGCCCGAGTACCGAGGTTGAGATAGCAGAAATGAGTCGAGTACTTTATGCTTCTGCAGTAAGCTCGATCATGTATGCTATGACCTGCACTCGTCCTGATGTAGCCTTTGCTTTGAGCATGGTTAGCAGGTATCAGGGGAACCCTGGTAAGGCTCACTGGACGGCGGTAAAGAACATTCTCAAGTACCTGCGGAGGACTAAGGACTGGGTCCTTACCCTTGGTGGGAGTGATGACTTGAGAGTTGTAGGGTATAGTGACGCTAGTTTCCAGACTGATACAGATAATTTCCGCTCTCAGTCGGGCTGGGTCTTTACCTTAAACGGAGGAGCAATCTCTTGGAAAAGTTCCAAGCAGGAGACAGTGGCTGATTCAACTTGCGAATCAGAGTATATAGCGGCAAGCGAGGCAGCAAAGGAGGTGATATGGTTAAAGAACTTCATTGGAGACCTTGGAGTTGTACCAGCTATAAAGGAGCCCATAGAGATTTTCTGTGATAGTAAAAGTGTTGTTGCCTTAGCAAAGGAACCAAGGGATCATGGGAGATCCAGACACATTAACAGAAAATACCATTTCATCAGACATCGAATAGAAGAAGGACTCCTCGCGGCAAAGAGGGTATCATCGGATGAGAACCCGGCAGATCCCCTCACAAAGGGACTGGGTAGGGTTAAGCATCTTCAGCACGCAAGGAGCATAGGGCTGAAGGATGATATTAGTTTTAGTAGTTAGATTGTTTTGAAATTTGTAAAGTGTAATTGACATTTGATGATGAATAAAAGTTGTGTTTATTTATGAGTAAAGTGTTGCTATCTTTTTTCAATCGTTTACTATTATTTCTTTTGCATGTTTTGACTTCCAGAATATTTATGTTGAGTTTTACATATTATTCAAATTATCCACAGTCGGTCATATGTTGGAAGTAGATATGAATTAACACTTTCATGAGTTGGTTGTAGAGGTCTAAGATGTTGGACATGGCCTCAACGCTCATGAGCGCTCATAAGTTATGAGTATTGGATTCAACCCACGCTCGCTAGTATCACTTCATGGAATCTATCTAGAGTGATCGCGAGACGGTAATATCATATAAGTCTTCAAACATAGAGATATGACTTGTTGACTATGAGTTGGTTATGCATTGATCGTGTGAAAACGCATTGGTAACTCGATGTTATAAAACGTACCATTGTGTGTGATTTAACAAGTAGTAGAACAAGCATATGAGTCAAAGTTTATCTACTCCTTCTTGGATTAGAAGCGATATTTGGGCCCCTCGATGATTTTGTTTTGACCTATGTACCGGGCCCGGTCAGAACTAAGTTGATGTGTTCAATTAAGTTCAATGTCAAACAAATCGGGAATCGGGAAACAAACTGTTGGATAAAAGTAAGACATTGTTCCATGTATTTGTCCGACTGATATCTAGAACAGAGGATTATATGATCACTTATCTTAAATGGCGTATCATCATCTTCTCAGTTCTGAGAAACCTTGAAAAAGAGCTACGATTGCTGGTCGGTTCCTGAAGTCATACTTGCAGTTATAGTTATTAGACTTATCCAAGTGGGAGACTGTTGGATAAGGTGTCTAAGTCCATAACTATTTCTGGTATGTAGTTGACCCGACCCGGCATGGTCCATTTGGGTTGCATGGCATCATGCATTTGGATAGACTTAATGAGAGAAATAACACTTGTGGTTTATTAATATATTATAAGTTCTAATATATATTAATAGTATTATTTAATTAGTATTGATCAAGAATTAAGTTGGAATTAATTAAGTGATCAAAAGATGACTAATTAAATATATGGGTTGATTATGTAAATCATCCATAACTTGTATAGTGGGCTAAAAGGCTCAATGGATTATCAAGTTGGGTTAAACCCATTGGATGCTCCATGGAGGATCCATGGGAGTTACAAACCCATGGGTCATTGAAATGAAGAGTCATGTCATATTAGGGTTTACATGGTGTAACCCTAGATGTGACACACTATATAAAGAACATGTTACTCACCAAAGTCGGCTACACTAAGAACAAGAGAGGGCAAGCCGATTTTTACAAGTGTTATACATTATCTAAAGTTATTCCAAAGCATTTGGTGTTTTATGAAACATTTGAGGCATCACACTTGGGGTGCTTGGCTCTCAAGGTTTTCAAGGAATCATAACAACTACAAGGTATGTAATTCTAGCCATCTTTTATGATTAAAGTTCCCCATGTATGCTAGATAGGATTATGAACCTTGGAAATCATATTTTGCATGTATTTTAGACAAACATAGATCCAAGGTTTTCTAGGGTTGCATGTACACTTAGGAGTGTTAGAATGCTCAAAACCCATCAAGACGTTTAGGGGTACCATGTCACCGACCTAAAACCCCAACTCAGATCGGCGCCGGTCAGCGTAACTCTTTTTCCGACTCTGTGCGGTCTGTAACCGCTGTCTGATCTGCTGAATCATATCTATAGTCCGTAGGATTACCTCGGTCTGACCCATCACCCTGTGACCGATCTCACCCCAATAGACTGGGGTGCGACATCTCCGCCCATACAACTGTTGGATATAGTGTCTAAGTCCATAACAATATTTGGTATGTACTTGACCCGACCCGGCATGGTCCATTTGGGTTGCACTTCACCCAAACAATTTATGGATAATCTTTTGAGAATAGTATAAGTTATGATTTATTAATATATTATAAGTTCTAATATATTAATATAAAATCATATTATTTAATTAGTATTGATCTATAATTAATCTAGGATTAATTTAGAGATCAAAAGTATGACTAATTAAATATGGGCTCTTGTATTTATATAGTGTGGGCTAATGCTTATTTGGAATGGGCTAGGCTTGCATGGAAAGTCCATGGATACTCCATGGAGCTTTAACCCATGGATCTCATGGAAATGAAAAGACATGGGTATTAGGGTTTACATGGATGTAACCCTAATCCACCACACTATATAAAGGAGGCTTTAGTTCTTGAAATAGCACTAGTTGATGTGTGTAAACCAAGAGGGCCGATTTCAAGAAGTTTGTGACTATTCTCTCAAGTTTCCAAGTTTGTGGTGATTTGTGACTTCCATTTGAGGCATCCACATTATTGGTGCTAGGCTCTCAAACTCCAAGCAATCAACTACTACTATAAGGTAAGTAATTCTACTAGTTTTATTTGATTCAAGTACCCCATGCCATGCTAGTTAGGATAAGAACCTTGGAAATATAATGATTTGCATGTATCTTAGTCAAACATAGATCCAAGGTTTCTAGGGTTGCATGTACACCATAGGAGTGTTAGAATGCTCAAAACCCATCAGTGGTATCAGAGCCTGGTTTGTTTATTTCATACTTGATGCAAGAAAAAAAAAACTTAAAAATCAAAGTTTTGTTCAAAAACTCGTATCAAAATTTCAAGTTTTGTATATGTACTTACGATTCTTGAAATTTTTGATATGAACATTCATAAACATATGAGTTTAGAAGATCATAGAAATTATGTGCTAATAATTGATTAGATTAATTCTTGATCTTTATGTGTTTTAATGGAGTCCATAACTAGTTCTTAAGTTATGGATAACCAAAAGTCACATTTATAAATAACCATTAAAAGAACACATAGGTTACAAAAAATGAAGAGTCTTCATTTTTAATAACCATTAACTCATAAGTTATGAGAAATGAAAAGTTTTGAAAGTTTACAAAACTTGCCCTCAAGTTTTGGAACATGTAAAGTCATATTAAAAACTTTAGTTCCAACCCCTAGAATTTTAAAAGTTAAAATTCAACCCTTATACTTTATAATATTATAAGTTTAATAATATTTATATATGTATAAGATCAAGTCGTCTTACCGTTAGTACGCCTCATTCACGAAGCCGGTCTATAAGGGGGGGTATAAGGTTGTTGCCTATAAAATGGCAACTTAATGGGTGTCCACTCTCACCCACCGCTTCCTTGATCGGTGGAGGGTCGTTAGCCGAACGGGTAGGACAATGACTTATAAATTCTCATTAAAAGTATAATGATAATACTAAAGTAACTAAACTTTATTGAATTCCCAATCTTAGTTATTTTAGGAAAATGTGAATAAGGTGCTAATCCATGAAATTACACTTTACACTTTGTTTAAGTCGTTAGTGGAGCGTGTGTGGTTAACCGGCACACTAACTTGAACTTAACAAGGTATGTAAAGGGTGACTTAATGTTTATCATAGTATCGATGGAGCGTGTGTGGTTAACCGGCACATCGATTGAGGGGTAATACATTAAGGGTACCAAGTAATTTGCCTGGTTACTTCACACCTTGTTTTGTGATCCTCGGCATCCCAGTCACAAAACTTGAAGGGCACACTCGAGATTGAAACATGCCATTGAAGAAAGTTCAATGAATCTCAAAGAATCTAGGAGTTTCTAAACCAATTAAAACCTAATTAAATATTTCGTTTTTCATGGTAGAAATTGGTGAATCGTCATTCACCTACCTTCAAATATCTTATAGCTTAGATTACGGCATCCCTCTTCTAAGTTATAAAATATTGTGTTGGGTCCTAGCCTTAATATTACATTTGGATGTTTTGTTAAGGACTGTCTCTATATCTAATCTAATCTATTCCCTCTTCTTTTCAGATGTCTTCCAATAACAATGCTTCTGGCTCAAACCCTACTAGCTCCTTCTCTCTCATGAATCTTTGTGGGAGAGTCATCTTTGATGGGTCAAACTTTACAAATTGGATCAGAAACATCAGGATGGTCACTCGGTGTGAGAACAAAGAATATGTTCTAGACAAGGAGCTGAAGGTACCCGAGCCAACTGCTACTCCTGAAGAGCTTGCTGAATATGAGGTACATGAAAGAGATGCTACAAAAGTGGCATGCATCATGATGGCCACCATGACAGCCGAGCTCCAAAAGTCCTATGAGGACTATTATCCTTTTGAGATGCACCAGGACTTGATGGACCGCTACCATCAAAGTGCTCGTCAAGAGCGATATGAAATGATCTCCTCCATGATAACAACCTGAATGAAGGATGGTGAACCCATCACGGGCCACATGCAGAAAATGCAAAGGTATGTGGACCGTTTACTGAAGCTGAATGTGAACTTCCCTGAGGAGTTAGCAATAGACATCATTTTGCACTCCTTGCCATCGTGTTATGATCAATTCCGCATGACATATCACATGAACAAGGAAGAAGTCACCCTCAGCAAACTTCAAGGACTCTTGAAGACCGCCGAAAGTGGTCTAAAGGGTAAGTTGGTTGTTACTACTCCTACTCCTACTCCAACTGCGGCCAGTGTCTTGGAAATCGGGCATGGCAAAGGGAAGAAGAGAAAGAACCCTTCTAAGGGTACCAAGGGTAAGACCCTTGAAGGCTTCTCTTCAAGCAAAACCAAGAAAGGTTTTGTCACTCCTTCTGCTAACCCTAGTGAGGCTGAATGCTTCTATTGCCATGAAAAGTCGCACTGGAAGCGAAACTGCCCAAAGTACCAGCAAGATTTGAAGGATGGGAAAGTAAAACCCAACCATGCAGGTATATACACTATATTGTCTAATAACTCACCTCATTCTAAGTCTTGGGTCCTTGATACAGGTTGTTGTATTCACATATGTTGTGATTTACAGGGACTAAAAAGAAGTGAGAATGAGGAGCAGGGAAAGATAAACTTGATCATGGGAAACAGGAAAGCTTCACCTGTCACCAAGATAGGAGTTTATTCCTTAGTGCTAAATAGTGGGTTTACATTAGATTTGAATAAATGTTATTATTCGCCAGAAATGGCAAGAAATGTTATTTCCTTTCATGCATTGTATAAACAAGGTTTTACCTTTTATTTTGATAATAATAATGGTAGTATTGATGCGTTCTTTAATAATGTTCTTTATTTTAAAGCATTACCTTGTGATGGCGTGTATGAAACTGTATCTGTTGTAGATAATCTAGGAAATAATGTATTGTGTATTAACTCTTCCACTAGCTTAGATAAAGCATCCTTATGGCATTGTCGTCTGCGACGCATAGGCCAACTCCAAAAGGATGGAGTCTTGGAGTCATTTGACCTACAGTTAGATGATAGTTGTGAATCTTGTTTGCTTGGTAAAATGACAAAGTCACCTTTTACTGGCACTTGTGCTAGGGGTGAAGGTTTGTTGGACCTCATACACACGGATGTGTGTGGACCCTTCAGAACTGCCAGAAGAGATGCTAATTGGTTCTATGTGACTTTTACTGATGATTTTAGTAGATATGGATATGTCTACCTAATCAAGCATAAGTCAGAAACCTTTGAGAAATTCAAAGAGTTTAAGCAAGAAGTGGAGAATCAGTTGGGCAGGAACATTAAGATGCTTCGATCCGATCGTAGTGGTGAGTATCTTAGTACTGAGTTCCTTGACTATCTTAAGGAATGTGGGATTGTCTCACAGTTGACACCTCCTAGGACACCACAGTTGAATGGTGTAGCTGAGAGGCGCAATCGGACCTTGTTGGACATGGTTCGTTCCATGATGAGTCGAGCTTCGCTACCAATCTCATTTTGGGGGGTATGCCTTAGAGACTGCCGCCCATATCCTTAATCTAGTCCCTACAAAGAAGGTTGCCAAAACACCTCACGAGTTGTGGACTGGAAAAGTTCCTAATCTAGACCACACCAAGATTTGGGGTTGCGAGGCTTTCGTAAGACGCGAGACTCACGATAAGCTCGAACCCCGAAGCGAAAGGTGTATTTTCATCGGCTACCCACAGAAATCCTTTGGTTACATCTTCTACAGACCCAGTCATAATGTGGTCTTTGTAGCAAGAAGAGGATTCTTTCGACAGAGAGAATTCATGAGCCAAGGAGACAGTGGGAGGCAAATTGACATTGAAGAAATTCAAGAGTCAAGTGGTGAAGGAACCTCAAACCCTAGCCCTCAACCTGAGGAGGAAACTCCTGTTGAGCCGACTGAAGAATCTATACCTCTGAGGCGTTCCACCAGAGTTAGGAATGCACCTGAGCATTATTATGGTTTTCATATTACTGCAGAAGGTGAGACACTTATCAGTGATAACACACTGGTAAATCTGGATGAGCCTAACAGCTACACGGAAGCCATGGCAGGCCTTGAGGCTGCCAAATGGAAAGAGGCTACGGATAGCGAGATACAGTCCATGTATGACAATCAAGTTTGAAACTTGGTTGACAATGTACCTGATCGTAAGATAGTTGGGTGCAAATGGATCTTCAAGAAGAAGACCGACATGGATGGTAATGTACACACTTATAAGGCACGACTGGTTGCAAAGGGTTATTCTCAAACTCCGGGAGTTGATTATGATGAGACCTTTTCACCAGTGGCCAAGATTAAGTCTATTAGGGTTCTGTTAGCCATTGCTGCATTTCATGATTATGAAATATGGCAAATGGATGTCAAAACCGCTTTCCTTAATGGAAAGTTGGCTGAAGATGTTTACATGGTTCAGCCAGAGGTTTTTGTCAGTACAGAGTACCCCAGTAGAGTGTGTAAGCTCGAGAAATCCATTTATGGATTAAAACAGGCACCTCGCAGATGGAATCTTTGCTTTGATGAGAAAATCAAAGAATTTGGCTTTTCAAGGAGTGAAGATGAATCTTATGTCTATATCAAGACTAGTGGGAGTATAGTCAGCTTTTTGGTACTGTATGTGGATGACATACTACTCATAGGAAATGACATCCCAACCCTGCAGGAAGTAAAGTCCTGGCTTGGGAAGTGTTTCGCTATGAAGGACCTTGGAGAAGCTGCCTATATCCTAGGGATAAGGATTTTGAGAAACAGGAGTAAAAGACTAATTTGACTTAGTCAAAGCACCTATGTGGACAAAGTGTTGAAAAGGTTCAACATGAATAACTCCAAGAAAGGAGAGTTACCCATCCAGAGTAACGCCATATTGAGTAAGACACAAAGCCCTAGTACTGAGGCTGAGATAGCAGAAATGAGTCGAATACCTTATGCTTCAGCTATAGGATCGATCATGTATGTTGTGACGTGTACTCGACCTGATGTAGCCTTTGCTTTGTGCATGGTTAGCAGGTATCAGGGGAACCCTGGCAAGGCACACTGGATTGCGGTAAAGAATATCCTCAAGTACCTACGGAGGACTAAGGACTGGGTCCTTACCCTCGGTGGCAGTGAGGACTTGAGAGTTGTAGGGTACAGTAATGCTAGCTTTCAGACTGACAGGGATAATTTCCGCTCTCAGTCGGGCTGGGTCTTTATTCTAAACGGAAGGGCAATTACTTGGAAAAGTTCCAAGCAGGAGACAGTGGCTGATTCCACTTGTGAATCAGAGTATATAGCAGCAAGCGAGGCAGCAAAGGAGGCTATATGGCTAAAGAACTTCATCGGAGACCTTAGAGTTGTACCAGCTATAAAGGAGCCAATGGAGATTTTCTGTGACAGCAATAGTGTGGTTGCCTTAGCCAAGGAAACAAGAGATCATGGGAGATCCAGACACATTAACAGAAAATATCACTTCATTAGACATCGAATAGAAGAAGGAATCCTCGTGGCAAAGAGGGTATCATCGGATGAGAACCCAGCAGATCCCCTCACGAAGGGACTGACTCGGGCTAAGCATCTCCAGCATGCTCGGAGCATAGGGCTGAAGGATGATATTAGTTTTAGTAGTTAGATAATCTTGAAATTTTTAAAATGTAATTGACATTTGATGATAAATAAAAGCTGTTATTTATGAGTAAAGTGTTGCTATCTCTTGTCAATCGTTTACTATTATTTCTTTTTGCATGTTTTGACTTCCAGAATAATTATGTTATGGTTTATATCATATTATTCAAACTCTCCACAGTCGGTCATATGTTGGAAGTAGATATGAATCAAGACTGTCATGGGTCGGCTTGTAGAGGTCTAAGATGTTAGACAAAGCGGGGCTACAACACTCATGAGTGCTCATAAGTTCTGAGTATTGGATTCAACCCACGCTCACTTGTATCACTTCATGGAATTTATCTCGAGTGATCGTGAGACGGTAATATCATATAAGTCTTCAAACATAGAGATATGATTTGTTGCCTATGAGTTGGTTATGCATTGATTGCACGAAAACGCATTGGTAACTCGATGTTATAAACCGTGCTTTTGTGTGTAATTCAACAAGTAGTAGAGCAAACATATGAGTCGAAGTTTATCTGTTCCTTCTAGGATTAGAAGCGATATCTGGGCCCCTCGATGATTTTGTTTTGACCTATGTACCGGGCCCGGTCAGAACTAAATTGATGTGTTCAGTTAAGTTCTATGTCAAACAAATCGGAAATCAGGAAACAAATGCTGGACAATAAGCAAGACCTTGTTCCATGTATTTGTCCGGCTGATATCTAGAACAGAGGATTGTATGATCACTTATCTAAAATGGCGCTTCATAGTTCAACAGAGTTTAAAGAGCTACGATTGTTGATCGGTTCCTGAAGTCATACTTGCAACTATAGTTATTAGACTTATCCAAGTGGGAGACTTTTGGATATAGTGTCTAAGTCCATAACTATATTTGGTATGTACTTGACCCGACCCGGCATGGTCCATTTGGGTTGCACTTCACCCGAACAATTTATGGATAATCTTTTGAGAATAGTATAAGTTATGATTTATTAATATATTATAAGTTCTAATATATTATTATAAAATCATATTATTTAATTAGTATTGGTCTATAATTAATCTAGGATTAATTTAGAGATCAAAAGTATGACTAATTAAATATGGGCTCTTGTATTTATATAGTGTGGGCTAATGCTTATTTGGAATGGGCTAGGCTTGCATGGAAAGTCCATGGATACTCCATGGAGCTTTAACCCATGGATCTCATGGAAATGAAAATACATGGGTATTAGGGTTTACATGGATGTAACCCTAATCCACCACACTATATAAAGGAGGCTTTGGTTCTTGAAATAGCACTAGTTGATGTGTGTAAACCAAGAGGGCCGATTTCAAGAAGTTTGTGACTATTCTCTCAAGTTTCCAAGTTTGTGGTGATTTGTGACTTCCATTTGAGGCATTCACATTATTGGTCTTAGGCTCTCAAACTCCAAGCAATCAACTACTACTACAAGGTAAGTAATTCTACTAGTTTTATTTGATTCAAGTACCCCATGCCATGCTAGTTAGGATAAGAACCTTGGAAAAATAATTATTTGCATGTATCTTAGTCAAACATAGATCCAAGGTTTCTAGGGTTGCATGTACACCATAGGAGTGTTAGAATGCTCAAAACCCATCAACAACAGCTCATAAGGTGGAGAACCAATACTAGAATGAAAGCTGTTGTTATAGGAGAACTCTGCAACGGGTAGGTAGGAGTCCCAGCTCCCATCGAAGTCAATAACAAAGGCTCTCAGCATATCCTCGAGAGTTTCTATGGTCCGCTCACTCTGGTCGTCTTTCTGCGGATGATAGGCTGTACTGAAGTGCAACCGTGTGCCCAGTTCCTCGTGGAACTTCTGCTAAAAACGGGAGGTAAACCGAACATCACGGTCTGAAACGATAGAGACCGGAACCCCATGGCGAGCGATTATCTCGTGTATATACACATCAGCCAGCTTCTCGGCCGATGAGCTCTCCCGAATGAGTAAAAAATAAGCACTCTTGGTCAATCGACCCACGATAACCCATATAGAGTCGAACCCCTTTGCCGTTCTCGGCAATTTTGGAGATAAAGTCCATCGTGATCTGCTCCCAATTTCCACATGGGTATCTCTAGAGGCTGCAGCTTGCCATGCGGCCTTTGGTGCTCAGCCTTGACCATCCTGCAGATCAAGCACCTCTCCACGTACCAAGCGATTTCTCGCTTCATGCACGGCCACCAGTAACTCAATCGAAAATCCCGGTACATCTGGGTTGCCCCCGGGTGAATAGAGAAGCGAGACTTATGAGCCTCCTCTAAAACAATCTGTCTGACCCCACCAGACATCGGAACCCAGACCCGACCGCAACGGGTCAACAACCCCCGGCTATCCTGCACAAACTGAGTGTTCTCACCCCTAATCCTCTCAAGCTTCCAATTTTCCTATCGCATACCCTCAACCTAAGCTTCCCTGATCAAGCTCACAAGTGGAGAATCCACTGATATCCTCATACATATCGCTGGAGCAGAAAGTCCAGCTGACTTGCGGCTCAGAGCTTCTGCAACCACGTTCGCTTTACCAAGATGGTAAAGGATCTCGCAGTCATAATCCTTGAGCACATCAAGCCACCTGCACTGTCTCATGTTCATGTTCGGCTGATCCATGATGTGTCTCAGGCTCTTGTGGTCCGTGTAAATGGTACAACAGACCCCATAGAGGTAACGTCTCCAAATCTTGAGAGCGAATACCACCGCTCCCAACTCCAGATCATGGGTAGGGTATCTCGTCTCGTGCAGCTTCAACTGCCGTGACGAGTAGGCTATCACTCGTCCTCTCTCCATGAGGACCGCTCCCAGTCCTATGATGGATGCATCATAGAATACTACAAAATCTTCAACTCCCTCCGGGAGAGTAAAGACTGGAGCCTCGGAAAGTCGCTGTCTGAGGGTCTCAAACGCCCTCTGCTGCTCGGGGCCCCACTGGAAATCCACCCCCTTCCTTGTCAGACGAGTTAGGGGTACTACAATCTTGGATAAATCCTATATGAATCTCCGGTAGTACCCTACCAATCCCAAGAAGCTCCTGATATCCGAGGGAGATTTCGGAACCTCCCATTGCATAACCGCCTCGATTTTGTCCGGATCGACCAAAATCTCCTCCTGGTTAACAAGATGTCCGAGGAACTAAACCTATCGTAACCAAAACTCGCACCTAGAGAACTTGGCATATAGTCGTTCTCGTCTTAAGACACCCAATAGCTCTCGAAGATGCACCTCATGCTGCTCTCGAGTCTTGGAATACACCAAGATATCGTCTATGAATACAATGACCGAGCGATCGAGCATCGGTCTGCAGACCCGATTCATCAGGTCCACAAATACTGTTGGTGCATTGGTGAACCCAAACGGCATCAACACAAACTCGTAATGTCCATAACGAGTCCGGAACGTGGTCTTATCCAAGTCCTCCTCCCTGACCCTGACCTGATGGTACCCAGACCTCAGGTCTATCTTGGAGAACCAATGTGACAACCGTCAATTTCTAGTCAAGTCAAAGTCAAATAAAGTCAACAAGTCAAACCTATCAACTCCTTTAACCCTTGTATATTAGGGTTTACATCGTGCTTACTATTATACAACGCACTATCTTAATGCAAAGTATCACTTTGAGTCTTCACGTATTCAGAAAATCTAAACCCTAATCAGGGTAACTGATGGAACAACTCAATAAAACATTAATACATACCCTTCGGGGGCGTATAACGCTCATAACAAGGCAAAACGGGGTTTACAAACCTTGCATTTCGAAGTTAAAGCACTCACAAAGGTCGCAAACAAAGTCTCTCCCAAATCTCTCCAAGTATGTGAAATCTCTCCCAAATCTCTCCAAGTATGTGAAATCTCTCCAAGTATGTGAAATCTCTCCAAGTATGTGAAATCTCTCCCAAGTATGTGAAATCTCTCCCAAATCTCTCCAAGTATGTGAAATCTCTCCAAGTGTGTGAAATCTCTCCCAAATCTGTCTCAAAACCTCTTTCAACTTTTTATAATCATTCGAGGCATCCCGTCCGTTAACTTGGTCAAAAATCACTCAAAACGGGAAGATAACTTGAAAAACAGCCCTATAGGACCGAAACCTCTTAGGAACCGAAGTCTTCCTATAGGAACCGAACATAGCCTTAAGAACCGAACCATGAGGACCGAACCTGCATAAGACCAAAACTACATATGGGATCGAACTCACCCTTCGGTTCGGATCAGGCCTCTCGGTCTATTTCGCTCCATCCGAGCTTCGGTCTATTTCGCTTCTTCTACCTTCGCTCCTCTTCCGTGTTCGCATGGGAAGCTGCTCGGACCGAAACCTCCTCTCAGTTCTCATCTAACAACCAAACCTACTTTCGGTTCTAGTGGCTGGGACGGAACCTCCGGCCCTGATCTCGCATGTTCGCTTCTATCTTCCCGGTTTTCAACCCCGACTTCATTTTAAGCCCGTTTTTCATGATTTTAACGTGGGATTTTCACCCAAACTCATATTTTGACATATAAGACCCAATATATTCATATTTTAATCACATCCCAGGGATTTATTAATTATAAATCAATATTTTACATTAAATAAAAGAGCTTAGGATATTTTATGTTACAAGTGGGTCAAGTGTGTCCACTTGCACTTATGGGTCAATTTCTCATTGGTCCACCCTTATCCACATCACAACATCAAGGTAAACATCCCTTCACCCTAGCCACTTGCTCCAGTAATCCTTCATATAAAGAAATGCCTGGGGATTTCCTTGATCATTTTCTTCTCCATAAAACACATAAACACTCCTTAACCATCAAAAGAGCCTCTTTTTCTCTCAACTTCCAGCCACACTTTTGAAGTGTTCTTGAGCTATTACCTCACTTTTTGGTAAGTATTTCATCTAAACTCAAGTGTTATTCCATATTTTCCTAACAATCTTGGATCATATACACACATTTAACACCAAAAATCGTTCTTAGGATCATCCAACAATTCACGTTTTCATCAAGTGTTCTTGACTTGATACTCCTCGTCTCCGACCTTCCAGTCTTCAAGAAATCACTCAAGGTGAGTTCATACCCCTACATTTTCCAGTTTTCCTAAGTTTTCAGGGGGGAATACAAGTTAAAACACCAAAAACTTAACTAAACTCAAACATCATCTTTCAATAGGAAAGTTTAGTTCCATTCATGGACTGTTTTGGCCATCTTAAACTTAATATCTTTCAAAACTGTTTAATATGCAAATAGTTCAAGTTCATACCTTCAAAATGACTACTTGTACATCTCCATACTATTTTTCTACAATTTATGGGGATTTTTACAAAACTGCCTATCATTTCAGAAACGAATTCGGACCAGTCTGTGAATATGAATACTTTCACACAAGTTAGAGACTTCTAAAAATCATAATAAAAATTATGAATAAACTAAACACATTTTCTAAACTCGCAGAGTTTACGGATTTAGTTTTCGACTTCGTATGATTTTTCTATGATGTTTTCAAAACAGTGCAGAAAGGTTAAAAACTAGTTACATAGCTTACCATATTAACAACACTTTGTAGTATGTTGAGCAAAGTGCATAACACTAAGTTTCTAAATGCTGGATGCATTATTGTTAGCTTATCATCATAAAAAGAAATTAGTCATTCATGATAAGGTTTTTCCATTCATTTCAAATACATATAATAAACTACAATAAAGTATAGTTTATGGATTTTTCGATAAAAGCACACTACATGAAAAAGGTTTTACTCTCAAAACAAATGGGTTTTTCATATACTACATGATAAACCATAATAGTAATAGTTTATGGATTTCATATCACTAATTTATTTCATAAAAGGTGATTTCACTTCCACCACGGAAGAGGTTTTATACTCAAACTATATGTAAACTAGTTAACGTAAGTTGTGAGATAATTCTTCCATCGTACCCTTAGAGTACGGGTTCATATTCCTGTAAGTTATAACCAGAGTCTCTTGTAGGGAGAGCATGATAATTATGTATAGATCTATATTGGGATTGACACCCCACACCTCGCTGCTAGCTACAGCGGGACCGGCAGGTCTACGGGTGACAAGAGTCATAGGATCTTGACGACTGAAAAACGTTGTTGCAGGTTATTTCTCGTTATAGTATGGTTATAACGACTCACATAGGGAGTTAATAATCTTTCAACTTTACAGGGAAAATTCTACTTTGAAAAGGGGTTTTATCTATTTAAAAACTATTATAAACATTATAAGTACAAAACACACACACATATTCTCGGTCTTGGGATTTAAGGCTACATAACTTTTTATAAGGAAAATAAGGGATTTTTCTTGAAGTCTACATGACAAAGTACCAGGTTTACACTAAATGACTTTCATGATATTAAAACTACGTTTCATCTAGAATTGTTAGACTTCAGTTATAATTTGATAAGTGTACATGTTAGAGTTATATAAGAATTTAGTCGCAATCGACTTAGAATTGGTGGGTCTGCCTTACTTCCTGTTCCTTGTTTGGTTGTGGAGCTAGGGCAGACCCATTATATTCGACGGTTTATTTAACTTAAATTTTATATAACTTATATACACTGGGTGATTATAGAAGGAATCTACGGGTCTTTCTAGGGTACATTATTGCAAAACATAGGAGCGTTCATTTCGCGTTTAATAAAGAAAATATTGAATTTTCTGGAATCATAGTCTATCGCTTTTTACAAGGAAAACGGCTTCTTTATCAAATAAAACTCTTATGAACTCACCAACTTAATTGTTGACACTCTTTCAAAACTACTTGTATTCTCAGGAAATCGGTGAAACCGGAAATCAACAATTTTTGAGGATGGGACGTTAAATCGTCAAACATTTCATTTTGTCATCGTAGTGTAATTGATTTGAAACATGTAAACACATACTATGGTGTAACTTTTTCAATTATATTCGTGATGGTTGTATTTACTTTGAGCACTATTACACTCGTTGTTGTGATACTATACATGAAGTCCTCCACCCCCAGACGTTTCCGCCATCCTTGGTTTGGGGGTGTGACAACCAATATGCTCCCTGCAACTGATCAAAAAGATCATATATCCTCGAGAGTGGATAACGGTTCTTCACCGTTAACTTGCTCAACTCCCGGTAGTCAATGCACATCCGGTGTGAACCATCCTTCTTCCTGAAGAAGAGGATTGGGGCTCCCCACGAAGATCTGCTAGGACGATTGAACTGCTTGCCCAGCAGTTCCTGCAGCTATGATGACAACTCCTGCATCTCTGGTGGTGCCAATCAGTATGGCGCCTTAGCGATAGGGGGCGCGTCTGGCACTAGGTCGATCCTAAACTTGACCTGCCTCTCCGGAGGCACTCCGGGTAACTCCTCTGGGAACACGTCAGCTAATTACCTGACTACTGGAACCTCCGAAACGGAAATCTGGTCCCTGACCCGCGTATCCACCACATACGGTAAATAACCCGCACACCCGTGTTGAATGTACTGCCGAGCCTTGGCAGCCGAACAAAACCCTGATGTCAATCTGGTGCCCTCGCTGTAGACAATCAGTTCTCCCCCACTTGGGGTTCGAACTACCACTCGCTGACCCTCGCAGTCGATCATCGCACCAAAGCGACTAAGCCAGTCCATACCCATGATCACACACACTTCTCCCATGGGAATCGGAATCAAGTCTATCGGGAAATATACCCTGAAGATCTCCAACACGCAACCCCGATAGACTGAAGAAGCGGAAACCCCGTGTTCATTGGCGATAGAGACTTGCAACGGACACTCTAGCTCTCTTACTGGCAAACCGAACTCCTGACTGAATGACTGAGAGACAAATGACCGATTCGCCCCCGAGTCGAATAATACCAAAGCAGGTAAGGAGTTCACTAAAAAGGTACCTAACCACAGGTATAACATATAAGCATAAAATAGATATAATCAGTAAGATAAGGGATAGAAACATACCAACAACCACCTTTGGTGCTGCCCTGGTCTCCTCTGCTGTAAGCTGGAAGGCGAGTCCCTGAGCCCTCGGGGGCGCTGCTCTACCCAGACTTCCGTCAGTAACCCTCTGTGTAGCCGGCGCGGGAACCTGCGCCAGCTAGTAGGGGACACTGGGCCTTCATATGGCCCACCTGCTCACAATGGTAATCAAGTCTGACTCTGGAAGCTGGAGTCTGCTGCCTGCAATCCCTGGCAAGATGACCCTGCTTGCCACACTTGTGGCACCCGCTCCCCGATCGGCAAACCCCCGAATGAGCCTTCCCGCACTTCCCACAAGTGCGGCATGGCTGACCTCCAGACCTAGTATCGGCGGTCTTAGACTGTGTCGGGGCCTGCCGCTGTTCTCTCAACTGCAGCCCAATCTCTATCTCACGCCTCCTAGCGGCCTCCTGTAACTCGAAGAGAGTATCACAACGCTGGGTAGCCACAAACTGACGAAAGTTAGTCTTGAGAATGCTCAGATAACGTGTTATCTGAGTCTGCTCAAAAGAAAACTCCGGGCAAAACATCGCCCTCTCTGTGAATATACGGGTGATCTCCGTCCCCGTCTCACCATCCTGTCTCAACTCCAAGAACTGTTGAGCTAACCGTTCCCGCTCGATCCGCGGAATATAGCGGGCACAGAACATATCCCTAAACTGCTCCCAAGTAATCGCAGTTCTTTGATCATCAGTGTAAGACCCAGTCATCAACTTCCACTAGTCCTTTGCCCCGGACCTTAGCAGGTTCAGGGCACATCTGACCTTTTGGTCAGTAGGACATGAACATGTGAAGAAACACCACACCACATCCGAAAGCCACCTCATGGATTTGATGGGGTGCTGAGTCCCATAAAAAGTCAGGGGATTCAAGTTGTCAAAGTCCCGGTACTGAAAAGCCCAACTGGCTCCTCCCCCTGTCGCTGTTATAGCGTTTGTAGCTGTTGCGGTAGCCGTCTCAGCTAGGGCTGCATATATGTCATCAAAATACTCCATCATAGCGGGCTTAATAGACCCAAACATCTTCGGAATATGACCCCAGACAGTCTCGACCACCTCCTCGCGGATGATCTCCCTGACACGATCCTCTGTCAACACTGGCCTATCCTGGCTGATAGTCTCGGGTGCTGTCGGGGCACCCTGACTGCCCTGTGCTGATCCCGATCTCGATCCAGTCACAAAATGCCTCGTAACTACCATACTGAAAATACACCAGGAAGATATCAAATAATTCGCATGAATAACAGGGAACCAACTCCCAACTAGACCTTAGGGGTTGTGACTTCCTTTCTACGTGTATAGGTCCTGTGATTTCAGTAGTACGGACCCATACTACTTTCCACACCTACCCATATTTGTCGCAAGTATCATCACAATGCCCGAACAATATACACATGCATGGTGATCAATCAATCCTCACACCTAGAGGAAGGCTAAGTATCTCATAACTGGCCGACTGACCCTGCATAACTCACCCATGAAACTTCCACCATCCCTGCAACACTAGTGTATGCTAGTCATATATAAAGTTGGACCCTATAGACTTTCGAATACCTGATCCTACCCTAAGCCCTTCATCAGACAAGAATAGGAAATAAGGCCAAACCAAACATTCTCAGGCAATAAGATCTTAATTATGTATAACTATGATGCATACACTAAGAAACTATAGTAAGATGTCAATTTCATAGAAATAAATCCTAGGCTATCATGCATCATAAAATCACGCAACTCTATCATGCAATTCCTGAAGATCCCTAGCCTATCACTAGCATGTTGTTCTATCATATCATAGTATCAAATCACTGCATGGTATTTTGGGGTCTACTTACTGGCTCCGGCTAATCGTACACTCTGCATCCTCCATTAATTATTTTGAAAACCTTTTGAAAACCATTTGAAAATCTTTTCCTTAGTTTGAGACTGGATTCCCACGAGTGGTCCTCCAATTCACTCAAACTAAGGCTCTGATACCAACTTGTAACATCCATAAAAATCAAGCCAATTTAAAACTTTTTCAACCATTCAAAACCATTAATTTATTACAAAGTGTTTTCAAAATAGTTTAGACATCAGAGTATCCCAGAAATCAAGATCATAAAAATGAGAGGAGGTGCACGATCACGCCTTCGCCTTTCCGCGATCCTCTGAAGTACCTAAAACAAAATCCAAAACTGTAAGCCCGAAGCTTAGTGAGTTCCCCCAAAATACCCATACACATAATAATATACACAAAATCACAAACAGCATACTATGGTTCCAATCAACCATCGGGTTGGAATACCCCAGGCCCTCAACCATCGGGTTGGAATGCCAACATACTACGGGTCCAGTCATCCCCAAGATGGTATACCCTCGGCCCACAACCATCGGGTTGGAATGCCAACATACTACAAGTCCAATCATCCTCATGATGGAATACTCACGGCCCACAGCCATCGGGTTGGAATGCCCAGATACTACGAGTCCAATCATCCCCGGGATGGAATACTCACGGCCCACAACCATTGAGTTGGAATGCCCAGGTCTGTCGGCTCTCGCACAAAGCAGATAAGCCTCAACCACTAATCAAACATGTGCACATATACCAGATAATCACATAACAGTCTATAGACAGACAAACCGATCTAACAGATCATAACAGCATGATAACATCCTATCTACCAGGATACCGATCTAATAGATCATATGATACTCAGACATATAACATATCAGGATAACAATCCAAAAACGGCCGGACTTGGTGCCTTAGACCCTTAAGTATAGTGAGGAAAACTCACCTCACAATGTTGAACTGTAGTGATAAGATCAAGCTCTTGAATCACAACCATAAACTCCACCACCTATATTCAACCACTTCCATAAATTCCCAATTTACTAAAATACCCCCAAAAGTCAAACTGGTCAACCCTTGGTCAAAGTCAAAGTCAAATACCCCCAAAAGTCAAACTCGTCAACCCTTGGTCAAAGTCAAAGTCAACGGTCAAGGTCAACAGTCCATGTTGACCCAACTCGTCGAGTGCAACTCACTGACTCGTCGAGTCCTTTCAGAACTCGAAAAATCGTGAAACCTCTAGTTGACTCGCCGAGTTTCCAACCAACTCGTCGAGTCCATGCATGTCCAAATGTCGGGAAAACCCTAATTGACTCCTCGAGTCGTCTTACTGACTCGCCGAGTCCATGCAGAACCCACAATCGTAAATCTTCATCTGACTCGTCGAGTTGTCCAAGCAACTCGTCGAGTCCCTTCAGTCCATTTCTTATTCAGACATTTTTTAGCTACCCCAAAGCTCCGAGTTGCAAATCTAACCTCCTAGGGCATGGCTTTCACGTAAAGTTGCAAACTTTACGTACATGCATGGTCCTAAATGTCAATACCAAGCTAAGGGAAAGGTTTAACCTATATAGAAGGGCCAATGCTTGCTAAATCTGATAACTTTATGACTATAGGGACCAAGAGGAGTCCATATCTGAAGTTAGAACTTCAGGTCATGCCCAATACCCGAATTGACTCACAAATATGCTAAAAATGGCCCTAAACCTATGCATGAATAGATCTATCTAAATATAAGCCAATGTAATGACTTGTTACCTTCCATATGATGACAAGATGAAGTAGAGTCAGATCCACAAGCTTCTCTTTGATCCAAGCTCCTTAGACTTCAAGCCTTTTGGACAAAATGCACCAACATCACTCTTTAAGTCTCCCAAACACTCAAGAACAAAGCTTAGACTGATTAGGGTTCCTTCTGGCCGTAAAAAGGTTGTAAGGGGCTGGAGGAAAGGACTTAAGGCCCTTTAAACAGGGTGAAAACTCTAAAAATTAGGGTTTCCATGCATAACCCCTACCTGTCGAGTCGGGGTCCTCCGACTCGTCGAGTAGGAGTCATAAACCACACGGTCCAACTAGGTTCGACACGACGAGTTGGGGCCTCCAACTCGTCAAGTTCCCTCAGTAAAATGAATATAAAGCTTTTGAAAATTATACCTGGGAGTCGGGGTGTTACGATTAAGTGCTTAATGTGAGGATTTGGTAGTTCGGGGAGTATGTTGGGCGTACCCAGCTGGTACGCTGCACAAACTGATCCTGGATGGAGTACGCTTAGAGTACGAGCTGAGTATGCCCCGCGTACTCAGCAGATGGGATTTTTGGGGTTGTTCATCTCGTTTTGGTCCATATCTTGGGTTTGTAAGTTTGGGCCTTGTTGGTCCATTAGACTTCTATTTTGAACTTTGGCTAGCATGTCGGGCTTCATTGGATATCGACCCATGATGAGTCTTGGGCCCAATTTGGAAGATTGGGCCATAATTTGGGCCTTGGTTTGCCATTTAGGATTTGGGCCTTTTGGGTAGTTGAATTGGGCCTTGGCCTTGGGCCAAGTTAGGTAAAGGGTAAAATGGTCTTTTACCTTAGTTATGGGCCAAGTAGCTTAGACTCTTAGTTATGGGTCAGAATCCAATTTTTATTTGGATGTTATTTTGATAATGATAGCGCGGGGATTTCCGGACCAGCAGTAAGAGATTCATTTGAGTGATTCAGCACCTTGAGGTGAGTTTCCTCACTGTGTTTAGCAGGTCGAAGGCACCAATGTCGGCCCATGGTTTAATATGTTAGGATGCCAGATGTCTGCGCGACTCTTGCATGTGTTATGTGGTTGTATGCTTACCGGGTAAGGCTCGATGCCGAGCGGGGCCCGAAGACTATCCTGTATGCTATTATCTTTGTGATTATCATGTGTGTTGGTATGATTATATGTTTATATGTATACCGGGCGGGGCCTGATGACTGACAGATCTATATACCGAGTGGGGCTCGATGACGGGAGTGGCCCACTATGTGTTTATTATGGTATGTGGTATTTTAGGGAACTCACTAAGCTTTGTTCTTACGGTTTTAAGTTTATGTTTCAGGTACTTCTGGTTCGAAAGGGAAGAGCCCAAGATGATTGCAGTGTACACACCACCTCGTTTCACATTTTTGTGATTACTCTGATGTTTCATGATGTATATGATACAATTTGATCTATCTTGGTTTTATGATGACGTTTGGATTACAGTTTTATTAGTTTTAAAATGATATTTTTGGTCTTAATTTTTGAGATGTTACAAGTTGGTATCAGAGCCTTAGTTTGAGGAATTCGGACGTACTCTTGGGTATGTCTGAACTAAAACTGAGGGTTTAGTAAAAATTTTCAAAAAGAAATGTATTATAAAAAGAGTTTCTAATAAAAGAAAAGGGTGTGGTGCATGCAATCGACCGAGCTCAAGTAAGTTTTCCCAAAATACCCATACATGATTTATGATATGCTTAGAGTTATGAATCTTTGAATCACATGCTAGTTAGAGCTACAGATCTACTCAGGATTTACATGATAGAATGCTAGGAGAGATGCCTTTATATGCCTAGTGTATGAGCTTGTAGACTTGCATGCTAGTACTGATCAGTCAGTGACAGGATGGACTGATTAGGTTATGCTTGACTCCGATTGCTCGATGCTCGAATGCTGCTTGCTTCGTGCTTTTTAGGAGTTCTCACTATCATCAGCTAACTAGTAAGTGAATATGTTAAGTTACATATTGCGGAAACTAAATAATTTTAGAAGGTTAGGTTTTAAGTCTATCGTGCAGCTCTTCTTTGAGACCAACCATTGTAGTGTGAGACCTTTCATTCGAATAATTATCTGGTGTCGGTGATATGTAATTGTATTCATGAGCTAGTTAAAGGGTGTTGGTAGGAGTTCCTTCTGCAACTGATGGAGGAGAGTGGTGCAGTGGTTGCCCTAGGAAATCCTAGGAAGAGATTTAGTGCTGGGGGCCTTGTTTTGTGGAGATTATTGTGTGGGTAACGAATGACTTGGAGGAATCAAAGTGACCCTTGAGGAAAGTACGGATATATGTGGAAGGTAGTATGGGCCCATACTACTGGAAGCAGAGGATCCGTACTAGATTCAAGAAGAACTACAATGAAACCAGGGAGCTTGTAGAGTATGAGACTCCTTGATATATATATATATATATATATATATATATATATATATATATATATATATATATATATATATATATATATATATATATATATATATATATTGATGTGTATTCTGATGGTTTAAATGGTCTATTTTCAGTATGGTGACTATTTAAGGCAGACCGGTTGGTGGTTGTGGTGCTGGTGAGGGCTCGGGCTCAGGTTCTGGAGTCGGGCAGTTGGATGATCACATGCGAGAGTTCATTTCATCTAAGATTACCCGCATCTTACTTGAGCAGACTCCTGTGATCTTTGGTAGGATCAACGAGGGTATCATGGAGGTGTTGGAGGAGCGTTTGGGCTCTTTGAGTTCTGAGATGGTAGCTTTGATTGGGACACATTCACTGAGCTTCAGGGATTTTCGGGCATACGGGGCTCCGGATTACTACGGGGAGAAGGACCCGATTGCGAGCAGGCGTTGGTTAGCGGATGTCGCTAACGCCTTCCGCACAAGCAGTTGTCCCGATGGGGAAAATTTCATACTTGCTTCCTGTCTTTTGAAAGACAGAGCTCAAGATTGGTGGGAGGAGGTTGGGCGCTCTTTTGGTTATGAGGTTGTTGATTCGATGACATGGGATGATTTTAAGACCAGATTCCAAGTTGAGTTCGCGCCAGTAATTAAGGTGCAACAGCTGGCGAGGGAGTTTCAGGACCTTCACCAGACTATTGAGACGGTGGCGGAGATCACCATGCTGTTCCGTAAGAGGGCACTATTGGTTTTGCAGTATGTGGCAGATGATGAGATGAAGAGGTCGAGGTACCATGAGATGATGAGGAGTGAAATTTGGCATTTGTGAGCCGATCCAGTTGCAAGACACTAGAGGATATGATTGCGAGAGCTAGGGAGAGGGAGATTGATCTTGAGATGGAGAGGAAGAGGAAGCCAGATCAAGCTCAGGTTTCATGGGGTTCGAGCAAGAGGCCCAATGTATTTTATTGAAAATTGAGAGGCCATCATGGGTCGGAGCTTCTGTGGCAAGTGCGGCAATACGCACGATGGGGCGTACAAGGTGGGTGGTTCTGGCTGCTTCAAGTGCGTCCGGACGGGTCATATTAGCAGAGATTGTACTGCTACTACCACCATCACCCAAGTATCTAATTTGATTTGCTTCCATTGCAATCAGAGGGGCCAGAAGAAGGCCCATTGTCCGAGTTTGACTGCAGCAGGACCGGTGGCAGCACTCGCTCCTACGACTCTACGGATCACTGATGGCCGCCAGGGCAAGGCAGATGCGCATGTGGTGACAAGCAGGGCTTTTCAGCTGACAGTCGAGGATGCTCGCACAACACCTGATGTGATGACGGGTATGTATCTTCTCCTTATCTCTTTATATATATTGAATTGCCTGATTATATTTATGTGTTTTATTTTAGTATTGTTCCTCGTGATCGGTATTTCTTAATGAGTATTGTTTGATTCTGGGGCTACCCGATCCTTTGTATCGCTTGCGCTTAGCAAGAGGTTTATCGGAGCTCCAGGGGAGCTGGATTGTCCTTTAGACGTCGATATTGCAGATGATTGATCTATCCGGGTATCGAGGGTTCATCGGGGATGTATTCTTCATATGTTCAGTGAGCAATATCCGATTGATTTGGTTCCCATTCCTTTACGCATGAACAAGGTTATCATGGGTATGGATTGGTTTAGCCCTAACACGGAGGTGATCGATTATGAGCACTAGTTAGTTCGGATTCGAACCCCAAGTGAGGGAGAGTTAGGGGTTCAGAGAGAGAGAGCTCAACGTGGGTCGACTTTGTGTTCACCAGCAAGGGCAGGCGCTATCTTCATCAGGGTTGTTCCGGATTCTTCGCCTATGTTATGGATACCTGGGATAAGGGTAAGGCGACCGTGGATAATGTTCCGATCGTGCAGGAGTATCTCGATATGTTTCCAGAGGATTTGTTGGGGGGTCCCTCTAGAGAGGCAGGTGGAGTTTAGGATTGACCTGGTTCCTAGTGCGGCTCCGATAGCCAAGGCACCATATTAGTTAGCTCCTTCAGATGCAGGAGTTGTTTACACAGCTGCAGGAGCTGTTAGAAAAGAGTCTCATTCGACCGAGCAGTTCGCCATTGGGAGCACTGATCCCATTCGTGAAAAAGAAGGATGGGTCTCATCGGATGTGCATTGACTACCGGGAGCTAAATAAGATAGCGGTGAAGAACCGTTACCCACTCCCGAGGATTGATAATTTCTTCGACCAACTTCAGGGTGCATCTTGGTTTTCCAAGATTTATTTGCGTTCGGGTTACCACCAGATGAGGGTTAGAGAGGAGGATGTATAGAAGACGACCTTTCGGACTCGCTATGGTCATTACGAGTTCGTGGTGATCCCCTTCGGGCTTACCAGTGCTCCATCCACGTTCATGGACCTCATGAACAGCATATGCAGTCTGATGATGGATCGGTATGTGATTGTACTCATTCATGATATCCTTGTCTATTCAAAGACCCAGGAGCTTCATGAGGAGCACTTGAGATAGGTTTTAGAGACTTTGAGGAGGGATAGATTTTTTGCAAAGTTTTCCAAGTTTGAGTTCTGGTTGCGCGAGGTGTAGTTTCTTAGGCACCTTGTCAACCAGAATGGTATTCTGGTCGATCCGGCCAAGGTCCAGGCCGTGATGAGGTGGGAGGTTTCGAGGTCTCCATCTGATATTTGGAGTTTCCTTGGTTTAGGAGGTTACTATCAGATATTCATCCAGGATTTCTCCACGATAGCGGTTCCGTTGACCTAATTGACGAAGAAGACTGTCACTTTTCGTTGGTGGCCTAAGCAGCATGCAACTTTTGAGACCCTGAGACAGAGACTATGTGAAACGCTGATTTTGACCCTGCCGGAGAGTGTTGAGGATTTTGTGGTTTATTGTGATGCATTGATCACGGGTTTGGGTGTAGTTCTAATGCAGAGGGGTCGCGTGATCACTTACGCCTCGAGGCAGCTGAAGCGAACTATCCGACATAGAGTGAGTGTATTGTGAGTCAGGTGACTTCCTTTGATTATGATAGTCGAGGGTTATTGATTCTTCATCGTAGAGTGTGGGTTCCGTATTAGGGCGGTGTGCGTCAGGTTCCGATGGAGGAGGCGCATAAGTCGAGGTTCTCCATTCATCCCGGGGTGACGAAGATGCATAGATATATTCGTCCTGATTATCACATGAAACTCAAGGTCGAGCATCAATGACCTCACAACAAGATGCAGCCGTTGGATATTCCCGTTTGGAAATAGAAGGAGATTACCATGGATTTCATTACAAAGTTGCCTCAGAATGCGAGTAGAGTAGATTCAATTTGGGTCATCATGGGTCGATTGACCAAGAGCACACATTTTATCCTGATACAGGAGAGTATCTATGCAGAGATGTTGGCTGAGGTATACATCATCGAGGTTGTAGCACGACATGGGGTGCCGGTTTTGGTGGTTTCAGATAGGGATGCACGGTTTACTTCCAGATATTGGAAGAGGGTTCATGAACAGTTGGGTACTCGTCTCCATTTCAGAACGACATTCCATCCGCAAACTGACGGGTAGAGCGAGCGGATCATTCAGACCTTGGAGGATATGCTTCAGGCGTGTGTTTTAGACTTCGGTGGGAGTTGGGATACGTATCTTCCGTTAGAGGAATTTTCGTATAACAACAGCTATCATGCCAGCATCGATCATCCTCCTTTTGAGATGCTTTATGGGAGGAAATGCAGGACCCCGATTTGTTGGGGTAAGGTCAGTCAGCGAGTCATGGGGAGTACCGAGGTGGTACTCAAGATTACCGAGTTGATCCAGCAGGTTTGGAGTAGACTCCAGACAGCTCAGAGTCGGCAAAAGAGTTATGCCGACAAGCGACAATCATATTTAGAGTTCCAAGTGGTGGATATGGTTCTCCAGAAGGTGTCACCTTGGAAAGGTGTCATCCGATTCAGAAAGATGGGCAAGCTGGGCCCCAGGTATATCGGTCCTTTCAGGGTTATGGCTTGGGTGGGATGGGTTTCTTATCTCTTGGATCTTCCCAAGGAGCTCAGTCAGATCCATAGCACTTTCCATGTCTCTTTGTTGCAGAAATGTTTAGTGGATGATTCTTCTATGGTACCATTAGAGCATATTTAAGTGGATGATCGTCTGAATTACATCGAGAGACCAGTAGAGATTCTTGATCGGAAGACAAAAACCTTGAAGAACAAGGTTGTTGAGTTGGTGAAAGTCCAGTGGCAGCATCGCAAGGGTTCAGAATGGACGTGGTAACCGGAGGATGAGATGAGGGAGCACTACCAAGAGTTATTTGGAGCAGCGGACTTTGAGGACGAAGTATGATTCAAGTAAGGGAGAATTGTAACATTCAAGTTTTGGGTAAGTCTCTATTTTTGTGCTTAATGCTAATTTGTTATCAATTTGGGTCCCTTCCTAGTACGCGAGGCGTACTGTATGAGTACGCTTAGCGTACTAGCCTTCTGATGGTTGTGGATTCCACCCACGTACGCAAGTCGTCCGTGGAGTACGCATGGCGTACGAAGTTCTGGGACAAACCCTAATTTTTAGGGTTTGTGCCATATTTAAATGTCTTAAACTCATCTCTTGGACATTTTAGACCAGCCTCCACCTCCCCTTGCCTTGAAAACGAAACACTAAGTGTGTTAGTGAATTTTTGAGCTTGATAAAGAGATTTTTGGTGTCTTAAGGTGAAGAAGAAGAAGAATAAGAGAAACCCTTGGAGAAGTAGATTGAGCTTCTAGATCCAGGATCACCTTCTCATTTGAAACCTTTTGAGGTAAAAATCTCACACCTTTATGTCCATTTATGATAGATCTTCTATATGGTGTTTCTTGGGCATTTTTGAGCCTTTTATGTTAAAGGTGGGATTTTAATCTACTCCAGAAGTAATGGATGCTAGATCTTAGCTCCATTCAGTCCCCATGATCATAAAAATGTAAACTTTATGGGGTATTTTCACCCATGCATGTATTAAGACCTTTGTTAAGTTCTTTTTGAGCTCTTGAGCCCCATTAAGCCATGCACGCATGTAAAGTTACCAATTTTACGTGATAAGTGGCCTTATAGAATCAGATCTGAGAGTTTGGAACTTCCTCTTAGCCGATTAAGTGCTTAATTTGAGGTTTTGGTAGTCTGGGGAGTACATTGTGCGTACCCAGCTGGTAAGTTGCGCGTACTGACCTCGGACAGAATACGCTTAGCGTACGAGCTTAGTACGCCCCGCATACACAGCAGATGGGCTTTTTGGGCTTGTTGATCTCGTTTTGGGCCATATCTTACGTTTATAAGTTTGGGCCTTGTTGGGCCATCAAACTTTTATTTTGGAATTTGGCTAGCATGTTGGGCTTCCTTTCATTTAGGCCCATGATGGGTATTGGGCCCAATTTGGAAGATCGGGCCATAATTTGGGCCTTGGATTGCCATTTAGGATTTGGGCCTTTTGAGTAGTTGAATTGGGCCTTGGCCTTGAGCCAAGTTAGATAAAGGGTAAAATGGTCTTTTACCTTAGTTATGGGCCAAGTAGCTTAGACTCTTATTTATGGTTTAGAATCCATTTATTAATTGGATGTTATTTTGATAATGATAGCACAGGGATTTCCGGACCAGCAGTCATAGATTCGTTTGAGTGATTCAGCAGCTTGAGGTGAGTTTCCGCATTGTGTTTATGTAACATTCATAAAATTTCAAAAAAATTTAAACTTTCCAAACCAACCAAAAATCATAATTGTTTACATAATAGTTTTCAAAACATGTTTATGATAAGAGTTCTTCCCTAAATCATAAAACATACTATGAGGAGGTGCACGATCACGCCTTCGCCTTCGCACGATCCTATGAGGTACCTGAGACATAATCTAAATTTGTAAGCCCAAAGCTTAGTTAGTTTCCCCCAAAGTACCAACACAAAACAAAACAAGAATAATACAATAAACAACATGCATACAGAGCCTTCAGTTTAACTGGAATGCCCCACCGACCTACAGTCTATCTGGTACGCTCACAGAACCTTCAGCATGACTGGTATGCCACTTCGGGCCTTCAGCCTACCTGGAACGTTCCTCAGGTCTTCGGCCTGACTGCGACGCTCCACTGGCCTTCAGTCTATCCGGGACCCTGGGTATGTTGGCCTTCGTCACAAAGCAGGTCCGCCTCAACCCAACCACGCATAACCTGTGTCGCACACATATATATATATATATATATATATATATATATATATATATATATATATATATATATATATAACTGATAATCATGCAATTAACCAGCCAATAAGAAACAGATAGAACTTACAGATCACTGAGCATAACATCATCCTATCTACCAGGATACAGATCTAACAGATCACTACAATACTCAATCATGCAATAATCAGGATAACAATCCAAAAGGGGACCGACCTTTGTTCCTTCAAACCGAAAGTACAGTGAGGAACACTCACCTCACACTGACGAATCGCACATAAAACCTTTGGCTTCTGGCCCACTAAAATCCCGAACTATCACAACAAATAAACATCCAATTAATAATTGAATCACCGTCCTTGACTGATGACCCAAACTTAGGGTAAATAGCCACTTTAACCTATCCATAATTTTGCCAACACCCAGGCCCAATTCTTGATCCAAGCCCAAAACTATATAAGGCCCATCATTGGCCAAATTTCCCAAATTGGGCCCAAACTCCTTTTTGGGCCTTATCCTAAGGCCCAACTCTTCACTTGGCCCAAAACACTCATACTCAGATAGACTAATAAGGACCCAAGCATTCAAGCCCAAAGGGTGGCCCAAAACTTGAAGCCCAAAATCCGAAGTCGAACATAAGGTATACGCGGGGCGTACTACTTCGGTACGCTGGGGGTACATCGCCTCACATTGAACCAAAACGGGGTGTCTGACCAAGTATGCAGTGCGTACTCCCCCTTATGCGAGGCGCACCCTCGCAGAGTCCAAAACTTCAATAAGTTCTTAATGGCTTAAGCAGTTAAGCCCAAACATCAGATCCATGGTCCAAATGCACCTTAGAGTCATAAAGTCTCCAAATTTATGACTTTAGACGTCCAAAAATTCCTTAATACATGGTCTTAATGTTGGATTAGATGTCTAAGCCCATAACTATTATTGGTATGTACTCGACCCGAGAGTAGCATGGTCCATTTGGGTTGCATAACATCAGGACAATTTGTTAGGATGTACTTTTGAGAAGAGGTTATATATGATTTATTAATATATTATAAGTTCTAATATATTAATATGTAATCATATGATTTAATTAGTATTGATCAAGAATTAGTTTGGAATTAATTTAGTGTTCAAAAGAGAATTATTAAATCTATGGGGAGTAATTATGGTAATTGGTTATATTTATATGTGTTGGGCTTATGATCCATATTGGACTAAGTTTATGTATGGATACATAAAGAGTTGGGCTACATGAACCATGGATCATAAAACCCATGGGTATGGATTTGGGTTATACCCATGACTCTTGGAATCCTACATATAAATATAAGCTCCATAACCTAAAAACGCCACTTGAAATACTTCTAGTTAAAGGAGTTCATGGAGGTGTTTTTGGTGCATGGAAATTCTCTCTCAAGAGTCACCTTTGTCCTAGGTGAGTTGTGATTCCATTTGAGGTGCAACACTTGGGGCACTAAGTTCTTAAAGGCCAAAGTCTTTCTAGCAACATCAACAACATCAAGAGGTATGTCTAAAACTTGTCTTATTATACATATGTTATTTGTATGCTAGTTGTAGGCTTAAAGCTTTGGAAACCATATGCATGTATAATTAGAGAAAACATAGATCCAAAGCTTTTAGGGTTGTATGTGCACCATAGGATGTTGTAGTATACTAAAACCCAACAGTGGTATCAGAGCCATGGGCTGTTTACTATTATATTTGATGCTCAGTTCTTGAAAAAATCGTTTTTTTATTCTGCCTGATTACCACGAGGTGGTCAAATTTACCACGAGGTGGTGACGGGTCTGGCAGATTTTTGGATTTCTTGGCTTAATTTGGATTTGGATAATTACTATAAAAGGTTTTCTTGATAAAAATTCGATTTTATGTTGTGAAAATAATTATCCTCATCCAAATAAAAGATAATTGTCATAGTTTCAAGATTTTATTAGTTTATGTAATAGACTAATTTCTTGTAAATAGTTTATATGAATTATCTTGTTATTATGAGTTTAATCTAGATCATGGAAAATTATTTGATTATTGTGTTAATTGGAATATTTGATCTTAATGGTTTTTATGAACTCCATAACTTGTCCTCAAGTTATGGAAAATGAAGAGTTTTTTCTTTTAGAGGTTCATTAAGATTCATAGGTTATGAAAAAAATGAAAGGTCTTATTTTAATGTCATCATAAAATAGTTTTATGTCTTCCATAACTTGTCCTCAAGTTATGGAACTTGAAAAGTCTTCCATAAAAACCATAAGTTATGGAAACCAAAAGTTTTTGAATTGTTCAGAACTTGCCCTCAATTTTTGGAATTTGTAAAAGTTACCCCCCCCCCATGTATACTTTAATTCCAAACCCTTAGAATTTTAAAAATTTAAAATTCAACCCTTATACTATTATAATATTATAGGTTTAATATGTATATATATATATATATATATATATATATATATATATATGTGTGTGTGTCTAAGAGTAAGTTAGTCTTACCGTTAGTAGGCCTCATTCACGAAGTCGGTCTATAAGTGGGGTATAAGGTTACTGCCTATAAAATAGCAGTTTAATGGGCGTCCATTCTCACCCACCGCTTCCTTGACTGGTGGAGGGTCGTTAGCCGAACGGGTAGGACAGGACATTAATTCTCCCTTCATTAAAAGTATAATGATAAATATAAAGTAACTAAACTTCATTAAATTCCCAATTTTAGTTACTTTAGGAAAATGTGAATCTGGTGCTAACCCATGAAATTGCACTTTGCACCTTGTTAAGTCATTAGTGGAGTGTGTGTCGTTAACCGGCACACTAATCTGGGACTCACAATGTTTGCCAAAGGGTAGCCTGATGTTAATCATAGATCAATGGAGCGTGTGTGGTTAACCGGCACATTGATTAGGTGGTTGTAACATTAAGTGTACCAAGTTAATTTGCATGGTTATTCACTCCTTGTTTGTGATCCTCGGCATCCCAATCACAAACTTGAAGGGCCCAATCGATATTTAAACATGTCATTGAATAGTTCAATGAATCTCAAAATATCTAGGAGTTTCAATTCATTTAAAACCTAATGTTAAATTTCGTTTTTCATGGTGGAAATTGGTAAATCGTCATTTACCTACCTTCAAATATTTTGTAGCTTGGATTACGGCATCCCTCTTCCAAGTTTTAAAACATTGTGTTGGATCCTAGCCTAAATACTTCATATTAGGTGTTATATTAAGGACTTAAATCAACTAAACTTGAATTTCTCCCTCATAGATGTCTAGTTATGACAACTATGGTCTTCCTTATCCTTTTAGATAAAGCTATCCTAATGAAGATAATATCCCAAATGGCGATCAAGGTGAAAGATTAATCCCTTTGTTGTGCATTAATGGGACTGGAAATCATGCTTCACTTCCTCCACCTCCTCCAATTATTATCCCTAACCCACAAGTTTTTGAAAAGTTCAAGGTCACTCAATCCCTATTGGCAAGCAATGTCTATACGTACTCACATCTTTGGGATGAAGTTTCATATTGACAAGATGGGAGAGTTGGGTGTCGAAGTCTCAAGGAAGTTGACTGTTGACAGGGTTCTTCAATCACTTCCTAAGTCATATAGCGGGTTCTTTAAAGGACTACTATCTGACAGACCACGACATGACCCTTAATGATCTTACCTATTTGCTTGTTGCTGCTGAATCAGCAATGATTTGGAGCACTGGTAAGGAAAATTTGATTGGAATATCTACTTCCCAAACTTCCATGGACATTGACAATGGTAACATTAGAAATCCAGAAAAGCTTTATCTTCCCAATGGAAAGGGATCGACCATGGTCAAGTCATCTAACCCAATGGTAAATAGAAAGGCTAAGTTTGAGATAGTCTCGTGTACCATTCCTAAAGAGTCCATTTGTTTCTATTGCCAAAAGGAAGGGACATTGGTTGCGAAGCTTCCCTATTTACCTGAAAGTTCACTAGGATGGTAAAAGTCAATAAATTTGACTATGCTTCAGGTAAAGTCCACTATCTAACTCTATTAAGTTCCTATTTGGAGATTCTTATTACATGATTTGACTAGGTCGCATTTTGATGTTTTGTAGAATCGGAAAAAGGAGAGGAAGCATAGAAGAAGAGTATGTTGAATCTGATTGCGAAGATGGATTTCGATCGCATGATTTAAAGATCGGAAGTTTGAGCTGCTGCTTAAGAGTTATGATAGATTGCTTAGGAATAGATAACAACATAGTTTTCATGTGTATTTGCATTGTAAGGATAAGTTTTTCCGCAATTTTAAAATAAAAGGAAAATTTTTGATTTTATTTATTTTAAGTAACCTTACAATGGGATTTGTGAAAATTGTTGTTTATATGATTCCATTGATAGCAATATTGGAAAATGGATTTGATTCTTTCGTTTGTGGTAGTGTCATAATTTACCAAATAAGGAAATATTTTCATCACCCAACTTTCATTTGGACAGAAACTTGAAATCATGCAACTTGTATTGTATGATGAATGAGAATTTTCATCTTTGGGAAATTAAGACTAATTCCTTGTTCACATGTATATGTGACTCAAGTGAAGGACTAGGAGATCGGGTACACTTGGTTGTGCGCTGATCAGGTCCACCACAAAGAACGATAAGGCTATTCGTCATGATTGACTAAAGTTTAGTAAATATGGTTGTGCTTACAAGTTTAAGTATAATTCTGAAACATTGGAAAAGTTTCAATGTATGGCAGGATGAATGAGAAGAATCAAATTAGGCAGAAAGATAAAAGTTTCTCCAATCTGAAAAGATGGGAGAGTACTTCAGTATCATGTTTTATGATCATCTTAATGATTAGGCAAAACCATATCACAATTGATCCTCTAAGAACATCTTAGTGAAACTGTTTCACTAAGAAAAGGAATCGTGAATTGTTGAGATGGTTAAATCAAAAGATGAATCATACTCCGTTCCAAAATTGAGTCGTAGAGTAACATTCTGAGATCGAGCCTTGAGTGACATAATGTTAAGAAGGTTTAAAACACTTATCAAATGTAGAGTAAAATGTTTTCTACTCTTGTACATTTGAAATCGGTGAGTTGTGATGTTTTGGATAAAACAAAGACCAACTAAGGCCAATTGTGTCAAGTGTTTGTCTTGATAAGAATCGGCACTAACTCTTGAATATTTGCTTTGTCAAGGATTGGTTCTTTACAAGAGAATCTTATATGTCAAGAGGTCAGTGGGAGTCTTAAAGATCTTGAAAAGGTTCAAGAACTAATCAAGGGTATTGTTTATCACTAGCACACGACTTGAGGTTTGTAACTATCGTGTTGACATTCTTGTTTCTGTGCCCATTCCAGTTAAACTTGACTATGCATGTGAGTTCTATGAGTTCTCAATTGTTTGAATGACAACTTGGAAGTCATGGTAGGCCCTTGTGCTACCAAGTGGCAAGAAGTTAAGATTAAACAAGTTCAGTCCATATGAGTTTGGATTTGTCACTAACCTCCTCTTGTGGTTATGTTTTTGACAAATTCACAAGGACAGGAACACATACACCATAAAATATAAGTGTTATAAGGTTTCTCTTCGATTCATGAAAATGATGGTGAGGAAACGCTTTCACTAAGTAGATTTTAAGTATATAGAAATTGTGATATTTGCATTCTCAAATTCAATTATGATTACGGCATCCCTTTTCAAAATTCGAATTGTGAGCAATAGCAAAGGTCTAAACATTTGAGACTATAATTACGACATCCCTTTTCATAGTTCTAAAATTTCTTAGACACACATGTGAGCCATCTAAGGAAAGGTGTATGATTTTGGGAAGCTTACATAAAGTCTTATCGAAGCATCTCGTATCATAAACCTGAACTTTGGTAATGAAAGTCAATAAATTATTGATTTCTAGAAGTGCAGTTGATTTCTAGTTACATGTCAAAGCTAGTGGGAGCATAAGTGTTATGTTGATAAGAAGAAAATTATCATGTTAGTGGGAGCATGATTATGATGTTAAGTGTTGCAAGTTAGCAATGTTTATTATAGAAAACAAAAGTTTCAGTTTGCAAAGTTGCAGGGTTTGAAAAGTTGTTTTGCTATAATTAAGGGAGAGGAAATTATACTTTATTCCAATTCTAAAAGCTTAAATTGAGATTTTAATCAAATTTAGTCAAGTATATATATGAATGTTATGTTGGAATGGTTCAACATAAGGAAATTCTATATATGGAAATATTAATTGCGTTCCCAATATTCGATTATGATTACGGCATCCCTCTTCATAGTCCAAATTTTGAGAACATGGCTAATAGAAAAATTATAGTAAAAGACTAGTCTAGGATCATGTCTTTATGTGAGACATTATTAATCGTATCCCATATGCTTAGGGTATAGGATCGATCGCATATGCTATAATATTTCTATGTGTTCTGAAATTTCCAAATGCCTAGGGAATTAAGAAGGAAAAAGGACCAGAACTGTATATATGACTAAAATGATTAAGCAATTATCGAGGACAATCTGAGGCTTACCAACGATTGGTTACTCATGGACAGTTGGAAATATAGTGTTAATTTTGGAAGGACCATATTGACATATTCTGAAAAGAGGCAACTCTTGTTCAGAAGTGATAGTCAAAATGGGAATATGGAAATGTTTCCATAAGTGGAAGTTATTCTTTAAATCTGTGTAAGATTAGAAAACTTAATGCAACAAGGATGTTCAAAGGAATGTACTTTGAATGTGAGACTTCGTCTCCATTGGAATACTTTGTAATGTCTTTTACAAAGTGTTTGTGACTTTTGTGCATAGTCGTTACAAGAGGATCATTGCATATAAGTTTAGAATCTAACGGATTGGCAAAGAATCTTGTATTCTTACATTTTTCATAAGGATTTGGAATTCTGAAATGAGCATCATTGAAATGTTTTCAATTGATCTATTCCACATGGAAAGGACCATAGGTAGACATAGTGTGCATGCTTGTAGCATGGGACAACTATTGTTTTAGTTCAAGTATTAAGTTGATTATTTGAAACATTATATAATGAATAATAAGTAATCAATATGGCTCAAAAGTTTTGGGGGCATATAGGATTAGTATTATTCTTGTGTTTTATTTTGCATGTTTTGACTGTTGGATAAGGTGTCTATGTCCATAACTATTTCTGGTATGTACTTGACCCGATTGGCACGGTCCATTTGGGTTGCATGGCATCATGATAATTGGATAGACAAAATGAGAAGGACACTTATGATTTGTTAATATATTATAAGTTATAATATATTAATATGAAATCATATTATTTAATTAGTACTGATCAAGAATTAATTTGGAATTAATTTTGTGATCAAAAAGAGACTAATTAAATATATGGGGGTTAATTGTGTAAATCATACATTCTTAATATAGTGGGCTAATGATCCATGGTTTATTGGATTGGATTAAAATCCATAGGGTGCTCCATGGATGCTCCACGGAGGCTAAAACCCATGGATCGTGGAGGAAATGAAAAGCCATGTCAATTAGGGTTTACATAGTGTAACCCTACTTGTGACACACTATATAAAGACCTCATAGGCTAGCAAAATCGGCACTTAGACTAGAACAAGGAGGGCTAGCCGATTTTGAGTGGTAGTATACTTCTCTCAAAGTTATTCCAAGAGTTGTGGTGTTGTGTGAAACGTTTGAGGCATCACATTTGGGGTGCTAGGCTCACAAAGTTCTTAAGGAATCCAAGAAACAAGAAAGGTATGTTCTTCTACTAGCTTTTATGTTTTAAGTTCCCCATGCCATGCTAGTTAGGTTAAGAACCTTGGAAAAATCAAATTTTCATGTATCTTAGTAAAACATAGATCCAAGGTTTCTAGGGTTGCATGTACACCTTAGGAGTGTTAGAATGCTCAAAACCCTTCATTGACTTCCCGAATAAGTGGGTTATTCAAACCGTCCACAGTCGATCATACTTTGGAAGTAGGTATTGAAGCAAGACTGTCATGAATGGGTCTGTAGTATGTCTAAGTGTTTTAGGCATAACTGCAGTATTCATGAGTGCTCCTGGAATTAGATTCGAGTATTGGATTAAACCCACGCACATTTGAATCACTTCATGGATTTTATCACGAGTGATCATGAGACGATAATATCTTATATTCTTCAAACGGAGACGTATAAGTTGCATTTGCGAGTCGGTTGCACATTGACATATGTAAACGCACCAGTAACTTGGATGTTATAAAACATATCATTGTGTGTAATTTGATGAATGAGTACAAGTGAGCATTTGGGTCAAAGTTTATCCATTCCTTTTACCCCATGTGGATAAAAGTGATATATGTGGGCCCCTCGATGATTTAGTGATGACAACCCTAAGTGCTCGGCCGGGCCTAGACTGATTTGATTTGTTTAATTAGTCGGTCGCCATAAATCAGAAATCGGGAAGCAACAGATGGATAGAGAGAATGATTATAATTCATGTCTGAGTCCATATGATATCTAGAATGGAGGAATATATGATCCCTTATCTAATGGACACGTCATTGACTAGGTCAGAGTTCGACAGCGGGTTTTAAGAGCTACGATTGCTAGTCGGGATTTTGGAGTCATATTTGCAATAATAGTTTTAGACTTATCCAAGTGTGAGACTGTTGGATTAGATGTCTAAGCGCATAACTATTATTGGTATGTACTCGACCCGAGAGTAGCATGGTTCATTTGGGTTGCATAACATCAGGACAATTTGTTAGGATGGAATTTTGAGAAGAGGTTATATATGATTTATTAATATATTATAAGTTCTAATATATTAATATGAAATCATATGATTTAATTAGTATTCATCAAGAATTAGTTTGGAATTAATTTAGTGATCAAAAGAGAATAATTAAATCTATGGGGACTAATTATGGTAATTGGTTATATTTATATGTGTTGGGCTTATGATCCATATTGGACTAAGTTTATGTATGGATACATAAAGAGTTGGGCCACATGAACCATGGATCATAAAACACGTGGGTATGGATTTGGGTTATACCCATGACTCTTGGAATCCTACATATAAATATAAGCTCCATAACCAAAAAATGCCACTTGGAAATACTTCTAGTTCTTGGAGTTCATGGAGGTGTTTTTGGTGCATGGAAATTCTCTCTCACGAGTCACCTTTGTCCTAGGTGAGTTGTGATTCCATTTGAGGTGCAACACTTGGGGCACTAAGTTCTTAAAGGCCAAAGTCTTCCTAGAAACATCAACAACATCAAGAGGTATGTATAAAACTTGTCTTATTATACATATGTTATTTGTATGCTAGTTGTAGGCTTAAAGCTTCGGAAACCATATGCATGTATAATTAGAGAAAACATAGATCCAAAGCTTTTAGGGTTGTATGTGCACCATAGGATGTTGTAGTATACTAAAACCTAACACTTAATCCATTAAGACCTTCCACAAGACGCATGGAAACAAAGTAGCTAAAGGGGCCTCATTTTTATGGCTTACAACCCTTCCTAGGGTCTGAAAAGACAGCCCAAAACGTCCAACACCAAACATGCACAACAATGAGACGTTTTGGGACAAAAGACCATCATAAAGCTACCAAGATTAGATCTAAGCAAACCAAGCATAAAGGTAGCAACTTTTTACCTTCTGGAGCTTCCCATGAAGATGATGATCTAAGAACCACAAGCTTGTTTTCCCTTCTAGACTCCTTGATGCAATTCATTCTCCTTTAAGCACACAAAGAACACACTATAAGCTCAAAACACTATCTTATGGGGGTTAGGGTTTGCTAAGAACGACTCAAGGGCTTGGAGGCTAAAAGGATGATGCTAAATGATCCATAAAGGTGTTTATATAATCCTCAAACCCTAAAAATTAGGGTTTCACCTGGACATTAGTACGCCCAGCATTATAGAGTGCGCCCTAGTATGCTGAGCGTACTCACATGTACGCCCAGCGTACAACTCCTACTCCCAAAATTACCCTTTTGCCACTAGGTCTTCTTAGGGCTACATCTTTATAATCCAAGGACCAAATGACATACTTTAAAACCAAAGGAAGGATTTGAAGATACCTGAAAACTTGGGATATTACAATTCTCCCCCACTTAAACTAGACTTTGTCCTCGAATTCTGCTGCAGCAAACAAATCTGGGTAATGCTCCCACATCTCAGCCTCCGGCTCCTAGGTCCACTCGGATCCCATCCGATGGTGCCATCGTACCTTTACCAAAGGTACTTCCTTGTTGCGAAAAAACTTCACTTTTCTCTCCAGAATAGCTGCGGGCCTCTCAACATAGATCAAGCGCTCATCAACCTAAATATCATCCAAGAAGACTACCATATCCTCATCCAATACGCACTTTCGTAAACTGCGAAACGTGGAAAGTGATGTGAATCTGATTGAGCTCCTCAGGAAGATCCAATCTATAAGCAACCTTGCCAACCCTGGAAATAACCCATAAGGGACCGATTTATCAGGGACCCAATTTCCCCCTCTTCCTGAAGCGAATCACACCTTTCCAAGGTAAAACCTTCATTAACACCATGTCGCCGACCTGAAACTCCAACTGGGATCGGCGACGGTTAGCATAGCTCTTCAGCCGACTCTGAGCAGTCTGCAATCTTTGTCTGAAAAGGACCACCTTGGTCTACCCCATAACCCTGTGAATGTCACACCCCCAAACCAAGGATGGCGGAAACGTCCGGGGGTGGAGGACTTCATGTATAGTATCATAACAACAATTGTAATAGTAATTCAAGCAAACACAACCAACATATATATAATTGAAAAAGTTACATCATTGTATAAATTACATGTTTACGAATCAATTACAATATGTTGACAAAATATGAAATAGTAGACGCCTTAGCGTCCCATCCTCAAAAGCACTTGGTTACCTGTTTAATGATTTCCTGAGAATACAAGTTGTTTGGAAAAGTGTCAACACAAAGGTTGGTGAGTTCATAAGCTTTTGTTTGATATTATTAAAAGCCTTTCGTTTGTAAAAGTAGTATTTGTTTTAGAAAATCCAATATTTTCCTTAAAATGTATATATAGTCTTAAATTCAAAGACCGAAATGTATAAGTAATTTTTCTTACTTATAATAAATAATGTAAGTTTAAATCGACATAAACTCGTTTAATTTTAATGAAGTTCCCGTAAATTCCAATATTTATTAATACTTTGTGTGAGTTTATTATAACCATGCTATGACCAAGGTTGCCTAAAACGACGTTCTTCGGGCGTCGGAAATGTTATGACATTTGTCACCCCAGACCTGTCGGTCTAACTGTTGCATGCAGTTTAGGTGTGGGTTTGTCAAACCCAATATAGATCTATACACAACTATCACGCTCTCCCTCAAGGAGACTCTAGTTACAATACAGGACTTAATGGTAATTTGAAGTAAATGTCTCACAAAGTCATTAACGGAATTACGTGTTATGAAAACTTGGTACCGTATGGCCGTACCTTGCTTAATGAAAATATCCTTTGTATAAATGTACCCTTTTTCAATGTATGTGTTATGTAATGTATCATAAACTATACCTATTATAGTTTATCAACCAAGGGTAGTACGTAGTAATGTATGCAAACTATATTCAAAATAGTTTATTAAATGTTTGAATGTATCGGTTGTACTTTGATTATAATCACTTGTTATTCTTTATATTTTATATATCCAAATCCATTTGTAAACTGATGTGTGTCTAAATATTAAGATAAAATGTCATATATTGCAATAACATATAATCACATAAATATATACACCTTGCTCAACATGTTACAAGGTGAAATGAAATTGACAGCAACTTTTCGTTGAATACAGTTTCTGTTACTGTTCTTAGAAAATTTATAGAAAAATCATCAAAGCTCCAAATCCAAATCCGCAAATTCTGAGAGTTTGGAATATGAGTCTAGTTTGTTCGTAAATTTTATCATGATTTTTAGTGATCTCTAACAGAGGTGAAAATGTTCATAATCACAGACTGGTCCGGGTTTGCCTCTGAAATGATAGGCAGTTTTGTAAAAATCACCATAAATTGTAGAAAAATCATATGGAGATGTGAAAGTAGCCATTTTAAAGCTAAGAGTTTGAACTACTTGCACCTGGAACAGTTTTTAAAACTAAAATATTTCAGTTGACCAAAACAGTCCGTGATCGAAGTTCATCTTTTCTGATGTAATCTGATAGAAAAAGTTTAATTGTGTTCTTGATGATTTTACTTGTATTCCCCCCTTAAAACTTAAGAAAAACATGTAAATGTAGGGGTATGAACTCACCTTATGTGATTTCAGTAGATGAAAGTGAGATAGAGGAAGTGTTCAACCCAAGAACACTAAGAAGATGTCTTGATGATTCGAGAATCTAACACCGAATAAGATGGAATTTGTGTAAGATATCAATGATTTGAGTAGAATGGAGTGTAATAATTATATGAATGATGAAGATACTTACTAATTGAAGAAAGAAATCCCTGAAGAAAGCCTTGAAGTTCTTGAAGTTGAGAGAAAAGATGAGAGAATTTTGGAGAGTGTCCTTTGGTTGCTAAGTGTAGAATGAAAGAACTTTATGGAGAATGAGGAGAGAGGATCAATCCTCCAGCTCTTAGAACGTGGGAAGAGCTGGAGATTGGGTGTAAAGGTCCACTAAGGAGACAAGGGGTAGTGGGAAAGAGTGGCTGATCATAGAGTGAGGTGGTGGTGGTTTGCTTTTGCCATAAATTAAGGAAAAGCAAATATTCCCTCAATAATTAGTTCAACCACTAATTCTTTTAATATATTTTTATATAACCCTGGAGATTTATATATTTTGGGGCCTTAGTTTATAAAATAAAGTTTTGGGTGAAAATCCCACGTTAAAATAATGAAAAACGGAGTTAAAACGAAGTCGTAGTCGAAAAACCGGTAAAAAGGGGCCGTCTGCGAGACCTCTCGCATGGAGGCCGGATTCGGACCCTCGCATGCGAGGCTGTTGTCTGATGGCTTCGGATTCGGTCTCCTGAGAGGCTTCAGCTTCGGTCCTGATGAGAGGCTTCGGATCCGAGGCCTCAGATGAGAGGCTTCGGTCCTGAAGCTTCAGTTCCAGGTCCTGAAGGCTATTTTACCCGTTTTTACCCCGTTTCAAGCGATTTTTGACCCGGTTAAGGGTCGATATGACCCAAATGATTACAAAAAGTTAAAGTAACTTTTGAGAGAGATTTGGGAGAGATTTCAAATAGAAAGAGATAGAGTGAAAACGATTTAGAGAGGTTTCGTTTGTGATTAATTTGAGTGTCCGGCTTCACAACGCAAGGTTCGTAAACCCCGTTAAACCGTGTTTTACTGTCGTACACAATCCCGATGATTGTGCAATAGTGTTTTATCGCTTTGGTTCGTTGTTTAGCACTGTTAAGGCTAAGGAAAATCAAACACATGAACTTTCCAAATGATGATTTCTCATTAAAATAGCGAATTGTATAGTGATTACATAACGTAAACCCTAACATACAAGGGTTATTGGAGTTGACCGGTTTGACTTGTTGACTTTGTTTGACTTTGACTTGGACCGAAATTTGATGGTTGTCACATCATCCCCCCGTTAGAAGGAATTCCGTCCCGAAATTTTCATTTTGACTGGGATTTCAAGAGTTTGGGAAGAGATGTGGATACTTTTGTTTCATCTGATCCTCGCGTTCCCAGGTGAATTCGGGTCCTCGTTTAGCGTTCCAACGAACCTTCACGATGGGAATACGACTTTGTTTCGTTCGTTTGATTTCCCGATCCATGATTTCGACTGGTTCCTCCACGAAGTGGAGATTTTCGTTAACTTCGATTTCGTCGAGTGGTATTACGAGTGTCTCATCAGACAAACACTTTTTTAGGTTCGACACGTGAAATGTGGGATGTACTTTGTCGAGTTCCTGAGGTAATCGAAGTTTGTATGCTACTGGCCCAATCCTAGCAATGATTTCGAATGGCCCGATGTACCTTGGATTTAGTTTCCCGCGTTTGCCGAATCGTATCATTCCTTTCCAAGGGGAAACTTTTAGTAGTACACGATCACCCACCTGGAATTCCAAGGGTTTGCGTCGTTTGTCTGCGTAACTCTTTTGCCGATCGCGAGACGCTTTCAGTCTTTCTCGAATTTGAACGATCTTTTCTGTGGTTTCCCTTATGATTTCAGGGCCGGTGAGGGTGCTATTAGAGACTTGCCCTCTAGCTAGCTGTGTATCCCCCACCTCAGCCCAACACAGGGGTGATCTGCATTTGCGACCATAAAGAGCTTCGAATGGAGCGACTTTGATGCTAGTATGATAGCTGTTATTGTAGGAGAATTCGATAAGCGGTAGATGGGTATCCCATGCTTTACCGAAGTCTATCACATAAGCTCTTAACATGTCTTCCAACGTTTGAATGGTTCGTTCGCTCTGTCCGTCGGTTTGTGGGTGGTAGGCCGTACTCATGTCAAGCCTAGTTCCCAATGATTTTTGTAGAGACTGCCAAAACCGTGAGGTAAATCTACTATCTCTATTGGAGATAATGGATATCGGCACACCATGGAGTCGTACAATCTCTCTGATGTACGTTCTAGTCAGCTTCTCCATCTTGTCGGTTTCTTTTATTGGTAGGAAGTGTGCTGATTTGGTCAATCTGTCTATGATTACCCATATGGTGTCAAGCCCGCCCGATGTCTTAGGCAGCTTGGTTATGAAGTCCATGGTTATTCGTTCCCACTTCCACTCAGGTATATCCGGCTGTTGCAATAGCCCGGATGGTTTCTGGTATTCGATTTTGACCTTGGCGCAAGTCAGACACTTACTCACATAGGTAGCAATCTCAGCTTTCATGTTCGGCCACCAGTATAATTTCTTGAGGTCCAGATACATCTTATCTGACCCAGGATGGATGGAGTATCGAGTCTTGTGTGCTTCATTCATGATGACGTCTCGGAGTCCACCGAACTTCGGTGTCCAGATTCGATTCATGAGATAATGTACTCCATCATCCTTGACTTCTAAGTTTTTATCCATTCCCCTTAATGTCTCTCCTGCCACCTTTTCTGGTTTCAAAGCTTCTAGTTGAGCTTCCTTGATTTGTATGGTCGTGTGGGAATGGATCGTCATTGTTAAGGATTTTACTCGGCGGCCCGAGTACTCCTTCCTGCTTAGAGCATCAGCCACTACATTGGCCTTGCCCGGATGATAACGAATTTCGCACTCGTAGTCATTCAGCAACTCTACCCATCTCCTCTGTCGCATGTTGAGCTCTTTCTGATTGAGGGTATGCTGAAGACTTTTGTGATCAGTGAAGATAGTGCATTTCGTGCCGTAGAGGTAGTGTCTCCAGATTTTCAAAGCGAATACCACTGCTCCTAATTCCAGGTCGTGCGTAGTATAATTAACCTCGTGCGTCTTAAGCTGTCTTGATGCATACGCGATAACCTTCCCTCTCTGCATGAGCACACATCCGAGGCCTTGATTCGAAGCATCACAGTACACTACGAAGTCCTCGGTTCCCTCTGGGAGAGACAAGATCGGTGCGCTGCATAGGGCTTGTTTTAATGTTTGGAAAGCAGTTTCTTGTTTATTTTCCCACTTGAATATCACACCTTTCTGCGTCAAGGTGGTGAGTGGTTTCGCAATCTTGGAGAAGTTTTGTATAAATCTTCGATAGTAGCCAGCAAGCCCAAGGAATTGTCGAATTTCGGTTGGCGTCTTGGATGCTGACCAATTCTCGATTGCCTTGATCTTGGAGGGATCCACATGTATGCCTTTCTCACTTACCACATGGCCAAGGAAATCCACTTCTCTAATCCAGAATTCACACTTAGAGAAATTAGCATAAAGCTTCTCCACTCTTAGTGTCTCTAGCACTTGGCGTAGATGTAGGCGATGCTCTTCTTCGCTTCGCGAGTAGATCAAGATATCGTCGATGAATACGATTACAAACTTGTCTAGGTAGGGTCGACACACTCTATTCATTAGGTCCATGAATACCGCAGGTGCGTTTGTTAAACCGAAGGACATCACCACAAACTCGTAGTGCCCATAGCGAGTTCTGAATGCAGTTTTGGAAATATCTTTTTCTTGAACTCGTAGCTGATGGTAACCTGACCTTAGGTCGATCTTTGAGAAGAAATTTGCTCCTTGGAGTTGGTCGAAAAGGTCGTCGATTCATGGTAGAGGATATTGGTTCTTGATGGTGAGTTTGTTTAGTTCCCGATAGTCGATGCACATGCGAAAGGATCCGTCCTTCTTCTTTACAAAAAGGACTGGTGCTCCCCAAGGTGAGAAGCTTGGTCTGATGAACCCTTTGCTCAAAAGCTCGTTCAACTGACTGGACAACTCTTGCATTTCTGTTGGTGCGAGGCGGTATGGAGCTCTGGCTACGGGGGTAGCTCCGGGTATTAAGTCAATTCTGAAATCGACTTGTCGTGCGAGTGGTACACCAGGAAGATCTTCTGGGAACACATCCGAGAAGTTACACACTTCGGGGATGTCTTTGATGTCTTTCACGTCTTGTTTCTTGTCTACTACGTGGGCCAAGAAGGCGTGGTACTCCTTCCGGAGATACTTTTGGGCTTTGATGCATGAGATGATTTGTAAGTTCGCACTAGGTTTGTCACCATAGATGAGAAGGGTTTCGTCATTTGGTAGATTGAGGCGAACGGCCCTTTCGTAACATAGAATGTCGGCACGGTGAGGAACTAACCAATCCATCCCGATGATTACGTCGAAGCTTTTTATGGTGACCGGCATCAGGTCAATTTTAAATGTATGGTTGTCTAGAGTGAGAGTACACTCTGAGTATATATCGCTAGTGCGTTCTACTTTCCCATTTGCCATTTCTACTACATAAGTATCCTTTAGTGATTGGGGATTTTGTTCAAGTAATTGTTTATATTGGTGGCTCATGAAACTCCTCTCCGCTCCACTATCGAATAGTACGCATGCATAAGAGTTATTGAGGAGAAACGTACCGGTAACCACCGCGGGATCCTCAACTGCTTCCCCATGTCCTATTGCCAGGATTCTTCCTACTCCACCAGCATTAGGGGCTTGTGCTTTGGGGCAGTTTCTTTTGAAGTGACCTGCGTCTCCACAGTTGTAGCAGGTTCGGGTTACCCCCGTACTGGCGACTTGGTTGATTGGTCGAGCCGGCGCTTTACAGAAACGAGCAGTGTGCCCCTTCCTGTCGCAGTTGATACAGTGCATCTCCCTACAAGCACCATTGTGGTGAAAGTTGCACTTGTTGCACTTGGGTAGGGTTCTAGCATATGGCTTCGGTGGTGCAGTAGTGGCAGCATTAGTGGCAGCATGGACAGCAACAGTTTGTTGCTTCTTAGCGGGGTCCTGTGCTGGTTGGCTCTTCTTTTGGTTCCAGAACTTCCTTTTGTTGTTTCCCCCTTTTGATTGATCAGTGGTGGTGGTTGTAGTATTATGACCGGCTCGGTGGTCAACAAGTTGTTGTGCCAGCTCTCTGGCACTGTCAAAAGTAGTTGGCCTTGAAGCCAGGACACTACTTTGCACTTGGGGAGACAGTCCCCAAAGGTATCGCTCCACCTTTTTCTCCTCCGGAGTAACCATTGTTTGGCAGAGGAGAGCCAATTCATTGAATCGGGTGGTGTAGGTTTCAAGGTCGGAGCCCGTCATCTTGAGGTTCCAAAGTTTTTGTTCCAGCTTTTGAATCTCACCTCTCGGGCAGTACTCCTTCATCATCAAGGTTTTTAGTTCTGCCCAGGTTATGGAGCTAGCCACTTCAAGAGTAAGTGAATTAATCCGGCAGTTCCACCAAGTAAGGGCCCGGCCGGTGAAAGTGAAGGCTGCGAACTTAACTTTGCTCGCTTCGGGGCAAGAGCACACCTGAAAGACTACTTCGGTCTTTTCAAACCATTGCATTAAAGTGATGACTCCCCCGCTCCCATTGAAGTTGTCGGGTTTGCCATTGGTGAAGTCTTTGTAGGTGCACTCTCTTGTGCGCACCCATCTGTCACCCTGGTTAGAGGGTGTAACACCTGGTCCAGATCCACCATTTCCATTAGAGACAATTTGGGACACAACTGCCGCTACTGCTGCTGCTATTGCAGCTTGGAGTATTGCTGGATCGAATTGTGGAAGTGGCGGCAGAGGTGTTGGTGATGGTGGTGGAGGTGTCGGCGATGGTGATGGTGGTGGAGGTGTCGGTGATGGTGATGGTGGTGGAGGTGTTGGTAGTGGTGATGGAAGTGTCGGTGATGGTGGTGGAGGTGTTGGTAGTGGTGGTGGAAGTGTCGGTGATGGTGGTGGAGGTGTTAGTAGTGGTGGTGAAGGTGGTGCTGCACTGCTAGATGGTCTAGTCTCCTTCCTTGGCGGCATGGTTCTGTCATAAGTTGTAAACCAATGTACTTTTAGTACAAGTATATTTATAGGAAGAGAAATCTTTTATACATAAAGTATATTATTACGTTGTTTTCCGATATGTTTATGATACATACGATTTTATACTTTTAATTGACCCAATACATTGGGCTATGAGGTAAAATGAAAGTCTAAAATATTTTATTTGAGTTTCCTTGTTTCCAAGTATATGACCATTTGTAAGAGTTTCCCATATGATAATTTAGTTGGGACATAATTAATATATTTATTATAGTAACACAAAATACTCCTATAGTATTTGTAAATATTTAGTTTTGAGTTCTTAAAGTATCCTTTGTAGTGTGATATTAGGTTGTTAGATTTGTTGCCCATCCTGACCATCCCCCGGTATATGCAAGTCAATTCTCAGAATGATATAGTTGATCAGGCTATATCCTTCCCAGAATTAATCCACATATACTAAGGCATACTCAAAATGTTCAACTCTTCTTCTTTTGCTTTATGTTTTCTCTAGTCATGATATCATGCGAGCATGTAATGTATGTATGTGTACTTTAATCAAGAAAATCATTTATTTTCTAAAAGTATATTTATTTGAAAAATGCACAATTCAGAGACTATTAGTCCCAATTGTGTTTATAGTTTGTATATCTTATGTGGTTTGATATACTTAATTCACTATAAACTGTGCTCTGATACCAATCTGTCACACCCCCAAACCAAGGATGGCGGAAACGTCCGGGGGTGGAGGACTTCATGTATAGTATCATAATAACAATTGTAATAGTAATTCAAGCAAACACAACCAACATATATATAATTGAAAAAGTTACATCATTGTATGAATTACATGTTTACGAATCAATTACAATATGTTGACAAAATATGAAATAGTAGACGCCTTAGCGTCCCATCCTCAAAAGCACTTGGTTACCTGTTTAATGATTTCCTGAGAATACAAGTTGTTTGGAAAAGTGTCAACACAAAGGTTGGTGAGTTCATAAGCTTTTGTTTGATATTATTAAAAGCCTTTCGTTTGTAAAAGTAGTATTTGTTTTAGAAAATCCAATATTTTCCTTAAAATGTATATGTAGTCTTAAATTCAAAGACCGAAATGTATAAGTAACTTTTCTTACTTATAATAAATAATGTAAGTTTAAATCGACATAAACTCGTTTAATTTTAATGAAGTTCCCGTAAATTCCAATATTTATTAATACTTTGTGTGAGTTTATTATAACCATGCTATGACCAAGGTTGCCTAAAACGACGTTCTTCGGGCGTCGGAAATGTTATGACATTTGTCACCCCAGACCTATCGGTCTAACTGTTGCATGCAGTTTAGGTGTGGGTTTGTCAAACCCAATATAGATCTATACACAACTATCACGCTCTCTCTCAAGGAGACTCTGGTTACAATACAAGACTTAATGGTAATTTGAAGTAAATGTCTCACAAAGTCATTAACGGAATTACGTGTTATGAAAACTTGGTACCGTATGGCCGTACCTTGCTTAATGAAAATATCATTTGTATAAATGTACCCTTTTTCAATGTATGTGTTATGTAATGTATCATAAACTATACCTATTATAGTTTATCAACCAAGGGTAGTACGTAGTAATGTATGCAAACTATATTCAAAATAGTTTATTAAATGTTTGAATGTATCGGTTGTACTTTGATTATAATCACTTGTTATTCTTTATATTTTATATATCCAAATCCATTTGTAAACTGATGTGTGTCTAAATATTAAGATAAAATGTCATATATTGCAATAACATATAATCACATAAAGATATACACCTTGCTCAACATGTTACAAGGTGAAATGAAATTGACAGCAACTTTTCGTTGAATACAGTTTCTGTTACTGTTCTTAGAAAATTTATAGAAAAATCATCAAAGCTCCAAATCCAAATCCGCAAATTCTGAGAGTTTGGAATATGAGTCTAGTTTGTTCGTAAATTTTATCATGATTTTTAGTGATCTCTAACAGAGGTGAAAATGTTCATAATCACAGACTGGTCCGGGTTTGCCTCTGAAATGATAGGCAGTTTTGTAAAAATCACCATAAATTGTAGGAAAATCATATAGAGATGTGAAAGTAGCCATTTTAAAGCTAAGAGTTTGAACTACTTGCACCTGGAACAGTTTTTAAAACTAAAATATTTAAGTTGACCAAAACAGTCCGTGATCGAAGTTCATCTTTTCTGATGTAATCTGATAGAAAAAGTTTAATTGTGTTCTTGATGATTTTACTTGTATTCCCCCCTTAAAACTTAAGAAAAACATGTAAATGTAGGGGTATGAACTCACCTTATGTGATTTCAGTAGATGAAAGTGAGATAGAGGAAGTGTTCAACCCAAGAACACTAAGAAGATGTCTTGATGATTCGAGAATCTAACACCGAATAAGATGGAATTTGTGTAAGATATCAATGATTTGAGTAGAATGGAGTGTAATAATTATATGAATGATGAAGATACTTACTAATTGAAGAAAGAAATGCCTGAAGAAAGCCTTGAAGTTCTTGAAGTTGAGAGAAAAGATGAGAGAATTTTGGAGAGTGTCCTTTGGTTGCTAAGTGTAGAATGAAAGAACTTTATGGAGAATGAGGAGAGAGGATCAATCCTCCAGCTCTTAGAACATGGGAAGAGCTGGAGATTGGGTGTAAAGGTCCACTAAGGAGACAAAGGGTAGTGGGAAAGAGTGGCTGATCATAGAGTGAGGTGGTGGTGGTTTGCTTTTGCCATAAATTAAGGAAAAGCAAATATTCCCTCAATAATTAGTTCAACCACTAATTCTTTTAATATATTTCTATAAAACCCTGGAGATTTATATATTTTGGGGCCTTAGTTTATAAAATAAAGTTTTAGGTGAAAATCCCACGTTAAAATAATGAAAAACGGAGTTAAAACGAAGTCGTAGTCGAAAAACCGGTAAAAAGGGGTCGTTTGCGAGACCTCTCGCATGGAGGCCGGATTCCGACCCTCGCATACGAGGCTGCTGTCTGATGGCTTCGGATTCGGTCTCCTAAGAGGCTTCAGCTTCGGTCCTGATGAGAGGCTTCGGATCCGAGGCCTCGGATGAGAGGCTTCGGTCCTGAAGCTTCAGTTCCAGGTCCTGAAGGCTATTTTACCCGTTTTTACCCCGTTTCAAGCGATTTTTGACCCGGTTAAGGGTCGATATGACCCAAATGATTACAAAAGTTAAAGTAACTTTTGAGAGAGATTTGGGAGAGATTTGGGAGAGATTTCAAATAGAAAGAGATAGAGTGAAAACGATTTAGAGAGGTTTCGTTTGTGATTAATTTGAGTGTCCGGCTTCACAACGCAAGGTTCGTAAACCCCATTAAACCGTGTTTTAGTGTCGTACACAATCCCGATGATTGTGCAATAGTGTTTTATCGCTTTGGTTCGTTGTTTAGCACTGTTAAGGCTAAGGAAAATCAAACACATGAACTTTCCAAATGATGATTTCTCATTAAAATAGCGAATTGTATAGTGATTACATAACGTAAACCCTAACATACAAGGGTTATTGGAGTTGACCGGTTTGACTTGTTGACTTTGTTTGACTTTGACTTGACCGAAATATGACGATTGTCACAGTGAACAACCTTGCCCCAGCAGACTGGGGTCTGACATCTCCTCCCATACAAGAGCTCAAAAGGCAGAGCACCAATGCTGGAGTGAAAACTGTTATTGTAGGAGAACTCCGCAAGAGGTAGGTAGGAGTCCCAACTCCCACCAAAATCAATGACACATGCCCGCAACATATCCTCAAGGGTCTATATCGTCCGCTCCTATTTCCACATAGGAACCTAGGCAACTTGGTGATAAAGTCCATCGAAATCTGCTCCCATTTCCACATAGGAACCTCCAGAGGCTGCAGCTTGCCATGCGGCCTCTGATGCTCGGCCTTGACCATCCTGCAGGTCAAGTGTAACATCAGTCAAATTTAGGTCAAAGATAATTCTCATAAATATAACAAACACATATTATAATCATTTTACTTTAATCCTTAATGAAATTTTCATTCAATACTACAAGTCTATACGATTCCAAAAATATATAGAACGTCTAAATCTGATTTCGCATTAAGAAGTTATAATAAATTCTAATACTATAACCTCTATAACAAGATGAATTTAACATATACTTAGAATGATCTATGGCAATCTAAAAGAAAGTTGTAGTACTCAGAAATACCTATGCATGGATATAAAGAACGTCAAAAACGGAGCTCGTATGCAAAAGTTATGATCTTCCGAAGATGTAGCAGTCTGAGAGCATGACACGTGGCAGAAACCCTACTTTGTCAGAGCTCACGACCTGAGCATGTATTCTCACGATTGGAGAGTGCTCCAGGACACTAATCGAGGCTAGAAAACACCTGGTAAGGCTACGGGATGACTCATGGAACCTTACGACGTGAGCATGTCATTCTCATGACGTGAGAAGTCATCCGGACACCTTTCGCAGCTAGAAACGCAAATGGACAGTCTACGAGATGATACAGCCATGGCTCACGACGTGATCATGTGTGTCTCACGACGTGAGAGGGCCTTGGACTGCCTATAAATAGCAAGTCTAAACTTTTCTCTCATTTCAGCAAAAATTTTCTTTCCCTCTCTCGATTGCTGAAGGCATTTCTGTTCCGAAAGCTTCACGACTCTGAGCCTCTGTCTATTTCTAGTTAGATTCTATAGATCATGCTACTAGCGTGAGTTTCACGGTCCCACTTTTTAATGTTTTCGGGGGAAATCGCATGCTATAAATTATATACAAGTTAATATTAAGATTATATGATAATATATATGTATGAACATAAATAGTTATATTAACCGGGATATAGTTGTTTTGTATCATATATACTTAAAATATATCTGATATATTGAAATAATACAACTATCTTAAACTTATTAGCATTTTGTTATCATAGATTTTACTAATATAGCCCCAGAGTTATACTCGGGAGTTCTATATACTATTTGTGTTATAGCCCCAGAGTTATGCTCGGGGGTTTTATATATTATTTGGTGTTATATCCCCGGAGTTATACTCCAGAGTTCTATATACTAATTGTTAAGTGTGTTGCTATTATTGGTTTTATGTTAGATAAAACCTGGTTTTTACTTCAAGTTATAACTGTTGTACTGCCTAAGTATTATGAAATTAGGAGTAATGTTTAAAGCATAGTCTAGTAACTTAGGGTTTTAGACACGAATATGCTTTCACTATCAGAACTATAGGAACTCGACAAAGTCTACATGAGCTATTTTATTCATAAACTAAGATTGGAAATATTAGGGGAAATCCTCTTACCTATAACCGCTAATCCCGTGAGAGTGAGGAAGTTGTGTATAGATTTATGCGGGTTAACACCCCCACCCGTGGTTGCTAGCTACAACCCAATGGTTTTCGGGTGACGAACTTGCCCATTTTTCTGATGAGGAAGTTGTGTGTAGATCTATACGGGTTGACACCCCCACTCGTGGTTGCTAGCTACAACCCAACGATTTTTGGGTGACGAACTTGCCCAATTTATTCTATTCCGACATCGATGAAGCGTGCAGAATCTATTACCAAGGCGTGACACTTATATTACCATTCAGAGGTAGTAGCGTTGTATAGCAGCGGTTATGGACTCATGGTACCACAATTTTAGAAGCATTATACTTTGTCGATATACAAGTGTTGATGTTAAGTATAACTTTCCCAAGCATTTATACTCTAAGTACAAGGAACTTGTAGGTAATCTACTTATTCATTAGGTAAACAATTATACCTAGCATACACATTCGTATAGAATTGAAATAAGATTTATACGTAGTAACCTTCCTTGATTTAGGTATATGGAGATTATAGGTATATCACTTATTTAGTAAGTAAAACATTATACCTAGGATATATACTATAGGTAGGAAATACGTATGAGTCAGAATGATATTTTCAAACTATGTTATATACTTTTCAAACTTGCAAAAAGTACTATTGTCACTCAGAGTCAAAACATGTGGACTCACCAATTTTATGTTGACATATTTTCAAAACGCATGTGTTTTCAGGAATTTGATAAGGTGGAATGTTACTCGAACAGAGGAAGTTTTACTATTATCCTTTCCGTTTGTATGGAACATATATCTGTTAAGACATGTGCGATAGTTCAGATACTATGTAACAATTACTAAGAAACAAGAATAATGTAACTTTCTATCATCAATAAAGGTATGAAATTTATAATAAATTCTTTTATACTGTTCAATATACATTTAATAACTGTGATACAAAGAATGAAGTTACACCGCCCGGTGTTTTCCACCGCCGGCCGGGGGTGTGACATCAAGCACCTCTACATATACCAGGCGATCTCCCTCTTCATACACGGCCACCAATAGCTCAATCTCAAACCCCAATACATTTTGGTGGCCACGGAGGGATAGAAAAATGAGACTTATGAGCCTCCTCCAACACAATCTGTTTGACCCCACCAGATATAGGAACCCATACTCGACCACATCAGGTCAACAATCCACGACTATCCGACGCAAAGCTGGTGATCTCACCCCTGATCCTCTCTATCTTCTAGTTCTCTTCCCGAACACCCTCTGCCTGAGCCTCCCTAATCAATCCCAAAAGCAGGGAATCCACTGATATCCTCATACACGACACCCCACCTGAAGACACAGCCGACTTGCGGCTCAAAGCACCTACCACCACATTCGCTTTACCCGAATGGTAAAGGATCTCGTAGTCATAATCCTTGACTACGTCTAGCCACATGCGCTGCCGCATGTTCAGGTTCGGCTGATCCAAAATGTGCCTCAAACTATTGTGATCCATGTGAATAGTACAGCGGACCCCATATAGATAATACCTCCAAATCTTGGGGGGAAAAACCACTGCCCCCAACTCCATATTATGTGCCGGATACCTTGTATCGTTCGGCTTCAGTTGCCGCAAAGCATAAGCTAGCACCCGCCCTCTCTGCATGAGGAACGCCCCTAAACCAGTGATGGAAGCATCACAGAATACCATGAAATCCTCAATTCCCTCTGGTAGGGTGAAAACCGGGGCCTCACATAATCTCTGCCGAAGGGTCTCAAATGTTGACTGCTGCTCAGGGTCCCACCGGAAATCCACCCCCTTCCTCGTCAGACGAGTGAGGGTACTGCAATCTTGGAGAAATCCTGAATAAATCTCCGGTAGTACCCTGCCAACCCCAAGAAACTCCTGATATCCGAGGGAGATTTCGGAACCTCCCACTGGATCACTACCTAGATCTTCGTCGGATCGACCAATATCCCGTCCTGTTTAACGAGGTGTCCAAGGAACTGAATATCTCGTAACAAAAACTCGCACTTCAAGAACATAGCATAAAGTCGTTCTCGCCTCAATACCCCCAGGAGCTCGCGAAGATACTCCTCATGCTGCTCTATGGTCTTGGAATATACGAAGATATCATCAATAAATACGATAAACGAACGATTGAGCATCAGACTGCATACCCGATTCATCAAATCCATAAATACCGCAGGCGCATTGGTGAGCCCGAATGGCATCACCACGAACTCGTAATGCCCATAACGAGTCTGGAACGCGGTCTTCTCCACATCCTCCTCTCTCACCCTGCCCTCATGGTACCCGGACCTTAAATCTATCTTGGAGAATCAATATGCACCCTGTAACTGATCAAAGAGATCATCAATACGCGGAAGGGGATAACGGTTCTTAACCGTTAACTTATGCAACTCTCGGTAATCAATGCACATCCAGTGTGAACCATCCTTCTTCTTGATGAATAAAATCGGTGCTACCCACGGAGAACTACTCAGTCTGATGAACTGTTTGCCTACCAGGTCCTGTAACTGAGATAACAACTCCTTCATCTCAGGCGGTGCCAAACATTACGAAGCCTTGGCAATCGAGGCTGCACCTGGCACGAGGTCAATTCTGAACTCGACCTTCCTCTCAGGAGGCACACCGGGTAACTCCTCCGGAAATACATCGGCAAACTCCCTGACCACCAGGACCTCTGAAACTGAAACCTGATCCCCAACACGCGTATCAACCACATAAGCTAAATAACCCGCACACCCGTGGTGAATATACTATCGAGCCCTGGCTGCAGAACAAAACCCTAAACCCATCCTGGTTCCCTCTCCATAGACAACCAGTCCCCCCCCCCACTTGTGGTTCGAACCACCACGCACTGACCCTCACAATCAATCATCGCACCAAAACGGCTCAGCCAGTCCATACCCACAATCATGCAGACATCCCCCATGGGGATAGGGATCAAATCGATCAGTAAGGATACCCCGAAGATCTCCAGAACACAACCCTGATACACTGAAAAAGCAGAAACCCTGTGTTCGTTGGCGATAGAAACTCGCAACGGACACTCCAACTGCCCTAAGGGCATATCAAACTCCCTAATAAATGACCAAGAAACAAAGGACTGACTCGCACCAGAGTCAAACAACTAAGCAGGCAAGGATTTCACTAGAAACGTACCTAACAAAGGTACAAATGTATAAGCATAACATAAACATAATCAACAAGATAAAGGATAGAAAGATAATAGTCACAACATCTGGAGCTACTCTGGCCTCCTCGACAGTGATCTGAGAAGAACGACCTCAAGCCCTCAGGGGCTCCGCCTTCCCATGGATCACATCTGTGATCCTGTAGGTAGCTGGCGTGGGGGCGTGCGCCGGCTTGGCGGCGAGCAACAGACAGTTGAACTTCATATGGCCAACCTGATCACAATGATAGCAAATTCTCGTACTCTGAATTGGGGCTAACTGGCAGCAATCCCATGCATAGTTCCCCTCCCTGCCACACTTGTGGCATACCCCTCCTGATCGACAAGCCCTGTCATGAACCTTTCCGCACTTCCCACAAGTGCGGCCTCACTAACCCCCAGTCCTAGAATCATCGGCTTTGAACCGCTTCGGCACTGGCTGAGACTGTGTCGGGGCCGGTCTCTATTCTCTCAACTGAAGATCTATCTCAAGCTCACGCCGCCTGGCGGCCTCCTGCAAATCCAGCAAACAATCATACCAGAAACTGGCTGATATCCGTCTTGAGCATGCTCAAGTAACGAGTCATCTGAGCCTGCTCTGAAGCAAACTCAGGGCAAAACATGGCCCTCACAGTAAACATCTAAGTGATCTCTGTCACCGACTTCGATTCCTGCCTCAGATCCAAAAACTCTTGGGCCAACCTCTCACGCTCAACCCACGGCAAATAACGAGTACGAAACATCTCCATGAACTGATCCCAAGATACTGCAACCCTCTGCTCGGTAGAATATGATCTCGTAACAAGTCTCCACCAATCCTTTGCTCCGGACCTCAAGAGGTTCAGAGTGCACCTTACCTTCTGGTTAGCTAGGCAAGAGCAGGTGAAAAATCATCCCTCAACATCAAATAGCCACCTCATGGCTATGATCGGGTCTTGAACTCCATCGAAAGTCAGGGGCTTTGTATTATTAAAGTCTCGATACTGAAAAACTTGACCCTGTCCAACACCTACAGCTGCTAAGGCTGCGGAGGCTGCAACAGCAGCAGTCTCAGCAATGGCTGTGTATCTGTCATCAAAGAACTCCATCATCATGGTCTTAATAGACCCAAATAACTCTAGTATTTGATCCCGGACGATAGCCACAACCTCCCCATGGAGAATCTCCCTAATCCTGGCATCCAACTCATCAGCTCTAATCTGCCTGCTAGCTCCTGATCCCGATCCGGATCCGGTCTCAAATCGCCTCGTAGTCACCATACTGAAATACACTAGGGAGATATCAGATAAGACATATAACGAAAACAGGGAACCAACTCCCAACAAATCCCTAAGGGTTGTGACTTCCTTGCTACGCATACGAGTCCTGTGCTTTTAGTAGTACGGGCCCATACTACCATCCACACCTACCCGTAGTTGTCTTAGAGGATCATCACAACAACCCTAACAATAAACTTCCCTCTAACATACTCATGCACTCTACCCTCACTTACTAGAGGAATGCTACACATATCGACTGCTCGGCTGACCCCACATAACTCATCCAACCACTAACGGCCACACAACCCTCCATTAGTTTCAGATAACTATTGCATGAATACTATCACTGTTGTGATATGTTGGAGACGATTGAGTTGGAACTGTAGGGGAGGTCCATGCGTGTATCTTCTCCTGTTATCACAGTGCTAAACAGAGAGATGACCGTTAGTCGACGTCCGGGAGGAGATCACGGGATGAAGCTCCGACGATCAAGTCAGTATGAGATTTGAGAGGGATTATAGTAGGTTTAAAGGAAAGAGAGAATTTTTCCCCCTCTTCGTGAAAAAGAAGGATCCTTTTAGACCTGTTTGAGAGACGTATCCCTCAACTGATTCTGTTGAGGATTCCCTCGTGAGGTGCGATGGGCAGACCCATATTGGAGGGTCCTCCATCACGTCTTTTGCCTCCTTCCCTCATTGGCTAGAAGGAGATCTTCTAAATGTTTACGAAGATCGTGACTATTGTCTAATGTGCGAATGGGACTCTCTGATTGGACCCACGTTTGTCGGGACATAATTTCACGGATAAGGGGTTAAGGGTTGGCTTTGCGCCTTAACCGCCATATCAGCGCTCTTCGCGTTGGTGAAGGCCTGGACTTGGCTTTAGAATGGGTTTTGACAAGGCCAAGCCTGGTGTTAGTTTAACTTCTTTTTTGACGTTCCCCTGAGGGATACGTTAACAAGTCCCTTAGGCTTGTAGGTGTATGCGTTGGTTCGACAGCGTAGCCATACAAGCCTATATTTCAACACGTGTATGCCTGGGATTAGTTCTATCATTTGACAGGCCTTAGGCAGCGCCGTTAATGTGTGTCAGATCCATCGTGAGACGGTTCGTGACACCCGTTTTTTCTTTAAACCCCCCCCCCTTTTCCAAGACCTTTCATCCTTACCTCCTTCTTCACTTTCTTTGTATCTACCTGCGCATTCCGGGAATTTTTCTTTCCGATCGCTTATTTTTTTCTCGATAATGGACCGTTACGGTAGAGTCCCTACTGCTGACGAGTTCCAATTTCTGCAAGACCGCTTCGGCTTCTTACCGGAGCATGGTGTAATGATTCTGGCAAAGTGGGTAGCGATTTATGGTTTCCCTCAAGATATGGTGGGAGTTCCGATCCCTCTATTTGAAGCTAGGTTACGCTTGCCGACATCCGATTTCTTCAAGATGATTGTGGACCACTATGGCCTTTCTGTCGACGATTTGACCCCGAGTGTTGTCAATAAAATCATCAGTTTTGAACTGATTTGTCGATCTTTAGGTTGTATACCCACCTTCTTGGTCTTCAGTTACTTCTTTTGTTCAACTACGAATTTTGGTGTTCGTACTTTGGCGAAAAGGTGGGGCATTCATCAGTTAATCTTTGAACAAGATGCCCCGAAGAAAAATTGGCAAAGGCAATGGCTCTGGGTTAACCGGAGCCTTGTGGGGCGTGGGTTTCGCAAAGCACGAGACTTTCCTAACCGCCTTCGCAAACTGTGTAGTGACATAAGAACATGGTTTGGCATGCGGAATTAAAGATTGCACAATGAACATGGTGATTTCGGTGTTTAAGAGATGTATTGAATATGTATGGTGTTACAAAAAGGGACATAGATCTACATCTACATAAATAACACACACTTACACACTCACTTTTACACCTCTCAAGCACACCTCTACAAGTGGACTAAACCCACCTTATATAGAGGTGTTTACATGTCTCTCTCTCACTCTCACTAACACATGGGTCTAAAGGCTAATGCACCACATGCAAGTGGGTCTACAAGAGTCAAACCATTACAAAGTCATACATGAAGAACTTTGCACCCCAACATTCTCCCCCTCAAAGTTAGGAATGGTTGACCCACTTCAAATCTTCCAAAATCGAGCAACTACGCGGTTCGAGCCTCAAAGGTGACACATGTCGAAACGAACTTCAATCTTCAATTCTTCCATGATTCTTCAATTTGGGCTCTAGGATGTGAAACCATACAAACCGAGCAACAACGAATGATTAACTCCAAATAATCACCCAAAAGTTGCGCATAAAAACACATCCCAAAAATCTTCAATAAAACCAAACCCATTTCGAAAATAAATCATTTCCGAACTTCCAATTGCATCATTTCGTAAGCTTCAAAACTTCAAGATCACTTCGGTCTTCAAATCCGCGTAATATGAAAAATTCAAGTTCAAATTTCCATATAAAACTTCTCCCCCTTTTTATAATCGAAATTTGATTATAAAATTCCCAAGGAAAAAGAGTGTGCTCTATTCAGAATTTTTCGTGTCAAAACTCCCCCTTAACATGTGGCATAAACTTTGTGCTTCAATCCGGAAAATCCAAAAAATATTGAATTTTTATCTTCGTTCACGGATCGCCTTTGACAAAATTTCTCAAACAAGGGTAGAAATTGTCAATTTCAAAATTCTGCAGTGACCCGGTGCACCTTACACAACAAAATATGCAAAACTCTCCCTCTTTTCCAAAGCTGGGTAGAAAGCGTCAATTTGCACAAACTGAAGGGGCTTGAAATGCTTTTTCTTTAATTTTCAGCAAAAACAGCCCTTTTTCGAATTTGGGTATGAACCGCCAAACATTCGAAGCCTCAGGGACTATTTTCGAAAATTCTGCCATTTGTGTTCCAAACATACGAAGAGTTGTCCCAAATATTCGAAAATTCAGAAAATTTTCGAATTTGGGTGAAAAGTGTCAAACATTCGAAACTTCAATTAATTGTGGAGGTTGCCAAATATTCGAAAGTTCAGGGGCTGAATTCGAAAATTCTGATTTTTTAGCAAAACATACGAAACATTTGCCAATCATACGAAGAGTTTTAAAATTTGTCAAACAGTCGAAACTATAAGGGCCATATGCGAAACTTTTCCTTCTTTCTTCCCCAATTTCGTTTCTCACACAATTCCCTTCCCTTCGTACAAAGCTTCAACCAAACACACGAAAATTTTCACATCATTTTCTTCACTTCGTATGAAAATCATCTTCCCCAAAATTTTTCTCTCCTCTTCATACGAAAATTTTCCCAAACACACGAATTCGAAGCATTCGAAGCCTATCCAATGAACAGTAATGAACAGTAACTTCTTAGCCATTCATCCAACCTCTGAATCAAATTTGTTCACTTCGTACATGCAACCCAAAAACAAATTTTTGTTCTTACAGTCTATTCCTTACAGTTCTTCGTTCCTTACATTACAGGGACCCCAAAATCGAATTCCTTAAACCCATCTGTTCCCTTCGAATCTTATTCACCAAATCAACAACAACAATTATCACTTTAAAACCCATTCGAAATTATCCCAGTACTTGACTCAAATTCTTTGTTCTTAACTCAGATATCGATTGCTTCGTCCATTCATCGAACAACTTTGACTGATATCACACCCAGCAATTGAATCACAGATACAAATATCACAAAATAAACCTTCGTACATCACACTTCGTTCCAATCCAAGGTTTCAAACATACGATATCTAATATCGATTTTCCGATCGTGATTATCATTCAACCCCAAATCAAATTTTCGTTTTACAGATCATCAAACCCAAATTTTCGAAGAAATCGATCGTTAACCCTTCGTTCATTAACCATGTAAAGCCCTGAACATCAAAATAACCAAATCTAACCCATCGATCAAATAACCCAGAGCATTCGACCGCAAATCAAACATCAGTCGTCACCTGCTTTCAAAGTGCGATCCTTGACTCAAACTTTCATTCTTCACTTTTCAGGTCAACCCAAAACGAAATTCCAAAATTAAGTTCCATGATCGACTGTAAGTCAAGACTTCAAACATCAACTTCCAAAATCGAAATCATCGACCACAGTCCAACCAATTTATTTCCCGACATCGCTTTTTATTCATCAAAGTCGTCAATTTTAGGTCGAATCCTCAAAATCTTGTTCCCAAATCATGTGCTTCGAACACCGATTAGACATTCAATTCCAATAACTATTGAAATCAACCAACAAGACTTTGAAATCAATTAACACAAGCATCGAATGTTGAACATCAAAGATCAGATGAATAAGTATAGGAAAATCGATTTACTTTAACAAGTATTACTTCTGATTCACAAATTAAATTGTGATACAGAACCAACCACTAAGATGTCAATGATCAAGATTCAAGTTTCAAGAAATTGATTACGATGCTCAATCCATCAACCGAAGATTTGGAAAATATAATCGATTATGAATTTCTAATATGTGTTGATATTCTCGAATCTTACTGATGAATGATGAACCAGATGCGTACAAAATCATATATCAAGGCATGGGCTCGAACTTTGATTATACGATCAGTAACTAAGAATTGGGCTTAAACATGAACAGTATCGGACATCAACATTAATTTTTGGGCTCAACAATTTCTGGATCGAATGAAGAGATTAAGTGATTTACTGTGGGCTTCAAAAAGATATTTGAATTTAATGAACAATAACGAGAATTTGATTTTGTCTTGGTTGGACATGATCTTAAAAAAAATATTGGATCCACAATGGGGTTTTTCAAGAAAAATTTGATCCAACGAATCAAACAATCAAAATTCAAAAATGTAACGCACGATTCAACATGATTAAGAGAGATCATAGAGAGAGACTCACCAAAATTGCTCAAATTGCGACAAAATTTGCCAAACCGAGAATCGTTCTTCAAAAAATCACCTTGATCTTGAAGACCCGCTCTGATACCAATTATAGTGACATAAGAACATGGTTTGGCATGCGGAATTAAAGATTGCACAATGAACATGGTGATTTCGGTGTTTAAGAGATGTATTGAATATGTATGGTGTTACAAAAAGGTACATAGATCTACATCTACATAAATAACACACACTTACACACTCACTTTTACACCTCTCAAGCACACCTCTACAAGTGGACTAAACCCACCTTATATAGAGGTGTTTACATGTCTCTCTCTCACTCTCACTAACACATGGGTCTAAAGGATAATGCACCACATGCAAGTGGGTCTACAAGAGTCAAACCATTACAAAGTCATACATGAAGAACTTTGCACCCCAACAAACTGTCCGGGAGCAACCTAACTCTCGGAAAACGGCTAGGAAATATCACTGTTGTTGGGGTTAACTGGTATGAGTGCCGCCTGGCGAGCTCATGGGAAGATGGCGCAATTGTACTTCGTGAGATGCGGTATCCACTCGTCTCCTTCTCCCCTGCCCCCCTTTTTTTTGAAAAAGGAGAAAGAAAGGCGGGTAGGAATAGGGTATCTTATGAGTCCTTATATTCAACTTTTGTTTGCGCAGGTGGTGAAGCCGAGATTTCTTTGGAGATGGCCTTGCACGGTCACGATTGAGATAGGCTCTATCACCGTGGGATCTGTAAGACCCTGACTCCCAGGTATAAGTTTTAAAACCTTATATACATGTTTTTGGACCTACTCAACGAGTTGGTTACCCTAACTCGTCGTGTAAAGGCGGGTTAGCCGCATGGAATATTGGATCTACTCGGCGAGTCGGAGGACCCGGACTCGACGAGTAGGATCTAGAAAATGAAACCCTAATTTCCATGGTTTTACACCCTATTTAAAGGGTCATTAGCCTCCCTCAACCTTCCTTACCATTCCCCTTGAGTCCAGAAAACCCTAATCTCGAATACCCTCCATTTGTGTGTGTGAAGAAGCTCGGAATGTGGTTTTAGTGAAGAAGGCTTAAAGAGTAAGGAGCTTGGAGCAAAGAAAAGCGTGTGGATTTGTCTCTACTTCATCTGTGCATCATTTTGAAGGTAACAAGTCGTTACCTTGACTTTCCTATAGCTAGATCTTTCCATGTTTAAGTTTAGGGCCATTTTGGCATGTATGTGAACCATTTCGGGTATTAGTCATGCTCTGAAGTTGTAACTTCAGATCTGGACCTCTCTAAGTCCCTATAGCCATAAAGTTATCTGATTTAGCAAGCTTGGAGTCGGATGAAGATTGCTTGTATTTGGTTCTGCATGAACTCGGCGAGTCGGTAAGAGGACTCGACGAGTCAGTTAAGGTTTTCCCCGACATCTGGACACGCATGGACTCGACGAGTATGTTGGAAATTCGGCGAGTCAATTAGGGTTTTAGTGATTTCTGAGTTCTTGAGAAACTCGACGAGTTGCTAGCTGCACTCGATGGGTCGGGTCAACATGGACTGTTGACTTTGACCGTTGACTTTGACTTTGACCAATGGTTGACCAGTTGGATTTTTGAGGGTATTTTGGAAATTTGGGATTCTGATGGACTTGGTCCTATGGTGATTATATGTGGTTGAGTTCGTGACAGTGATTCGGGAGTTTGATCTTATCACTATAGTTCGACATCATGAGGTGAGTTCTTCTCACTATATCAACAGGGTCTACGACACCACGGCCGACCCTTTATGATTTGTATCCTGGTTATAGGATGGTTGCTATGTTAGTGATCTCTTAGATTGGTATCCTGGTTATAGGATGGTTTCAATGTTAGTGACATGTTAGACGATATCCTGGTTATAGGATGGTTGTTATGTTAGTGATTTGTTAGATCGGTATCCTAGTTATTGGATGGTTGCTATGTTAGAGATCGGTTAGATCGGTATCCTGGTTATAGGATGGTTTCCATGATTAGTGATCTGTTAGATCTGTATGACTATTTGTACTTGCTAGCTAGCATATGATATTTATAGCACATGTTTGTTGGTTTGGGGGATTGGGTTGAGGCAAGTCCTGCTTTGTGCTGTAGGCCAAGATACCCACGGCGGACCGGATAGACTGCAGACCCGGTTAGGACATACTAGTCAGGCCGAAGGCCCGGCGAGCGGTCCGGATAGGCTGAAGCCCCTGAGAGGCGGTCCGGACGTGCCAATGGATCGGAGAGCGGTCCAGATAGACTGATGGCATGTGAGGCGGTCCAGTCAAACTGATGGCTCATTATGCATGTTGTGTTTGTTTATATGATATGGTAATATCTGTATGGCATTGGTATTTTGGGGGAACTCACTAAGCTTCGGGCTTACAGTTGTTGATTATGTTTCAGATACTTATGATGATCGCGGGAAGGCGAAGGCGTGATTGTACACCTCCTTATGTTTTCATGATTTGATTCTGGGATACTCTGACATTATACTATTTTGAAAAGAAGTTTTGTAATAATCATTGTTTTGAAATGCTTTAAAAAGTTTAAATTTGGCATAATTTTTATGGATGTTACAAGATCGACCTTGTAGAGGCTCTTCCCCCTCCTGTGTCTGAAAGTCGCATGCAAGAGTTTGTTGGATTGCTCTTGGTGGAAGGGGAAATGTTGGTTCTAGCGTGGCTGCTTCGCCTTCTCGGCTAGTCGTTGGGGTTGTTTACCTAGTTTGTTCGCCAGTTCCTGTTCCTTCTGGTTTTCCTGTGAGGGTAGAAGTAGGAAGAGGCAATGCTTCTATTCGGGAAAGGCAAAGTTTGTGCGTGGTGCAGTCGTCAGACAAGGAGACAAAATTCAATAATGCGAGTCTTCATCCTCGTAAAGCGCATAGGACTGTATATGTGGCTAGGCGTCTTGGCGATATCGGGGGTATTCTTGGAGATCGGTTTTCTATACCTGAGCAGAAAGAGATAGTGGTGGTGCCTAGTTCTCCGGAAAGGTCTCCTCCACCATTTTCGGGTTCACCCTTGGTTAATCTTGGTTCTGGCTCTATGTCTGGGGGTGCGCCGTGTTCGCCTGGAGGTTCTTTTCAGCGCAAGAAGCCTTCCCTGGTTGACGAAACAGGAACTTCGTCTCACTCCCTGTCTTTCGAGCCCTATGCTCTGGGCTGGACGATTACTAGAGATTCCTTACTGTCGGAAGACACTATCACCCCGGGGTGGAGTAGATGCACTCATCCTCTGGCTACAATAAGTTCGCTTGCGGGTCAATCAAGTACTCGTATGGCTGGTGACCTTTGTTATGCCGTGATCCAGACTTTGGCCCTTATGGTTACTGCCGCCGACCGGGTTTCTCGCGCTGGTGCGAATGAGAGGATGTTGAAAGTATTGCAGAGTGTCTGGGCAGGCATGAGGGAGGAAGTTCTTGATTCAGAGGCGGAGCACCAAATTTTTTCCGAGCATAATTGCATTGTGTCCTGCGAGTAGGCCTCTTTGGAGGAACAAGTGGCCACTTTGGAGGACCGATCAGAGCGATTTGAAGGCCAAGTGAGTTCTCTTGTTCGGGAGAAAAGTGTGCTGGCGAGTGAGTTGGCCAGGTGCCAATGTCAACTGGCCCGTGCCCGTGTTGATGGTGCAGTCGCTTGAGGTAGTTTGCAATGGATGCTGGAGAAGGGGGTGGTTCACATAATTGATAAAGTTATCAAGAGCGCGGAATTCGCTAGCGAGATTCAGGGTGTTCGTGAGGCCTATGAGGCCCTTGGGTTTGAAAAGGGGAAGCGACTAGGTGGTTGTTCCACAAGTGTCGGAGAACCTGAAGTCCCAGATTATGTCCGTGTTGCGAGAAGGGCTGAAGAGGTGGATGCCGCTATATCGTCCCTTGCTGAGACGGATTTTACGTGCCTCTTTCGCTTGGGGAAGCTGGATTATGATGACTTCCGTCAGTTTTGTCGCAGGCCGAGTCCGGGAGGTTCTTCCTCGGAACTCGAAGGCTGATTTCTGCTTTTGCCATTTTGTTCATTCCGTAATGTAGTTGCTTTTCTATGTACTATGTGTATATTAAAAAATGTTTGTAACATCCTAAATTTCAGAAGTATCATCAAAGGGCTCAAAGTGTAATTGAAGGAAGGGACTCGACGAGTAGGCCTTCCTACTCGCCGAGTCGGAGCGGGTTTTGGGTCGCGGAATAAGTGGCCAACTCGCCGAGTCGGAGGCTGGGACTCGACGAGTTGGTGTTGAAGGGAGAAAACCCTGATCCCGGGGGTTGTGCCCTATATAAAGAATGTTATATCCCTTCCTCAGCCTCCTTACCACTCTTGAGAGCCTGTAAACCCTAGAAATCGAGTGAGCTTCCATTGATAGATAGAATAGAGCTTTGAGGAGGAAATATTGAAAGAGACTTGAAGATCAAGAGGCTTGCTGCAAGGGAGTGGTGTAGATCCGGGATCTACTGCAGTTGGAGCATATCTTGGAGGTAATAATCTGTTGCTTGGGCTCTTTTGCATCTAGATCTATTATTGTTTGAGATTTGGGGCATTTTTGGTATGATTGAGAGTTATTTCGGGTTTGGAGGATAGATCTGAGGTTGCTACCTCAGATCTAGACTTGAGCTGGTCCAGAATGTCATAAAGTATCTATCAATGAGTTGTTGGTGAAGCCCATTTGTCATAAACCCTAGCCCTAGAGTGTTTTGGACCTATATCTCCTTGGTTTCACGTAAATTTTGCCACTTTATGTAAGGGTTAGACTGTAGAAGAGTGGATCTATGGATTGGAGCCCCTGCATTGTTCGAAAAGCCACTGTATAGATTGAGAACTGGAGAAACTCGGCGAGTCACATGGGTGTACTCGACGAGTTGTATGAACATGTGCATGGACTCGGCGAGTTGGAAGAACAAGTCGGCGAGTCTGTTGAAGATTGCCTTGGACTCGGCGAGTCTGTTCTTGGACTCGGCGAGTCTGGTCGCAGAACCCCAATCTCTTCTGGTTAAACCTTGAAGCAGTGAGTCGGGAGGTGACTCGGTGAGTCGAGCAGGATGGGACTCGGAGATCTTTGGACTCGACGAGTCTTGGGGTGACTCGGCGAGTTGAGTCGTGTTCTAAGAGTTTTCAGAGTATAAGGACTCGACGAGTCAACGGGTTGACTCGGCGAGTAGAGTCAGTCATGAAGTTTGACTTTGGCATGGACTTTGACTTTGACCTTCATGGGTGTTATGGTAATTGGTTATTTATGTCAATGGTCCATTGATTGCAATAGGTGTTGGGGTTTGGATCAGTGCTTCGGGAGTGTGCTTTCGTGGTTCGGTTCTTCACTTCAGGTGAGTTTTCCTCACTGTACTCAAGGGTCTAAGGCACCAAGGCCGGCCCTTTGAATTGTTGTTTTGAGCTTGTTATGTTTTGTGATGATATGCTTGCTAGTATCCTGGTAGATAGAATAATGATAGGAGGATATGCTTTGTTAGCTTAGTATCCTAGAGGATAGGATAGCTAAGTGATGGCTAGTTCTGTTGGATCAGCACCCTGGTAGTTGGGTAGTGGTTATGAGTATAGACCTGTAGTTGGTCTTGCCTTATGTATGCTGGTAAGAGGTTACCCGTGGTATATGTATGTTGAGCCATAGCAGAGGGTATTCCATCCCGGTAGGATGATAGGGCCCTAGTATGTTGATTTCCGTAGAATGTTATGTGGTTGCTTGTTATGTATACATGTTACTAGTATAGGGGCATTCCAACCCGATGGTTGTGGGCCAGGAGTATTCCATCCAGGTAGGATGATTAGACTCATAGTAGGTTGGCATTCCAACCCGATGATTGAGGGGCCTGGGGTATTCCATCTTGCGAGATGATTGGACCCATAGTAGCTGTAGTAGTATGTATAGGTGTATGGGCATTCCAACCCGATGGTTGTGGGCCGAGAGTATTCCATCCCGGTAGGATGATTGGGCCCGTAGTATGTTGGCATTCCAACCCGAAGGGTTGAGGGCCAGGGGTATTCCAACCGGAAGGTTGATTGGACCCATAGCATGTTGTTCTTTGTTGTATGTATTTTTATGTGTATGGGTACTTTGGGGGAACTCACTAAGCTTTCGAGCTTACAGTTACAGTTTATTGTTTCAGGTACTTCAGGAGATCGTGGCAAGGCGAAGGCGTGATCGTACCGCTCCTCATGTTTTATGATTTATGTGATATGGTTCTGGGGATACTCTGATGTTTAAACTATTTTGAAAACAAGATGTATGAACTTAATGGTTTTGAATTGAAATAAAATGTTTTAAATTGGCTTGAATTTTATGGGTGTTACAAGTTGGTATCAGAGCCTTGGTTTGAGTGAATTGGAGGAACATTCGTGTGAATCCAGTCTCAAATCAAGGAGGGATTTTCAAAATGGTTTTCAAAAGGTTTTCCAAATAAGTAAAGGAGGATACAGAGGGTACGATCAGCCAGAGGCTGTAAGTAGACCCCAAAATACCATACAAGTTATTTGTTTATGTGATATGTTAGAATAGCATGCTAGTACTAGGCTAGGCAATTTCAAGAATTGCATGATAGAATTGCCTGATTATGTGATGCCTACTAGCCTAGGGTTTTCCTTATATGAGATATTCAGCTTTCCTCTAGGAGTGAGGATTGAGTGCTTGTTATGAATGTTTGTGCTTAGGGCGTTGTGGTGATACTTGAGACAAATATGGGTAGGTGTGGAAGGTAGTATGGGCCCGTACTACTGAAAGCACATGACCCATACGCGTGTCAAGGAAGTCACAACCCCTAGTTTGTTGGTTAGAGGTTAGTTCTCGGAGGTTATGCGAGGTATTTGAGGATCTTGTTGGTATATTGCAGTATGGTGGTTACGAAGCATGTTGTGACTGGATTCGGATCGGGATCAGGTCAGGGTGATCAGGGGGCCCCAGCGGCACCTGAGATTATCGGTCAGGAGGGGCCAATGTTGACAGAGCATCGGGTCAGGGAGATCATCCGCGAGGAGGTGGTCGAGATTGTCCGGGGTCAGATTCCGGAGTTGTTCGGGACTATTAAGTCCGCTATGAGGGAGTACTTCGATGATCGTTATGCAGCTCTTACTGAGACGGCTGCCGCGGCTGTAACAGCGGCAGGGGGAGGAGCCGGTCGGGGCTTCCAATACCGGGACTTCGATAATACGAAGCCCCTTACCTTTGATGGAGTTCAGGATCCTATCATTGCTATGAGATGGTTGTCAGACGTGGAGGGTTGTTCCTTCATGTGTTCATGTCCTGCGGATCAGAGGGTGAGGTGTGCTCTGAACCTTTTAAGGCTCGGGGCGAAGGATTGGTGGAGGTTGACTACGAGATCTTATTCTGATGCGCAGCGGACTGCGGTTACATGGGATCAGTTCCGGGAGATGTTCAGCACTCGTTATGTTCCGCAGGTTGAGAGAGAGAGAGGTTGGCTCAGGAGTTCCTGGAGCTGAAGCAGGATTCAGAGTCGGTGACGGAGATCACCAGGATGTTTACTGAGAGGGCGATGTTTTACACGGAGTTTGCTTCGGAGCAGGCTCAGATGTCCCGATATCTGAGTATGCTCAAGAGGGATATCTGGTAGTTTGTGTCCACGCAGAGGTGTAGTACCTTGTTGGAGTTGCAGGAGGCCGCGAGGCGGCACGAGTTAGAGATTGAGCTCCAGTTGAGAGAGCAGAGGCAGGCCCCGGTGCAGTCGCAGCCTGCACCGAAGCGGATGAGGTCCGCTGATTATCGACAGGGAGGTCAGAGGAGTCGCACTTGCGGGAAGTGCGGCAAGGTGCACGAGGGAAGTTGTCGTTCTTCTTCGGGGTGCCACAAGTGTGGCAAGGAGGGACACATAGCCAGAGATTGTAGGCAGTCGACTCCAGCTGCAGGAGTCCGACTTTGTTATCATTGTGATCAGGTGGGCCATATGAAGGCCCAGTGTCCTCTGCTGGCTGCCAGGTCAGTGCAGGCCCCAGCGCCAGCCACTTTGAGACTTAGTGACGGGAGTCAGGGTCGAGCAGAGCCTCCGAAGGCTCCAGGGCGTGCTTATCAGCTTGTGACCGAGGAGATCAGGTCATCGCCAGAGGTGTCAGCCGGTATGTTTTTCTGCTTTATCTCGTTTATGTTATGATTATGTGTTTTTGCTTCTTGCATGAGATATGAAGTGTTGTATGTGTTAGAGAAGAGTTAGTATTAAGAGTTTTTAGAGAGATAGTATCCGGTGTGGAATTCGTGAGAAAGGAAGGTCATGATTCGGGGAATTGGAAACTTTCAGCAGGAACTTAGGTTCCTTGAAGTTCGGTGTATTAGTGGGCTTCGATTGAGCAGCATGTCAGCCTCGCCGCCTGTGTATAATAGCTAGTGCTCCAAGTGGAGGAGAATTGGAAATTCTCGGATGAGTTGCTGGGTGTAGAGTGTTACCTGTCGCGGTTTGAATGTTGATCATGGAGTGGTGCAATGAGGTGGTCCAGTTGTAGTAAGGGCTTGGCATGTATCATGGATCTTGGAGCAAGTAGGGAGGATGCTGCTATATGATAGCGGCTGGTGGTGTTGTCCCCGAATGGTGGAAATGCTGAGGAAATGCGACAGGCTATGTATGGATTGCTGGTTATGCGATCAGTCTCTGGGTATGTATGCATGTTATGAGATAGCGGTGTGCGCCGCTAAGGGGTGATGTATAGTGAGGTGCTGTCGTTGTGACAATGATTGGATGATATGTAGACATGATTTCAGTCTCCTTGGAAGAGGAAAAGGATAGTAATTCCAGATTAGGGATTTAGATAGAGGAAAGTGAGATGGCAGGTTGACAGACTCGGGAGTAGTCTGGACCGGTGATGAGGACTGTATAAGGATATTGCAGTCGGAGGGCGAGGACCTAGAGATCGTGATAAGGAGGTGTGAGTGGGTTACACTCAGTTGTGTCGAACCGAAGGGTTCGAGGGTGACGCAAGGTCAAGGTCCTTGGGTCCCGAGCATGGTTGTAGGTTTGGGTCATGTATGTGGAGGTATTCCAATCTAGGGTATTCCATCATGAGGATAACCCCTATGATTGATTGGACCTGGTGTGTTTGGTATTCCAACCCGAGGGTTGATTGGGCCAAACATACATGAGGATGCGTGCGTATACCATCCTGGGGATGACTGGACCTGTTATAGGCGTGCCAGGTATTCCAGGCCGAGGCTGATTGGGCCAGGTACGAGTGGTTACGCGATATGGTTGGTTGATGGGTTATAGGAGCTGAAGGATGCAGTATCCTGTCAGCGCGTAAGGGATAGAATCAGAAAAGGGAACAGGGTTCGTTCCAGGTTGCAAGTTATCATGGTTATCTCCAATCTTGGGCGAAGGAAGATGGATTAGTGTCTTAGCATAGCTCAGTGGGTGTTTGTAGAATCTAGTGTTTGCAGGGCGCGGAAGTGTGTCCCTGATATGAAGGGATAGTATCATCGGGTGATACGTGGTTGATATGTGGTACCATTGAGTTGAAAGGCCGATGGTCGGCTTGGAATAGTGGCAAGGATGCCACGCGAGAAGAAGTCATTTTAAGAGAAATGCAGTAGTAGAGTTTGTAAGACCCGGAGTTAATTGAGTAATCGGAGTCTGTAGTGCAAAGGGGTTTGTTCTGAAGCGTATACTGCAGTAGGCTTCGAGGACGAAGCCTAATATAAGTGGGGGAGAGTTGTAACATCCCAAATTTCAGAAGTATCATCAAAGGGCTCAAAGTGTAATTGAAGGAAGGGACTCGATGAGTAGGCCTTCTTACTCGCCTAGTCGGAGCGGGTTTTGGATCGCGGAATAAGTGGCCAACTCGCCGTGTCGGAGGCTGGGACAAGACGAGTTGGTGCTGAAGGGAGAAAACCCTAATCCTTGGGGTTGTGCCCTATATAAAGAATGTTATATCCCTTCCTCAGCCTCCTTACCACTCTTGAGAGCCTGTAAACCCTAGAAATCGAGTGAGCTTCCATTGATAGACAGAATAGAGCTTGGAGGAGGAAATCTTGAAAGAGACTTGAAGATCAAGAGGCTTGCTGCAAGGGAGTGGTGTAGATCCGGGATCTACTGCAGTTGGAGCATATCTTGGAGGTAATAATCTGTTGCTTGGGCTCTTTTGCATCTAGATCTATTATTGTTTGAGATTTGGGGCATTTTTGGTATGATTGAGAGTTATTTCGGGTTTGGAGGATAGATCTGAGGTTGCTACCTCAGATCTAGACTTGAGCTGGTCCAGAATGTCATAAAGTATCTGTCAATGAGTTGTTGGTGAAGCCCATTTGTCATAAACCCTAGCCCTATAGTGTTTTGGACCTATATCTCCTTGGTTTCACGTAAAGTTTGCCACTATATGTAAGGGTTAGACTGTAGAAGAGTGGATCTATGGATTGGAGCCCTGCATGGTTCGAAAAGCCACTGTATGGATTGAGAACTGGAGAGACTCGGCGAGTCATATGGGTGTACTCGACGAGTTGTATGAACATGTGCATGGACTCGGCGAGTTGGAAGAACCACTCGGCGAGTCTGTTGAAGATTGCCTTGGACTCGGCGAGACTGTTCTTGGACTCGGCGAGTCTGGTCGCAGAACCCCAATCTCTTTTGGTTAAACCTTGAAGCAGTGAGTCGGGAGGTGACTCGGTGAGTCGAGCAGGATGGGACTCGGAGATCGTTGGACTCGACGAGTCTTGGGGTGACTCGGCGAGTTGAGTCGTGTTCTAAGATTTTCAGAGTCACGGGCGAACCTTTTCAAGGGCTAGGGGGGCTGTGGCCCCCCTAATTTTTTTGGCATAAATAGTCCCTATGCTTTAACTTTATACATATTTAGTCCAAAAATATAAAATTTTTACTATGGCCCCCCCTGTTCACCAATTTTTATACAAATTATATTTCCGGCCCCCCCAAATGAAATATTGAAGCTCCGCCACTGTTCAGAGTATAAGGACTCGACGAGTCAACGGGTTGACTCGGCGAGTAGAGTTAGTCATGAAGTTTGAATTTAGCCTGGACTTTGACTTTGACCTTCATGGGTGTTATGGTAATTGGTTATTTATGTCAATGGTCCATTGATGGCAATAGGTGTTGGGGTTTGGATCAGTGCTTCGGGAGTGTGCTTTCGTGGTTCGGTTCTTCGCTTCAGGTGAGTTATCCTCACTGTACTCAAGGGTCTAAGGCACCAAGGCCGGCCCTTTGAATTGTTGTTTTGAGCTTGTTATGTTTTGTGATGATATGCTTGATAGTATCCTGGTAGATAGGATAATGATAGGAGGATATGCTTTGTTAGCTTAGTATCCTAGAGGATAGGATAGCTAAGTGATGGCTAGTTCTGTTGGATCAGCACCCTGGTATTTGGGTAGTGGTTATGAGTATAGACATGTAGTTGGTCTTGCCTTATGTACGCTGGTAAGAGGTTACCCGTGGTATGTGCATGTTGAACCGTAGCAGAGGGTATTCCATCCCGGTAGGATGATAGGGCCCTAGTATGTTGATTTCCGTAGAAAGTTATGTGGTTGCTTGTTATGTATACATGTTGCTAGTATAGGGGCATTCCAACCCGATGGTTGTGGGCCAGGAGTATTCCATCCAGGTAGGATGATTGGACTCATACTAGGTTGGCATTCCAACCCATTGGTTGAGGGGCCTGGGGTATTCCATCTTGCGAGATGATTGGACCCATGGTAGTTGTTATTGTATGATAGGAGGTGGGGCATTCCAACCCGATGGTTGTGGGCCAGGAGTATTCCATCCAGGTAGGATGATTGAACTCATAGTAGATTGGCATTCCAACCCGATGGTTGAGGGGCCTGGGGTATTCCATCTTGCGAGATGATTGGACCCATAGTAGTTGTAGTAGTATGTATAGGTGTATGGGCATTCCAACCCGATGGTTGTGGGCCGAGAGTATTCCATCCCGGTAGGATGATTGGGCTCGTAGTATGTTGGCATTCCAACCCGAAGGTTGAGGGCCAGGGGTATTCCAACCGGAAGGTTGATTGGACCCATAGCATGTTGTTCTTTGATGTATGTATGTTTATGTGTGTATGGGTACTCTGGGGGAACTCACTAAGCTTCTGGGCTTACAGTTGCAGTTTATTGTTTCAGGTACTTCAGGAGATCGTGGCAAGGCGAAGGCGTGATCAAACCGCTCCTCATGTTTTATGATTTATGTGATATGGTTCTGGGGATACTCTGATGTTTAAACTATTTTGAAAACAAGATGTCTGAACTTAATGGTTTTGAAATGAAATAAAATTTTTTAAATTGGCTTGAATTTTATGGGTGTTACAATGTTGGTTATTAATAACCATAAACTGTGCACTTTGTTTCGCACTTGTCATGGAAGTGTTCTCTTCCATTTTCTTTTTGAATGTATACACGTATTTTGAATTGACTTGTGGTATCTTTAAGGACAGGCTATTTTACTGTGATTCGGTTTTGCACACTCCCTTGTTCTAGGGTTTGCGTTAATCGGCCAATGTGTGCTTCAGACGTCGCATAGCTGCTACTGTTGAGCTATGCTCACTGTCTTGTATGTTTACTTAGGCTTATTGTTTTAAGCTGTGAAATGTTAGTCACTTCTGTGGACTGTACTGTATGGTCTCGCTGCCAATACATAGGCCGAGATCATCACCTCAAGACCTTTTATTGTTGTATTATCATGGGAAAGGTTATTAATCTTTTAGAACCCCTTGTTCTGTGCCATTAGTTGTGATTTATACATTCTCAACTCTGAGATGTTATTGGCACATTGTAGGTAAAAATTATGACTCTTTTGAAACCTACGGTTGCATCCTTCCATAGATTTTGCTCAAGTAGCGTAGGTGATCAACCGTTGTTGCTACTTGCAAAATATGCACAACCTCTATACTTTGTGTTTTTGCAATACAGAATTCTGGAAAGCTCTTTCAAAAATGAAAATTATATTACTTCTAGAAAGAAAAAGAAAAACATAAGATAATAGACCTTGAATGTCTAAGTATCAGGGCATAGGCCCGGTCCTCGCCTCGACACTTGGAGTATGGTTATCCTGTGTGGAGTTTGACCATTCCCCCTCCCTTCGCTCCGACACCTAGAGTATAGTTATCTTGTGCGGAGTTTAACCATACTCCCTTTTTTTTTAAAAGCCTCCGCTTTATTTTGTGATTGAGTTCATTGCTATGGCTATCTCATTTTAGAAACAGTGCCCAGCATGAGAGAGGTTGTAACGCCCGGGTTTCGGGGCTAAGCATTTTAGACGATGTAACAGTCTAGGTCAACTGTTGTAACTCTTTTGATGTAATAAAGATGAAATATTTGAGTATTTTGTGAATTATGTGAATTTATGTGCTTATTATTTAATTATAAATGTATAATTAATAAAGAATAAAAATAAGCCTCAAAATTAAAGTATGAGATAAGCCCGATATCTCTACATAAAGTTGTAGTGGTCGAAACAAGGATTCCAGAGATATAAAGAACGCCGAAATCCGAGTTATAACGAAGAAGTTATGACCCGTCAAAGTTTCGTGATGGAACCGGCACGATACCGGGAAGCGTAAATAGTGAATTTATGATAGAGCGAGTTTTAGCCTTAGCGATCTAAACAAAAGTCGTAGAAAACGTTAAACCGAGAGCGTCCATAAAAAGAACGCCCAAATCTGACTTCGTATGAGGAAGTTATGATTTTTCGAAATTTCGGCTTAGCAGTGTACAGCCCGAAGTTCGAATATTAGATCGAGCGGTTTTTAGCCGATACGACCTAAACGAGAATCGAAGATCTCGTTAATAGTAGCATAACGATAAAAAGACAGACGAAAACGAACGTCGGATGAAGAAGTTATGAATTTTTAACAGACCAATCCTGTCCCGGCCTGTTAAAAATATAACTTTTAAAATAAATTCAAAATTAGCCGACGGAGTCTAAACAAAAGTTGTAGAGTACGTTCCCGCCTACGCGTGGATATAAAGAACATCGAAAACGGAGCTCGTATGCGAAAGTTAAGAATTTTAGAAGTCGGAATGTCAATTTGCGAGATATGATGACGTGGCAAGATCCTAGTCGTTGCTTGCTCCCCACGGTCTCGCTTCCAATGAAGGACACGTCGCCTCGCTTCGCTCTACGCCCCGCGTCCGAGGTTGGGTACGCCCAGCGTACCTCGATCTTATCCGGGTCCGATGCAAGTGCGAGACAGCTGGATCCGAGCTGGGCCTTATCCAAAGACTACGCCCCGCGTAGCCAAGGACTACGCCCAGCGTACGTCCGAGGCTCGCGGCTATAAATACCTGCGAGGGCTGCCGAGCAACTCACACCAATTCTCTTTCTCTCTCTAGTTTCTTTCTCTCTCTAGCTCTCCAAACCACCCCTAAACCCTAGGAAAAATCTCTAGCACCCAAAGGAAGCCCCGAGGCTCCCGGAGTCCCGAGAAAAAGGGTCTTTCGGTTCGGAAACGCTGCTCCGAGCAAAGCCCGGTTTTCTTTAAAATCCGTTGTAAGTGAGCTACGCCTACGCAATTTTTAATATAACCTTTAAATAATTATAGTAATGTCATTAGGTCCTTAAAATAATTATTTGGGCTATTATTATGAGTTATATTGGGTGTTATTTAACGCTTATATAATAATAATAATAGCTACACTATTAATTAGTCACGGTTAACGTTAAAACTAAACTCTAGTGGTATTGATACTAGGTTTTGGTCAAGGAAAATTTGTTTTGAGATAACGAAGTGCTATTCGAGTACCGAGTCACCACCTAATCAGGTGAGTGTATAGTTACTTTCATCTTACACATAGATATGAAGTATTTTATATAAATTACGTGCTATGTGTGCATATTATCTGTATACTTCCTATCTATGCTGGATGATCGATTTTTATAAATGTTTTAAATGATTTAAACTGTATATGTATTTTATATCTACAAAAATGTTGGGGTAAAACATGGGTAGATGTAATAGACAATGTGTGATAAAATGATGAGAGGCCTCGATGTTGTTGTTGTTGATTCTGTCATCTAGCGGAGTATGGATGACGACCACGGACTCTTCTAGACAGTCCAGTGGAACGCTAGCAGGCTCGCAACCTGTAGGTGTTTGTGAACCATGTGGTCACCGGTGTACTCCATCCCCCTCATGGTTGCCTTTAGGACATTTATTGCTGAGGAACCCCCCCTTAGCAGTAATGTCCATCTCGATGATGATCCTTAGGCTAGGTCCCTTATGATAGGTGTTTAGGGACGTAAAGTGAGGATAACGGGAACGGGTAATCGGGTTATTGTTGGTTGATGAAATTAATAAACTTATTTATTGTGGGTTGAAAACCCTATGTGCTCACCAGGCTCCCAAGCCTGACCCACTCAGTTTCTTGTATTACAGGTAGTGGTGCACGAGCATAGATATGATGGTTGGGATGAGAGATTACGCATATAGGCCTGTAGATATGAATAAATGTAGTAAGGCTTATTTTGTACTGTTTATGCTTTTGATCTGTATCGAACATGACATCCCGAGGTTTTTAATGAAATACATTTCTACGGAAATGCTTTGATAAATCTTTATCATATTTTATTTTGGGAACAAATTCCGCAACACTTTTATTTAAAATGTTACTCTGATTTTTAAACAAAGCATAAACAAAATCGGTCTTTTCTGGTCGTGAAAATGGGGATGTCACAGTTGGTATCAGAGCATTCGTTTAAGCGAACTAGGAATTTGTAGGATTTCTAGACTTAAACTTAGAATTCTAAGCGATGATTGTGAGGTGTGAGCACTAGCTTATTTTAGGAATTATGCCTAAAATGCTTTTATGTGCTAAATGCTTTATGCCTGACATGATGATATTTGTTCGGATCTATGGTTTATTGCCGACCGGATCTGGAAACCTTATGTGTTTAGGATTCTAAACGTACGACTATGATATTAGAACTAACAAGT